>NC_090444.1:1478007330-1478310361 GCF_031143425.1 Pleurodeles waltl
AATAGGGACGACATCAGGAAGAGGTGGAACGACCTACGGGGGAAGGTGCGTTCCATGGTATCCATGCACAACATTGTGGTGCAGCGGACTGGCGGCGGACCCCCACCTCCTCCCCCAGAATTTACAACATGGGAGGAGCAGGTCTTGAACATCCTGCATCCTGAGGGCCTTGCAGGAGTAGGCGGAGGAATGGACTCTGGTAAGTCTCATCTTCACTACTTCATCCCCCCCACCCCACCTGCATGCCAACTCATACCACCACCCTCACCCCCACCCCCATCACACCTACTCCTTGCAAATGTCTCACCATCACAACCCACCCATCCCAACACTTAGCCCTGCATGCGTCCACAAAGCATGGACACCCATCACCCAAGCATGCCCACTGCACATACACATACAACCCCCCCCCAAACCACTGTCACAACAGCCCCCACAAAGGAAAGCCAGCACTGGGGTACACGGGCACCCACCCATTGCATGCTATGGCACACACAGAAGCAATAACCATACTTTTATACCCCTGCAGGACCCGAACGCCAGGTCACCGCGCAGGAGGGTCCACAAATGTACACTCCACCCCACAGTGAGGACAGCAGCTCTGTCTCCCTGGATCTAGATGACCAGCCCGGTCCATCGGGGACCTCGGGACAGTTGGTTCCCCTCAGACAGCCACAGGCCACAGCAGACCTTCCCCCCTCTGGGAACACCAGCACAGCACCCACCCAGCGGGCCCATACCTCTGTCCCCAGGACACGTCAATCAGCGGTGTGTCCACCACTACAGGGAACCCAGGCTAACCCACCACCCCAACAACAACAGGGACCTGGGGGCAGTGGTAGTGGGCACACGGTCCAGGGGACAGAGGCCCAGGGAAACAGGGGAACTGGGAGGGCTGCTGAGCGACAGGGGGGGACAGGCCCAGGGAACCCACTCTCCACGAGGCCCTCTCCTCCATCATGGGAGCATACCACCACTCCCAGGAGATGATGGCGACGGTCCTGGCCAGGTTTCAGGAGATCCAGCTTCTGCAGGAGCAACAGTATATGGGGTTCAGGGAGGAGCTAAGAAACATCAGTTCTGCCATAGGTACCATCGTAGTGGCCCTGAATCAGGTAGTCACCACATTGCAGGACACTGTGGCACCTCAAAGGGCCCCTGACACTAGCATGGACCAAGAACTGCCTACCACCTCCGCCGGCGCTAGTGGACAGGAGGCCCCGACACAAGACCAACAGGCCACCAGAACCCCACCCCCTGCAGAAGGAAAACCCCCCCGCAAGCGGGCCCTGAGATCCAGGAAGAAGACAGAGTAAGATGTCAAGACCCCCGCCAGCAAAGGATACCGCCCTGATTGTCATCCCACTGTCCCACATTGTCACCCTGTCCAACCTTAAACTGTCCCTGCTCCACTTTCCACAGGCATTTGGACAATGCACCTGTGATACTGATAGTCTGGACAATCCTCCACCATCACCCCTCACCGATTTGCAACCACCCATCCAATTTAGAGCACCTGAATAAACACGCTTATTGCAGAAAACAATCTGGAGTCTGGCTGTGATTTTGAACAAATGTATTAGACATGACCGTGCCAAAATGTTCATTCACATTGTGATGCCAACAAACCGCTGTCACACAGCTGTAGTCCATGGGGAAACAAAGCAGATGTCACGCAGTGGGGCCCACATCTCTGAAAACGGAAGGGAAAGTCACAACACAGTTACCATACACTGGGGGAAAAAGTCAGACAGTAGAGAGGTAGGAGTCTTTAAGTAAAAGTAATATGCCGGTGTGTACTCTTACCTGTGTGTCATTGAAAATACTGCTGTATTACTGTGTTCCTGTTCTCTATGTTGTCCTCTTCGCCTTCCTCCTCTTCACTCTCCACAGGCTCCACAGCTGCTACAACACCACCATCTGGACCATCCTCCTGCAGAAAAGGCACCTGGCGTCGCAAAGCCAGGTTGTGAAGCATACAGCAGGCCACGATGATCTGGCACACCTTCTTTGGTGAGTACATTAGGGATCCACCTGTCATATGGAGGCACCTGAACCTGGCCTTCAGGAGGCCAAAGGTTCGCTCGATCACCCTCCTAGTTCTCCCATGGGCCTCATTGTGGCGTTCCTCTGCCCTTGTCCTGGGATTCCTCACTGGGGTCAGTAGCCATGACAGGTTGGGGTAACCAGAGTCCCCTAATAGCCACACCCGGTGCCTCTTTAGTTGACCCATCACATACAGGATGCTGCTATTCCGCAGGATGTAGGCGTCATGCACTGACCCAGGGAACTTGCCATTAACATGGGAGATGTACTGGTCAGCCAAACAGACCATCTGTACATTCATGGAATGATAACTCTTCCGGTTCCTGTACACCTGTTCACTCCTGCTGGGGGGGGGCCAAAGCAACATGTGTCCCATCAATGGCACCAATGATGTTGGGAATATGTCCAAGGGCATAGAAATCACCCTTCACTGTAACCAAATCCCCCACCTCAGGGAAAATGATGTAGCTCTGCATGTGTTTGAGCAGGGCAGACAACACTCTGGACAACACCTTGGAAAACATGGGCTAGGACATCCCTGATGATATGGCCACTGTTGTTTGAAAAGACCCACTTGCTAAGAAATGGAGTACTGACAGCACCTGCACTAGAGGGGGGATCCCTGTGGGTTGGCGGATGGGTGACATCAGGTCTGGCTCCAGCTGGGCACACAGTTCCTGTATAGTGGCTCGGTCAAGCCTGTATGTCAGTATGACATGTCGTTCCTCCATTGTCGACAGGTCCACCAGCGGTCTGTACACGGGAAGATTCCTCCATCTCCTCGCATGTCCCAGCGGACGGTGCCTATGAAGGACAACAGCGAGCACAGAGTCAATCAACCCATAGGTACGTAACCACAGCTTGCACATAACACGATTCCCAATGCATTGAATGGCTTGTATGAGTGTTGATGCAAGGCCTAGGTATGTGTGACGCATTAGAAATTAAGCCATGTGGGCCCTTGAAATGGCGGCTGCCTGACCTGTGAAGTGCGACAGTGGGATGTGAGGTCAATGAGCTGGCGTGGCACACCGTGGCGGTAGGCGGTCGAAGACCGCGCCGCAAAGCCGCATTGGTTAACATTGAACCCTATGGGTTTCAGGAGCCAATGACGATGTGCGCTGGCGGTCGCGGTACGCACCGCCACGGTACGCACCGCCGTGGGCATGACCGCCATTTTCTATCTGCTTAATCACTCGATACCTGATCTTCCACAGGAGAGGACCTACACTGCAAGTGCTGCTGTGACCGCGGTCTGGAAGAGACAATGGCTCATGCGACTGGGGAAAGGGCCCCTGCCTCCACTGCGGAGGAGTTGGAGAAACTTGTGGATGGGGTCCTCCCCCAGTATGCGCTACTCTACGGTCCTCCAGACCAACAGGTAAGTACACAGGGACCATGCTTAGTGGGCAATGCCTGGGTTGAGTCGGGTGGATGAAAGATGGTGGGGAGGGGAGCGATTGAGGCATGCATCAAACGACAGATGAGAGCATGTGCCACATGGCAAGGGTGGGGATGGGGGGCCACTCACATGGAGCATGCAGAAGGTGATGACTATTTTTCTCTCCCTGTACATGTCACATAGGTCAGCGCCCACCAGAAAGTCGCTATTTGGCGTGACATCGCCAAGGACGTCCGGACCCTGGGGGTCCACAACAGACGGGGCACCCACTGCCGGAAGAGGTGGGAGGACATCCGACGCTGGAGCAGGAAGACGGCGGAGGCTCAGCTGGGGATGGCCTCCCAACGTAGGAGGGGTGCCAGTCATACTTTGACCCCCCTGATGTCCCGGATCCTGGCGGTGGCCTACCCCGATTTGGATGGGCGCGTGAGGACATCACAGCAGACACAAGGGGGTGAGTACAAACACATTCTGCTGACTTTGCGCTCAGTGGAGGTGTCTGGGTGGCAGAGGAGGGCTGTGGGTATCCCTATGCCAGGGCGATTTCTGTAGGCTAGGCCCCTCCGTAAGGCATGGCCCTGTGCCCCCACCCCCCACCTCTGTAGGGTGCCAAGTACAGGTATCCATGGCCCTGTGTCATCTATGTGTGCAGTTGTCGTCCATAGGCTTGTAGGCCATGTCCCACGGATTGCGTAGTGGACCCCAAGTGTGCGGCGTAGTGCAGGGGGCTTCTGTGTCTGTCCTCTCCGCCAACGGTGTCGCCAATGCATGCACTCAACATGTCTTTATTTCTCCCCCCCCCACCCTTTTTTGTGGTCTTCCTGTTCATGTGTGCATTAGCATCATCAGGCGGAGGAGAAGTGGCATCGGAGCACGAGGGAGCTGCATCCCACATGGCCCTGGAGGGCCATGCAACGGAGTCCGAATACACCAGTGGGACGGAGGGCGAGGGGAGCTCCACAGCAGGGACTCGTGCTGATGTCAGTGACAGCGACTCGTCCTCTGAAGGGAGCTCCCTTGTGGTGGCGGCAACATCCGTGCCCCCCGCAACAACAGGTACAGCCGCCACCCAGCGCACCAGCACCGCCCTCCCAGCAGCCCCTCAGCGTTTGCCCTGTGCCTGCTCACCCAGGAAGGTGGGCATCTCCTTCGCCCCAGGCACCTCAGGCCCTGCCCCTGTCACCCCTGCTGCCCTCATTGAGGAGGTCATTGACCTCCTGAGGACCATCATTGTTGGGCAGTCTACCCTTTTGAATGCCATCCAGGGTGTAGAAAGGGAGGTGCACCAGAGTAATGCATACCTGGAGGGCATTCATTCGGGTCAGGCTGCCCATCAGCGTTCGTTCAACGCTCTGGCCTCAGTGCTGACGGCAGCAATTGACCCTGTCTCTAGCCTCCCCCCTCCAACTTCCTCCACCCACACCCAATACCCTGTACCTCTGCCTATCCCAGACACACCATCAGACCAGCCTGCACACACCTCAACACCCAAGGGAAGCTCATCCAGACATAAGCACCACACATCACACAAGCATTCACACAAGCAACATCCACATGCAGACATACCAACACCCACTGCCTCCACTGTGTCCCCCTCCTCCTCGTTTCCCTCCTCCCTCCCTGTGACGTCTCCACTCACACTTGCATGCACAACATCTTCAGCCACTACGTCCATCACCAGCACACCCACCAGAACACTCCACACACGTGCAGTCACCACCCCCACTACCATTTACACGTCCCCTGTGTCCTCTCACAGTGTGTCTGTCACCCCCTCTTCCAAACTACACAAACGCAGGCAGCCACCCACCCAACAGCCATCCACCTCACGACAGACTCCAGCCCAAGCACCTGCACCCAAAGACACCAGACTTCACACTCCTACAACCACATCCTCTTCCTCCACTCCCATACCCACTACACCTACCCGTCCCTCTCTTTCGAAATTGCATTCTTTTCCAAACTTGACCTCTTTCCAACAACTCCCCCACCCCGTCCGTCCAATCAGCACCTCAGCCACCACAAAACCGGGACCTGTAAAGACTGTTTGCCATGGACTGTGGAGTCCCCCACCCTCAAGGGCAGCCAGTTCAGCTAGGAGCCAAGGCACGGCCAGCCCACCCCCGGAAAAGCATCCGAAGATTGCCAGTGCCCGGCGCGAGAGGCCAAAAACACCAGGGACCAAAATCCCTACCATGGCTCCGGAAGGAAGTCGGGTGCCACCTGGCACACCGCCTAAGGTGGGAAAGGGCCACAGGCGAACAGGGAAGGGTGGGAAGGGCAGCACACCCAACAAGTCTGGCAGCAGGCCAGCTGGCCAGGAGGGCCCCACCAGCCCCATCCCAGGTGTGCAGGAGGACACCCACAGGCCCGGCAACAGGTACTGCAGCCCAGGAGGGCCCCGCAAGCCACGTCCCAGGTGGGCAGGAGAACACCCACAGGCCCGGTACTGCAGCCCAGGAGGGCCTCGCAAGCCACGTCCCAGGTGGGCAGGAGGACACCCACAGGCCCGGTACTGCAGCCCAGGAGGGCCCTGCAAGCCACGTCCCAGGTGGGCAGTAGGACACCCACAGGCCTGGTACTGCAGCCCAGGAGGGCCCCGCAAGCCACCAGACATATGGGCAGGAAGGCCCCGCCAGCTACATGTCAGGTGGCGAGTGACATCCAGGCCATGGCCGGATCCGCTGACCTGGACACTCATCTCAAGCACCGCTGAACAGGGCACCGCCGTCTCAAGCACCGCTGAACAGGGCACCGCCGTCTCAAGCACCGCTGAACAGGGCCCTTCGTCTCAAGCACCGCTGAACTGGGCCCTTCATCTCAAGCACCGCTGAACTGGGCACCGCCATCTCAAGCACCGCTGAACTGGGCCCTTCATCTCAAGCACCGCTGAACTGGGCACCGCCGTCTCAAGCACCGCTGAACTGGGCCCTTCATCTCAAGCACCGCTGAACAGGGCCCTTCATCTCAAGCACCGCTGAAATGGGCACCGCCGTCTCAAGCACCGCTGAACTGGGCACTGCCGTCTCAAGCACCGCTGAACAGGGCACCGCCGTCTCAAGCACCGCTGAACAGGGCCCTTCATCTCAAGCACCGCTGACCTGGGCACCGCCGTCTCAAGCACCGCTGAACTGGGCACCGTCGTCTCAAGCACCGCTGAACAGGGCACCGCCGTCTCAAGCACCGCTGAACAGGGCCCTTCATCTCAAGCACCGCTGAACTGGGCACCGCCGTCTCAAGCACCGCTGAACTGGGCCCTTCATCTCAAGCACCGCTGAACAGGGCACCGCCGTCTCAAGCACCGCTGAACAGGGCACCGCCGTCTCAAGCACCGCTGAACAGGGCCCTTCATCTCAAGCACCGCTGAACTGCGCCTTCATCTCAAGCACCGCTGAACTGGGCACCGCCGTCTCAAGCACCACTGAACTGGGCCCTTCATCTCAAGCACCGCTGAACAGGGCACCGCCATCTCAAGCACCGCTGAACAGGGCCCTTCATCTCAAGCACCGCTGAACTGGGCACCGCCGTCTCAAGCACCGCTGAACTGGGCACCGCCGTCTCAAGCACCGCTGAACAGGGCACCGCCGTCTCAAGCACCGCTGAACAGGGCCCTTCATCTCAAGCACCGCTGAACTGGGCCCTTCATCTCAAGCACTGCTGAACTGGGCACCGCCGTCTCAAGCACCGCTGAACTGGGCCCTTCATCTCAAGCACCGCTGAACTGGGCCCTTCATCTCAAGCACCGCTGAACAGGGCACCGCCGTCTCAAGCACCGCTGAACAGGGCCCTTCATCTCAAGCACAGCTGAACTGGGCACCGCCGTCTCAAGCACTGCTGAACTGGGCACCGCCGTCTCAAGCACCGCTGAACAGGGCACCGCCATCTCAAGCACCGCTGAACAGGGCCCTTCATCTCAAGCACCGCTGAACTGGGCACTGCCATCTCAAGCACCGCTGAACTGGGCACCACCGTCTCAAGCACCGCTGAACAGGGCACCGCCGTCTCAAGCACCGCTGAACAGGGCCCTTCATCTCAAGCACCGCTGAACTGGGCACCGCCGTCTCAAGCAGCGCTGAACTGGGCCATTCATCTCAAGCACCGCTGAACAGGGCACCGCCGTCTCAAGCACCACTGAACAGGGCCCTTCATCTCAAGCACCGCTGAACTGGGCACCGCCGTCTCAAGCACCGCTGAACTGGGCACTGCCGTCTCAAGCACCGCTGAACAGGGCACCGCCGTCTCAAGCACCGCTGAACAGGGCCCTTCATCTCAAGCACCGCTGAACTGGGCATCTCAAGCACCGCTGAACTGGGCACCGCCGTCTCAAGCACCGCTGAACAGGGCACCGCCGTCTCAAGCACCGCTGAACAGGGCCCTTCATCTCAAGCACCGCTGAACTGGGTACCGCCATCTCAAGCACCGCTGAACAGGGCCCTTCATCTCAAGCACCGCTGAACAGGGCACCGCCGTCTCAAGCACCTCTGGCACATTGGCCGATGGGGCAGGCCCTCATCTGTGTCGGGCAGGGCTGCACGAAGCACTCTGGGCACCAAGGCCCCTCCAGAACCAGTGGAGACTGTCATCCACTTGTGAGACTGTGGCTTTGCACTCCCCAGGATGTAACAGTGGGCAAACCACCCACTGTAGAGACTTGGGAGACTGTGGCTTTGCACTCCCCAGGATGGTAAAGTGGGCAAACCACCCACTGTCGAGACTTGAGAGACTGTGGCTTTGCACTCCCCAGGATTGAACAGTGGGCAAACCACCCACTGAAAAGACTTGAGAGACTGTGGCTTTGCACTCCCCAGGATGGAACAGTCGGCAAACCATCCACTGAAAAGACTTGAGAGACTGTGGCTTTGCACTCCCCAGGATGGAACAGTGGGCAAACCACCCACTGTAGAGACTTGAGAGTCTGTGGCTTTGCACTCCCCAGGATTGAACAGTCGGCAAACCACCCACTGAAAAGACTTGAGAGACTGTGGCTTTGCACTCCCCAGGATGGAACAGTGGGCAAACCACCCACTGTAGAGACTTGAGAGACTGTGGCTTTGCACTCCCCAGGATGGTAAAGTGGGCAAACCACCCACTGTAGAGACTTGAGAGACTGTGGCTTTGCACTCCCCAGGATGGAACAGTGGCCATGGAGGCCCCTTGTGGATCTGACGTCGTGGACTCATCTGGCTGAGGTGCCCCCCCTTCCCCCTGAGGTGCCTGTGGTTTTGCTATCTGATGCCCCTGCAGTGTTCTCAGGTATCCTGTGTGGGCTTTGGCCATGTAATTTGGGCCCTGTGGTCCACGGACAATCCCTGCAAAAATTATCGGACTTTTAATAGTTATGTATATAATAGTTTTAGATGTGTGATATATTTATAAGCCAGTGATACAATATATTCGACTGTTTATGATCATTTCCTTTTGTCTTTGCATTCTTCCGGGGGGATTGGGGGGTGTAACTGTGATGTATTGCTATGCATTGATGTGTGTGTTGTAGTGGGTGAGGGTGGGGGTGGGTGTGTCGCGTATGTGTGTGCCAGTAATATTTTCTCCTCCCCCCTCCCCTGTGTCATAGGTGCAGTACTCACCGTTGTCTTCTGCGCCGGCGTTCGTGCTCCTGGTAGAGGAGCAGGAAGACAATAGCTGGGAGGATGTGGAGTTCGGGTTCCATGCTGTCCAGATACCTCGTGGGGTGTATGGAGGTGAGCGTTTCCCGTTTGAAATGTCTGTTTCCGCCGTGTTTTTATCGGTGGGGCTACCGCCCCGGAAAACGTGGCGGATTGGTGGGTTGGGATAGGGTGGGCAGTACATTGTCTCCCGTCTGTCTGTTGGCGGTGACCGCCGCACTGTTTGGTTGTCCCGCCGTGGCAGTCGGAGTGTTGAAGTGGCGGTCTCTGTTGGCAGTTTTCACCAGGGTCGGAATTCAATTTTTTAAACCGCCAGCCTGTTGGCGGGTTAGCCGCCGCTTTAACACCGACCGCCAGGGTTGGAATGACCCCCATAGTATATTTCCTAGGCACTATAAAGTGTGGCAAGGCCCCTGGCTCGGATGGTGCTCCAGCAGAACTGTTCTCATCTGACATTGCAACCTGGTCAAGATACATCACCATCATAGCGAATGCAATAGCATCTGGGGCACCAATCCCTGAGTCCTGGAAAGGGGCTATTGTTATCCCGATCTTTATAAAGGGCGACAGATCCCTCCCCTGCAACCACAGGCCAATCAGTCTAATTGATTGTGCGCAAAAAGTGTTCTGCCACTGTCTCTTGGGGAAGATCGAAGACTGGATGACTGAATATGACATCCTTAGTCCCCTCCAAGCTGGTTTCCGGAAAAAATATTTACCACTGAGCAAGCCCTCAGGCTCCTATTTTTATACTGGAAAACAGTGCTCATTGGCAAAGGGAGCTTATATGTAGCTTTTGTGGACCTAAAATCTGTGTTTGATCTAGTACCCCGCAACAAACTATGGGACACTCTTTCCTGAATGGGAATTCCCGAGCACATCCTAGCACTATTGCTACGGCTCCACAAAGGCAACTATGCACGCGTCAGGTGGGACAAAAAGGGGCAACTAACTGACAGAATCCAGGTATCAAGGGGTGTGCAGCAAGGGTGTGCCCTTGCCCCACCCTTTTCTCCTTGTATATCAATGACATCGTCCCCTCTCTGCTTAGAGTAGAGGCTGACGCACCATCACTTGGCACACAAAAAATCCCTGTCTTGCTCTTTGCAGATGACACTCTCCCGATATCCAAAACCCCTAGTGGATTAAGGAAACTCCTCACGTGCTTTGAGGAATTCTGCTCCATGCGGGGACTTGAAATCAATGCCTCAAAAAAGAAATAAATGACCCTCAATACCCATAGATCCTTTAGAGGGAAGTTCACACTAGAGGGCATCACGCTTGAGAAGGTGGGCACCTTCAGTTACCTGGGCATAGTATTGACTGATAACATGTCTTGGAAACCACACATAGGAAAGCAAGCTTTAAAACTATAGCAAACAACGGGGGTACTAATTAAGGATTTTCACCCCTCACATACAAAACCAATTTGCCCAGCAATCCAGATATACGTAGCCCAGGCTGTGACCTCAGCGCTTTACGGGGCTGAACTATGGGGCAATGCTAAAATTCAAGATATAACTATCCCTGAAAACACCTTCCTAAGAAGCCTTTTGTCCCTCCCGCCAAGCACTCCACTGTTCCCCCTTTTTAAGGATCTTGGTATGAAACGCAGTGGTCACAAAGCCCGCCTACGCCCTCTTCTGTACTGGCTGCGTCTCTGGACTACCCCAGTGCTCGAATCCTTCAATGCAGCCCTCCAGATCATTTTAGAAGCTGACCACCTTTTTAGCATCCCCTGGTTTAGATACATCAAGGGGCTACTCTACCCACTTGGGCTTAGAGGACTCTGGAATTCACCAACCACCTCCTCCTTTCCCTCAAAAAGCAAACTTAAAAACTGTATTGGCACATGGAAGACTCCGAAGATTTGGGGGCGGCACTTCATACTACATTATCTTGCGACTTTGTCAAACTAAAAGAGACATGCAAGTACGAGGTTTTCTGGGACATAATCACGGTACCAAGGGAAAGGAAACTGTACTTTCAGTTCCGCATTGGCACGCTGCCACTAAGACCGTTTACCAGCCGCTTGTCACACGAAGAATCAACCACTTGCCCAGCCTGCAGAGCCCCCATTGAGAACCTCCCTCATGTCCTATTTGCTTGCCCCGTATGCACTGCCTCACGTAGGAAATGGCTGGCCCCGGCATGCAGACTACTGGGAGTCCGCAGTTCTGAAATAGTCCTCTGAATCCCCAGATCAGACACTCGGCCAACGTTAGTGATCGCCGTCGCCAAGTTCCTCGGAGCTAGTTGGATTGTTAAAGGACATTTTTTATCTGTTTAATGGGTCCAACAAGATTGTTCCATCATACAGTGTGAGTGTATTTTATCTTTATTTTATTCTTATTTTATCAGCCATACGTATTGTTATATTTACTTAAATTGTGTATTTATTTGTATTTATTGCTGCTATGTGCTTTTATGGCTCTTGTAGCCGAAATAAAGTTCTTTTGACTGACTGACTGACATATACATGTCACAGTATGTTTTTTTCAAATTACTGTGGCATGCATATGCCAGGAACACGATTGTTTCACACAATGATGGGGACAAATTGGTACAAGCCAAATATCACGCACATACACAAGTGTCTTTTTGGTGTCAGTATTCACTGCTAAGTGAATGCTGGTACCACAATGACAGTACAATCACACTTGTCAACTATGTCCATGGGTGCACATAGCAAGGGGACCTGTACCTGTAATGTTCTGATTCCAGTTGTGTAAGTTAGTCAGTACGTCTATGTGTGTGTACCATTAGATGGTGAGGTGGAGGAAGGTAGACTCGATGATGTGATTGTGTCAGAATGTGTGCCACTTGCATATAGGTTTGATGTTATCATGTATGTTTGGTTGTGTGTTGTGTTGTTGTGTTGCGTGTGCAACATTTAGGTTAGTGTTGTTGTGTGGTGGTCGTTGTCATGATGTGTGTAATTGTGCTATTCTGCAAATGTGTGTGTGTAGGTGAGTGTGTAGTTGTGTTGTGTTGGTTGTTGTGGTTGTGTCGTGTGTGGGTATAGAGTCAATAGTGTGTGTATGTTGTGTCGTGGCTGTATGGCAATGTGTGTGTTTGGTATATACGTGTTGTGTTGAGGTAGAATGGCAATGGATAGTAGTGAGTATGTTGTGTGTTGTATAGTGTGTAGTGTAGGGAGACACATATGGCCAAGGTAAAGAGTATGTGTGATTTACCTCTATTCCATCAACACTGCAATTGTACAATGTCCATTGGGTCCCGCAATGGGCTCCCTTCATCAGCAATCTGTCACCAGTACACCGCCTGTAGAACTGTAACATCTAAATATGGTCGGAGGGAACCCACCAGCCTGAAGGCTAGGAAGAGCACTCTGTTGTGGCAATCGGCGTCTCAGCAGTAATACATCTAAATAGGGCAGTCTCAACAGTGTCCATTTGATGAAGTACTCGGTTCTGCCACTGCAGTAGACTGGTGGTAATACCACTAAGAGCAGAATTAAGTCATGAGTCTTAACAATTTCACTGATCAGTTTAAGTGTTTTGGACCCATAGTCCTCAATAAAGTTGTAAGTAATCATTTTATATTGTAATAAAAGTGGGAGAATGTTCAGACCACTTATGAATGTGCCTTCTACAGGAATCACATTAGCCTCTCTGTGGACCATGAATGATTATAGGTAAATAAGAAAAAGAAAGACATAAGGCTGCACTTAAATCTGTTTAATTGTGAGCTGGAGGCAGCTGGACCAAAGGAAAAGAAAGATACATTTTTTATGACAAGTAGTTTGCATTGATCAAACATAAATGGGGAGTACATGACCAAGCCCCAGGTAATGGCTTGTTGAACTCTTTTTTTGGCATTTGATTTGAATTTCATCAGTCTGTTAATTTTGCAGAGCACTTGTGCAGCACTAAGCTAGTTATTAAACAACAGTGCATTGTATAAGCGGAGAGATTACTAACCTTCATTGGGGTGTACAAAGAGAATCCTCTGTTGAAATAATGTGTAGCGTTTTGGTGTAAGTAGGTAACAAGGGGTAGTGCTTCGGCTTTGAGGAGGTATCACTTTTTGCAAAATAGTGGAAGACAGCACCATGATTAAAAATATTCTTCCAAATGCTTAATATCATGAGAGGTGGTACCATAAGTTAAGCTAATACCAAATAAATAAAAGGCTTCTTTCTTAAGAAAATTGTGATAGAGACATAAAACAGATCATGTCCATGCATGTATTATATCAAACATCTTATCGGAGAAACAGACAGGCTTGATAAAAATATTCAAGTTCGGATGTCGGATCCGTGGATAATTTTTAAGCAAATGAAGAATTTCTTCACAATGTATAACAAGCATGGAAGCATTAATAGACATTGTAAGAAAAAATGCATGCAAATGCATGCAAACGCTGTAATCGGTTAAATAAATCCAAAAGAAAGAAGAGAAAGAAATAACACAAAAACAAACTTAAAGAACAAAGACATTGAAAAGCTGGGAGGTCTAATCAATAAGAACAAAAATAAAAGTTGTAGTAAAGGTGAAGGTGTTCAAAGTATATGCACCAGGGTCCAGATTTTGACAAAGGGCTTGCATTGCCCTTGCCTCACACAAGAGATTGCAATGGGTAACAAAAGCCCTTAAGCCATAGAGCAACGTTGCACGTGTCTGCATGACATAGTAAGTCTAGAGTAATGTAAAGGAACACACGTCGTTGTCTTACCTTACTCTGCCCTGGGAAGGAGTTCCATGGGTAGAGCGTGAGCTTTATCACACATTCACCCACGTGTTTTTTTACACATTCCCAGATTTACTAAGACTAGGAAACCTGGTACTGCATCAAAATGACCAGTTTTTGTTGGCTTTAGGACTCTGGACTCTTTACCACTGCTACCCAGTGCAAAGTGCATATGCTCTCTATGTAAATTGCATTGTTGATTAGTTTATCCATGATTGGCATATTTGATTTACTGGTAAGTCCCTAGTAAAGTGCACTAGATGTGCCCAGAGCCTGTAAATCAAATGCTACTAGTCGGGCTGCATTGTCTGTGTGTGCAGTCTTGCACTGCCAATTCAACCTGGCAAGTGTACCCAGTTTCCAGGTCCAAACCTTCCCTTTTTATACATGTAAGGCACCCCTAAGGTGCGCCATTTGTAGCCCCATGGGCAGGGTATGTTGTATGTTAAAGGTAGAACATGTACTAATGTGTTTTACATGTCCTAGCAGTGAAATACTGCTAAATTCAGTGTTCACTGTTGCAAGGCCTATCTCTTTCATAGGTTAACATGGGGTCTGCCTTTAAATATCCTTAAAGTGTAGTTTCCCTTTGAGAGAAAATGGAGGTGTGGAGATTGGGGTCTCTGAACTCACAATTTAAAAATACTTATTTTGGTAAAGTTGGTTATTAAATTGTCTGAAAATGCCACTTTTAGAAAGTAGGTATTTTCTTGCTTAAACCCTTCTGTGACTCTGCCTGTTTGAGGATTCCCTGTCTGGGTCAGACTGACAGTTGGGCTGTTTGTGAATCTCATCTAGACAGTGACACAAAGGGAGCTGGGGTATAACCTGCAGATACTGATGAGCCATTTGGGCTAGCATGGAGGGAGAAGTGGTCTCTTACACCCGAATGGACTGTGCTTGCCATCACACAATGCAGTCTCCAAACCCCTGGAGTGTGTCTGGGGTGTGGCCTGGGCAAGGCTGGATCCTGTAAACAACAGAGACTTTTCTTTGAAGTTGGGCAACTTCAAAAGGCAGAGAGGGGTCTAAATATTTGATCCAAAACTCCAGACTTTAGATTTCTTCAAGATTTGCTTCTGGAACCAAGAGGGACATCTGCCAAGGAGAAGAGCTGAGGAGAAGTGCTGCCCCTGCCTGTGACTGTGCTTAGTTGGGCTATCTCCAAGGACTTAGACATTTCCTCGAAGGGAATCTAGATGAAAAACATCAGAAAGCGTTTTTTTTAAACTGATAAAATATAAATAGTTCAGTCCACAGGTGGAGTATGCAGAGGGCCATTTGTGGGAATGTTGCGGCCATTACTCATAAGTTTGGAGCTGACAGTGTTAATTTCCTATGCCAGTTGAGGGCTTGTTTTCTCATCTTGGTTCTTTGTGGCTTGTTCTAAGGAATGTTCTGTTTTTAAAATAAATTTTGCAAAACAGACCATGTGTTGCAGAGTCAATCCTTCCAGACTAAACAGGAGAGCCTGCCGGCATGCTCTAATACCATTGGCGTTAAAAATGTTTTTCAGATACAGCTTTCTCCAGGTTAGTGGAGCGGGGCAAATACAGAGGATGTGTATCGTCTTCCCAGTGAAGTGTGCAAAGTCTGCATCATCTGCTGTTTGTGGGTCTAAGCCATTTTGGTTCGGCCTCCACTGCAGGTAGTATTCTGAGTCTGGCGTGTAGTACCTTTATTTTTAGTGAAGTTTTTTATGTTCCTGCCATGTAAGGTTGTGCTGTTGGAGCCTTATATGTATTAATTATCATCCAAAAGTGTGATTGATTTCTGAACTTCTCTTTGTCCTTGCTCCAGGAGAGCATTTTGATTTGTTTGTTTAGTATTTGCTTGAAATTTTTATCGGGTAAAGACTTTTGCCATAGCTCCTCTGTGTGCAGATGCTTTATGGTGAAAGTGATTCCTCTTTAGCCATGAATTTTGGACTTCTGCCAGGTTTGTGTCAATTTCCTCCCAAATCAGGGCCTTTAGTGTATTTGGTTGGGCCTGTCTGAGCTGGTGAGGAGCTGTGTGGAAGGCGGAAGAGAAGGCGAAAGACCTTGGTTTGTGCAATATTCATGAAGTTGTTCAGTTTCCTTGGATATATTTCCGAACCGTATGTTAGGGCTGGCAGGAATTTGCTTTTATCACTGTAAGGAGTGGACACCAGATTGGGGGCAGGGCTAGGATTGATGCAAGTAGAGATGCCAACCTCGCTTTCAGGGTGTTTAGGTGCAGATGATGCGACCAGCGCTCCTGTAGCCAGACGCCAAGGTAGTTATAGCTTCTGCTTCATTCCACAGGTTGATTCCCACAGAACCATTTATTTTTCTTAATTATCAGTTTTTCAAAGATAATTACCTTGGTTTTCTCCATGTTTACCACCAGCTCATAAGTCATGCAACCTTGATTGAAGGTGTTTAGCACTTTTTGGAGTCCTGTACCTGAGAGATTCAGTAAGCTGTCATCTGCATATAGTAATGCAGTTAGGGGATGGTTACCCAGTTTGGGGGGATGGGACCTAGTGGTTTTTAGTTGTGTGCACAGATCTGCCAGGTAAAGGTTGAAAAGCATTGGAGCCAGAACACAGCCCTGCTCAATCTATCTGAATTCTGGCTGATACTCTTCCATTATTTCCAACTTTCACCCTTGCCCAATTTTCTGAGTACAGAATCTGTATTCCTTTTAGCAGCTCTGGTGCGATTTTAAGGTTTGCTAGTTTCCCCCACAACTTGTTCAGGTCCACTGAATCAAAGGCTTTGGACAAGTCCATGAAGCAGATGTAAAGGACCATTTTCTTGTTCGTATATTTTTCAGCAAGCATGGCTAGCTTTATCAGGTTGTCAGAAGTGCTTGCAGAGGGCCGGAAGCCGGTTTGATTTAGAGGTATTAGATTGAATTTGCTAGCCCATTCTTTGAGATCCTTGAGCAGGAGACCCGCAAATTTCTTTGCGCCAATGTCAAGCAGTGATTGTGGGCGATAGCTGTCTGGGTTCCTGGAGGGGCCCTTCTTATAGATTGGGTGGAAAATTGCCCCTTCCCAGGAATCCGGAATTTTGTTTTCCATGCTGCTGACATTGAAAAGAGCAGGCCAGTCTAAAGGGCAGGGTCATGTTTTAGTATTCCTGCTGGGAGACCATTTGGCCCAGGAGCCCCTCTCTGTCTGCATCGTGGTTGTTCCTCGACTTTTTGGATTTCGAATGATAATGGCTTTGCCTCGCTGCTTGCAGTCGGAGATGGCTTATCTGTGTTAGGGCTGCCGTAAAGGTTGGCGATGTGCTCAATCCATTTTCTCTCTGGAACCACGTTACTTTGGATCCCGGTTGACCTGCACTCCAGCTGATTGACAGTAGATCACAGCAACCCACTGTTCTTTTCTTTAGGGGCTTCCACAATTCTGATCCATTCCTGATCTATGTGAGCCTGCTTTGCTTCCCATATTGCCTTCTTGTATTCCTTCCTTAGTTCGTGAAAGGTGCTCTGGTAGCTGTTACCTGGTGGTTGATTCTTTAGGAGTCTGGCGATTTTGTTAAGCTGTTGTCTTTGTTGCCTCAATGTCTGCGTGAACCAGCCATTTCTGCTCAGTAGTGGGCCGGCCTTGAATGGTTGATTAGTCTCTAGCTGGTTCCTTAATTATGTTAATGTGGGCCCCCATTTTGAAATTATGTCCACCTGTTCCGTTTGATCCAACGTTAGGTTGGCTTTCCATACTTCATATTTCTTCATGCACTTGTTGGACCATCTTATGCGATGAAGGTGACGTCCTCGGTCTTGTTCGCCTAGCCTCTGTAGTGGAGCAGCAAGAGCGTTATTGTTCGCTATTTTCATTGTTTGTGGGTGATGGTCACTTTCGCACCTCATCTCTATGCTGAAGTTTTGGAAGTACTTGAAGATGTCCGTTGAGACAAAAGTGTAGTCTAGGGTAGAAGCGGACTTCTTGGCATTGTGGCTCGGGTTCATTGGGATGTCTTTAGGGAATCTGCCATTTAGGGCCCTTAGTACTAGTGCCTCTAGGAATCTGACCAAGGGGTGATCACATTTGTCCTTGTCCTAAAAAGGCGATTCTTGTGGTGGAATGCTCAGACGCTGGTCTAGGGCACCTTCTCTGGAGCTTCTTTTGCCAGGATTGGCCATGTTAAGGTTAAAATCACCTGCATTTCCGAATGCCGTTTTTAGAGATAGCAACTCTTTTTCAGTTGTGTCTAACAGGTGCTCGTTACGCGTCATGTTAGGGTTAATGCAAATATTTATTATTAAGATGGACATGGGCATTTGTTCCAACATCCAGTTTTCTATAATGATAGCTAACGTGAGCTGACTTCAGCTTACTGTATGGCCTGAGGCAGGGGTGCCTTGCATGGTGTCCCCAAGAGAGTGCGGCTGGCGAGCGGGTCTCATCGGCCCCCCTACAAGCCTCACCCAGACCTGGCTGGGCCACTTCCATGGAGGGCCGGGGCTCTCTCTTGGTGGCAGCCACCTATGGCTGCTGCGCTCCCACTGTGCACCTGCTTCACCTGCTTCACTTGCCTCACTTGCCATCTCTCTCCCTCTCTCCTCCTGCCACCTGCTGTGCACTGCTCCGCTCTGAGGGAGGGGAGGCTGGGAGAGGTTGAGGGGGCTTTGAGAGCCCTCCGTGGGGCTTTTCTGTCAGATCGCAGCTGTCTGGTGTCCTGCGCATTCTGCATCCTGTACAGCCCGATCTGCTTCCGCCTCACGTGGTTTTGCGGTTCGCGTGCTCTGCTTCCAGAAAACGAGACTTGGAAACAGGCGCAGTTTAGCTCTTTACTCCCTGTGCAGAGACAAGGACACACAGCACCTGAATACTTATTGTTCCCTTCTGTGTGTTTTGTTGAGAGACAAGATTATTCCAGGCACCCAGAAAGACCTAGCTCCACTCTAGAAGCGATCGTGGAAAGCCTGAACAGAAACCTTCAATTATGTCCAGACTCCTCTTCTGGCAGTAATAGGGCAGATCTAGAGCTGGGGCTTGAGGTGATGCCCCAAACATCAGAAAATAAAAGGACAGACTGACAAGGATCCTTCCTCCTCCTCTGCAGCAGCAGCACACAGAAGCTTCTTATCTTTTTATGTGTTAAGCCTGTCTGTGTAGGAAGTTCCTTGTGATTTATGCTAGAATGGAAAATGCTTATTAATATCATGCTATGGATTATATTTAAGATTATAATTAAGATATGTACATGGTTTTCTTTTGAATAAGATCCAATTTCAGAAAAAATAAAGGCATATTTAGATGGTGAATGCATCAGGGGAATTGTATTTGTTCTGGCCCGGACAAAGAATTGGCTTTAGGAAGGTCAGTTGTCATAAGAAACTGTATTCATTGACTATTACTCCTTTCATGGAGAGTACAGAAGTCTTAGGGGACATGGTGTCT
Source organism: Pleurodeles waltl (assembly GCF_031143425.1). Lineage (NCBI taxonomy): Eukaryota > Metazoa > Chordata > Amphibia > Caudata > Salamandridae > Pleurodeles > Pleurodeles waltl. The sequence goes on from NC_090444.1 coordinate 1,478,026,493, forward strand.
TTGCTAAGTGCATTTCTAACTAACATCAATGGAAGATTTTGAACCCACCAGATAATCTTTTGATCATCCTTTCCATAGACATACAAGGTGTTAGAAAATGGGTCTCTGGTTGACTAGGGTGTGAGCCCTAGTCAAGCAGCAACCACGGTCCTAGTTAAGGCAAGGCACATGCAAATCCGAAATTAACTTTTGCTTAACTCCATTAGCAAAGAGTGGTCAGGTTCAACTTAGAGGCAATGTATAAAGTATTTGTGCAACAGTTCAAACAGTAAAACAGTGAAAACACCATAAAAAAGATTCCACACCAGGTTAGAACAATAGAGCTTAATTTAATAAATAAAACAAGACCAATATGACAAACATCCAATCAGTGGAATTGGAGTTATGATTTTTTAAGAATAAATTGCAACATAGCAGCTAAACGCATAAAGCACCAACTGTGGCTATATGTTGGTTTTGTAACAGGTCAAAGTCAAAATTTCAGGCCAACCAAAATGGAGAGCAGGTCATATACAGTCCCAGATCAGCTCTGCTGAAGGTTTATCTTCTCAAGTTTTGTGGCAAGGGTCCCTTTAGTGTTGGAGAGGGTTGCGTGGAGCAAGGAAAGCATGGCGGGCAGCAGTTGACATAGTGTGAAGAGCAGGCCTATGCCATGGATGGGCAGGCTGAAGCTTCACATGGGTGGTCCCCTGCAGGATGTTGATGCTGCTGTGTGAAGACAGGGTGGCGGTGGCGTGTGCTGATTTTCCAAGCAGGCAGTGTGATTCGAGTGCAAAAGGGACCGTGTGTGGTCACGGGGGGACAAAATGGTTGATTTCAAGAGCTCCTGAGCCATACCAAGCGTTCAGGACCTGATAGGCATCCCTTGGAGGTCAGAACTGATGGCAGTGAGTCAAGGAACTTGATGGGTTTTTTTAAAATCCTTGTGGGCTCAGGTCTCAAGGCCAGCAAACTGGCCATTTGAGTCAAACCTGGGTCCTGGATTCAGTTCTTCTTCCCAGGCAAAAGGTGAGCAGGTCAGAATAGCAGGGCAGCAATTCCTTTAGAATAGCACAGCAGACCAGCAGTGTAGCAGTCCTTGTAGAAACACAAGTCTTTCTTCCTGGCAGAGTATCCACAGGCCCAGATGTGTACTGAAGTGGTGGTGTTGGAGGTCCTTCTTTTATACACAGTTGTGCCTTTGAAGTGGGAGATGTTTCTGGAGGCATGCCTTTGAAGTGCGTAGATGCCCTGCCTTCCCTGCCCTGGCTCCAGACTAACTACAGGAGGTATGCCACCCTTTGTTTGGAAACAGGACACAGCCCATTCAGTTGAAAGTGAGTGCTGGAAATTGGGCTGTTAGTTGCGTGGCCATCATAAGTAACAGATTCACAGTTGTCCTCAGTGGGAACCAAGCACCTCACTGAAGCTCTTGACTCTCACAGGGTAGCAAAGCAGGGCAGTCCAAGGCTTACTCAAGGGAGGTCATCTGGGATAGTAATCACCAATTACTAGATTACAATAATAATACTCAATAAATAGAAGTACACTTACTACACTCACACTACTGACTACTACTCAGTAAACTACAAATATTCATTGGGAGATAAAACATAGGACAGTTGACATGGTGTAATCACTGGTGACCCTCCTAGAGGGGTCACTCAAACATATCAAGTGAGCTTCAACAGTCATTGTGTAATACCTACATGGTTTCGGAATTAGTCATGGTCATGATTGTGATTCTCATGAATCAATGGAACATGTGTAATCATTATGAAACATTTATCAGGTGTTAGGAATGGGGTCTTTGGTTGGCAGTCAGAGTACCCCCTGTCCAAGCAAGGACCATCACTCTAGTCAGGGTAAGTCATACACAATCCAAATTATCCTGTGCCCACCCTCTGGTAGCTTGGCACTGAGCAGTCAGGCTTATCTTAGAAGGCAATGTGTAATGTATTTGTGCAATAAATCATTCAATAACATAGAGTATAGCACCACAAAAATACACCACACAGGGTTTAGAAAAATATATAATATGTATCTATTAAAATACAGGTAAAAAACTATTAAGATGCAACAAGTATATGTTGAAAATATCACTGGAAAAATGATATAAAGTGTCTCTAGTCTTTTAAAAGCAATCAATGTTTCTTTCAAGCACAAATTACCTGGTTTGCGTTCAAAATCTCCACAAAGGACTGCAGAGGAGGAGATGCGTGGAAAACAGGGAGGTGTGCGTTGACTGCACACGGCGATGCATCGTTTAGTTTTCATGCAGGGACGGATTTGCGTCAATTTCTGGCGCTCGGTCGTGGATCCTCTTCGGGTTGTGGGGTTTTCCGACGCCCTGGGGACGATGCGTGAATTTTCGGCACTAACAGGACAAAGTCCAGGGGCTGCGTCGATCTGGTGGGTGTTGCATGGAAATTTGTACCGCACATCAGGTGCTGCATTGATTGCTTCCTGGAAGTCAGGCTGTGTCGTTCAGGTGTGGCTGTGCATCGATCCAGTGGGCCGTGCGTCAAATTTCCAGTCACTATTCTGGCGCTGTCGATCTTCTTGTTGTGAAGTCGAGCTGCGTCATTCCGTTTCCACGTGCAGTGAATTTTTCACCACGATGCAGGCTGCGCGTTGGTTCTGGCAGGCTGTCCGACGATTTTTGACGCACAAGGAGTCCTTCTTGTAGAGATGAAGTATTTTTTGTCCTGAGACTTCACGGAACAGGAGGCAAGCTGTATCAAAGCCCTTGGAGTGCACTTATTACCACAGCCAGAGAGCAGCAAGGCAGCAGGGCAACAGCACAGCAGCAGTCCTTCACAAAAGCAGTCAGGTGAGTCATTTGGGCAGCCAGGCAGTTCTTCTTTGTAGGATGCAGGTTCTGGTTCAGGTTGTCTTCTCCAGGAAGTGTCTGAGTTGGTAGGGGCAGAGGCCCTGTTTAAATACCCAAATGTGCCTTTGAAGTGGGGGAGACTTCAGAGAGTGGCTTTGAAGTACACAAGGTCCCCTTTCAGTTCAATCCTGTCTGCCAGGGTCCCAGTAGGGGGTTTAGCAGTCCTTTGTGTGAGGGCAGGCTACTGTCCTTTGACATGTAAGTGTCAAGCCTTCCACCCTCCTAGCCCAGGAATACCCATTCAAAATGCAGATGTATGCAAGTGAGGCTGAGAATCCTGTGTTTGGAGTGTGTCTGAGTGAATGCACAAGGGAGCTGTCAACTGAACCCAGCCAGATGTGGATTGTAAGGCACAGAAGGATTTAAGTGCAGAGAAAGGCTCACTTTCTAAAAGTGGCATTTCTAAAATAGTAATACTAAATCCAACTTCACCAGTCAGCAGGATTGTGTACCACCATTCTGGCCGTACTAAATATGACCTTCCTACTCCTTTCAGATCAGCAGTTACCACTCAAACAGTATATGAGGGTAGCCCCAATGTTAGTCTATGAAAGGAGAAGGCCTCACAGCAATGTAACACTACCAGGACATGTAAACTACACAGGTGCATGACCTGCCTTTTGCCTACACAGCACCCTGCCCTATAGGTTAGCTAGGGCAGACCTTAGCGGTGACATATGTAGAACAAGGGGAGTTTTAGGCTTGGCTAGTACTTTAAAATGCCAAGTCGAATTGTTAGTGAAACTGCACACACAGGCCTTGCAATGGCAGGCCTGAGGCATGGTTAAGGGGCTACTTAAGTGGGTGGCACAAATAGCGCTGCAGGCCCACTAGTAAAATTTAATCTACAGGCCCTGGTCACATATAGTGCACTTTACTAGGGACTTACAAGTAAATTAAATAATCCAATTGGGTATGATCCAGTGTTATCATGTTTAAAGGGACAGAGCATATGCAATTTAGCACTGGTTAGCACTTCTTAAGTGTGCGGAGTCTTAAAACCAGCAAAAAAAGTATCCAAAAATTGGAGGGAGGCAGGCAAAAAGTTAGGTGTGACCAACCTAAGGCTGTCATGTCTAACATCAGTAATAAACGTTGTGCTTGTGCATTCTTTCATATACTTGGCATTGCACTGTAATAGCAAGAACAACCCCCAGAGACCATCACATTAAAACAGTATTGTGAAAAAACATTGCATTTGAACCATGTAATCAGCCCCTGGAGAATGTAGCCACGTGACCAGTATATTATACATTTTTCGGCTTTCCAGCCCCTTTGCAATGTTATCATATACAATGACTCTTGGGGGCAAAGCCCTCCCAGTTGGAGAACTAAAACTCCAGCCACAAGAGAGCTTACAAATGCACTGAAAAGCAGGAAAGATGACGATTTTGTGTTTCATGCCAACTTAAGGTGAGGACCTAAAAGGTACCATTAATGGCAAAGCCACATTGTGTTGGACAAGTTGGTGTTGGTTCTGCCATCCTGGGATATGGCGGGAAATGTATTTTAAATCAGAGGCCCCACAAAGCATTAAATAACAAACATGAACTTGTTATTTCTTCCGACTTGGAAATTACACTTATAAAATGTAATAATACAACTCCACTGTTACCCTATAAGAGAGTTAGGCCTTGCAATAGTTAAAAATGAATTTGATGATTTCTCGGTGCCTGGATATGTAAAACTTAAACGTGCATGTCCTATCTTTTAAGCCCACACTATTATGACAGGCCAATCTGACACCTTTTCCGGGGCGGATTCACAGCGGATAGAAACACGGCGGAAACAGGAATTACGAAGGAAAAACGCTCACCTCTACACACTCCACGAGGAAGGAGGACACCATGGAGCCGGAACTCCATATTCTCCCTGCGATAGTCTTCCTGCTCCTGTACCAGGAGCACCAATGCCGGCGGCGAAGACCACGGTGAGTACTGCACCTACAACACAGGGGAGTGGGGAGGCAAAAAACAAGGACACACACACGCAACACCCCCACCCTCACCCACTACACCACACACACCAATGCATATCTAAACATTACAGTTACACCCCCCAACCCCCCCGGAAGAATGCAAAGTCAAAAGGAAATGAGTGTAACCATTGTAATATGTCAATATATACATATTTACACTATTAACAAAACATACACCAAGATTAGTAGTCCAGGTATTGCACCATTCATAGTCCGTGGACCACTGGGCCCAAAATGCATGGGCGAGGCCCACACACGATACCAGATCAAAACAGAGAGAACACTGCAGGGGCATCAGATAGAAATACAACAGGCACCTCAGGGGGAAGGGAAGGGGGCACCTCAGCCGGATGAGTGCACGACGCCAGATCCACGAGGGGGCTCCATGCCCATTGATGTATCCTGGGGAGTGCAAAGCCACAGTCTCTCAAGTCTCTCCAGTGGGTGGTTTGCCCACTGTCATATCCTGGGGAGTGCAAAGCCACAGTCTCTCAAGTCTCTCCAGTGGGTGGTTTGCCCACTGCCATATCCTGGTGAGTGCAAAGCCACAGTCTCTCAAGTATCTCCAGTGGGTGGTCTGCCCACTGCCATATCCTGGGGAGTGCAAAGCCACAGTCTCTCAAGTCTCTCCAGTGGGTGGTCTGCCCACTGCCATATCATGGGAGTGCAAAGCCACAGTCTCTCAAGTCTCTCCAGTGGGTGGTTTGCCCACTGCTGCATCCTGGGGAGTGCAAAGCCACAGTCTCTCAAGTCTCTCCAGTGGGTGGTTTGCCCACTGCTGCATCTTGGGGAGTGAAAAGCCCCAGTCTCTCAAGTCTCTCCAGTGGGTGGTTTGCCCACTGCCAAATCCTGGGGAGTGCAAAGCCACAGTCTCTCAAGTCTCTCCAGTGGGTGATTTGCCCACTGCTGCATCCTGGGGAGTGCAAAGCCACAGTCTCTCAAGTGGATAACAGTCTCCACTGGTTCTGGGGGGGGTTTGGTGCCCAGAGTCCTTCATCCTGCCAAGGACAGACGTAGTGGATGCATGTCTCCACTGGCTCTGGAGGGGGACTGGTGCCCAGAGTGCTTCATCCTGCCAAGGACAGACGTAGTGGATGCATGTCTCCACTGGCTCTGGAGGGGGACTGGTGCCCAGAGTGCTTCATCCTGCCAAGGACAGACGTAGTGGATGCATGTCTCCACTGGTTCTGGAGGGGGACTGGTGCCCAGAGTGCTTCATCCTGCCAAGGACAGACGTACTGGATGCATGTCTCCACTGGTTCTGGAGGGAGACTGGTGCCCAGAGTGCTTCATTCTGCCAAGGACAGACGTAGTGGCTGCATGTCTCCACTGGTTCTGGAGGGGGACTGGTGCCCAGAGTGCATCACTCACCCCGTGACGGTCCCTGTTGCGTCAGTGCCCCTGCCGCTCATGGGCTAGCGGTGCTTGAGTTGGCGGTGCTTGACTTGGTGGTCCTTGCCCTGTTCAGCGGTCCTTGCCGTGTTCAGCGGTGCTTGCCCTGTTCAGCGGTGCTTGACTTGGCGGTCCTTCATTGCCCAGCTGGGCTGGCGGTCCTTCATTGGGTGGCTGGGCTGTGGCTGGAGGGGTCCTCCTGGGCAGCTGGGCTGTGGCTGGCGGGGCCCTCCTGGGCAGCTGGGCTGTAGCTGGCGGGGCCCTCCTAGGCAGCTGGGCTGTGGCTGGCGTGGTCCTCCTGGGCAGCGACGATGGGGCTGGCGGTGTCCTCCTGGGCAGCGACGATGGGGCTGGCGGTGGCCTCCTGGGAAGCGACGATGGGGCTGGCGGTGGCCTCCTGGGCAGTGATGATGGTGCTGGCGGTGGCCTCCTGGGCAGCGACGATGGGGCTGGCGGTGGCCTCCTGGGCAGCGACGATGGGGCTGGCGGGGCCCTCCAGGCCAACGGGGATGATGGCGGTCTTCCCCACCGTGCTGCTCCTCCCAGACTTGCCAGGTTTCTCCTGGGCCTTCCCCACCTTGGGAGGAGTCACAGCTGAGTCCACACTCCCCCCGGGACCCCTGGGAGCGGCTTGGGTGGCTGGAGTCTTCCCCCTCTCCCGCCGGGCACTGGCCAACTTCTGGTGCTTCACGGGGGGATTGACTGTGCTGTGGCTCCGTGACACACTGGCTGTCCTGGTGGCCGGTGCACTCCAAATACCTGTGACAACAGGCACCACTGGACCTATGAGTTAGACGGGGGGTGGTGGGAAATAGGTTAAGGGTGGACAGGAAAAGTTGTTTGGAGACACTGGGACGGGTAGCTGGAGGGGGTTTGGGAGTGGAGGAAGAGGTGTTAGTTGTAGGAGGTGTAAGTTTTGTGGCTTTGGGTGCAGGTGCATGCGCTGGAGGCTGTTGTGAGGTGGATGTATGTTGGGTGGGTGTGTGCCTGCGTTTGTGTATCTTCGGAGGGGGCATCACAGACACACTGGGAGAGGACACAGGGGACGTGTGAATGGTAGTGGGGGTGGTGACTGCACATGAGCAGGGTGTGGTGGTGGGTGTGCTGGTGCGGGACGTAGTGGCTGTAGAGGTAGTGCATGCAGGTGTGAGTGTAGACGAGACTGGGAGGGAGGAGGGAGGGGGACACAGTGGAGGCAGTGCATGTTGGTGTGTCTGTATGTGTATGATGCTTGCGTGAGTGCCTGTGGGATGTGTGGTGCTTATGTTTGCCTGAGCTTCTCTTGTGTGGTGAGTTGTGTGCAGGCTGGTCTGATGGTGTGCTTGGGATAGGCATAGGTACAGGGGATTGGGTCTGGGTGGAGGAAGTTGGAGGGGGGAGGCTAGATACAGGGACAATGGCTGCCATCAGTGCTGAGGCCAGTGTTTGAAAGGTTCGGTGAAGGGCCGCCTGACCAGAATGAATGCCCTCCAGGAATGCATTGGTTTGTTGCAACTCCCTTTCTACACCCTGGATGGCATTCAAAATGTTAGACTGCCCAACAGTGAGTGACCTGAGAAGGTCAATGGCCTCCTCACTGAGGGCAGCAGAGGTGACAGGGGCAGGGGCTGAGGTGCCTGGGGCGAAGGTGATGCCCACCCTCCTGGGTGAGCGGGCACGGGGCGAAGGCTGAGGGGCTGCTGGGAGGGCGGTGCTGGTAGGGGGGGTGGCGGCTGTACCTGTAGAAGTGGGGGGCACAGATGTTGCCGCCACCACAAGGGAGCTCCGATCAGAGAATGAGTCCGTGTCGCTGGTTTCAGCTCCTGTCACCGCCGTGGTGCTCCCCTCCGTCCCACTGGTGTATTCAGAGTCCGTAGTGTGGCCCTGCATGGCCATGTGGGATGCAGCTCCCTCGTGCTCCGGTGCCACTGCTCCTCCGCCTGATGATGCTAATGCACACAAGACCAGGGAGACCGCAAAAAAGGGGGTGGGGGAACAGAAGGAAGACATGTTGAGTGCATGGCTTACTGCTACCGTTGGTGGATAAGACAGACACAGAAGCCCCCTGCACTACGTCACGCTGCTGGGCTCTACAGTGCAATTCCTGGGAAATGGCCTACAAGGATATGGATGATATATGCACACATACATGACACAGGTGCATGAATAGCTGTACTTGGCACTCTACAGAGGTGGGGTGGGGGGCCACAGGGCCCTGCCTTACGAAGGGGCCTAGCCTATGGAACTCGCCCTGGCCTAGGGAAACCCACAGCCCTCCTCCCCCACCCAGACCCCTCCACTGCGCGTAAAGTCAGCTGAATGAGAGTGTACTCACCCCCTTGTGTCTGCTGTGATGCCCTCAAGCGCCCATCCAACTCCGGGTAGGCCACCGCCAGGATCCGGAACATCAGGGGGGTCATGGTTCGACGGGCACCCCTCCCACGTTGGGAGGCCATCCCCAGCTGAGCCTCCGCCGTCTTCTTGCTCCAGCGGCGAATGTCCTCCCATCTTTTCCGGCAGTGGGTGCTCCGTCTGTGGTAGACCCCCAGGGTCCGGACGTCCTTGGCGATGGCACGCCTAATATCCTTTTTCTGGTGGGCGCTGACCTACATGAAATGTACAGGGGAAGAAGAGAAGGGAAGTCATTACCAACTGCGCCGTCAAAGGGAGTGGCCCCCATCCCTACCCTTGGCATGTGGCACATGCACCCAGCGTATTTCATGCACGCAGAACTCTGCCCCCTTCCTTCTCACAACCAGCCCTCTCCACACAGGCAGAGCCCATACAACAGGCTCCCTGTGTACTTACCTGTTGGTCTGGAGGACCGTAGAGTAGCGTGTAATGGGGGAGGACCCCATCCACAAGCTTCTCCAACTCCTCCAATGTGAAGGCAGGGGCCCTTTCCCCAGACGCACGAGCCATTGTCTCTTCCAGACCGAGGTCACAGCAGCACTTGCAGTGTAGGTCCTCTCCTGTCGAAGATCAGGTACTGAGTGATTCAACAAATAGAAAATGGCGGGCACGTCCGCAGCTGTCTCGTCCGCAGCGGTGCGTACCATTACCGCCGGCGTACTTCGTCATTGGCTCCTGGGACCCATATTGTCCAATGTTAATCAATGCAGCATTGCGCCGCGGTCTTCGACCGCCGACCGCAACGGTGTACAACGCCAGCATAGTTACCTCACATCCCATTGTCCCACTTTAGAGGTCAGGCAGCTGCCATTTGAGGGGCCCACATGGCCTAATTACCAACTGCGTCACACATACCTAGGCCTAGTCTCAACACACATACAGGCCACATTTTGTGTATGAATGGTGTTCTGTGTAGACTGTGGGTACATACCTCTGAGTTGTTTGACTCTGTGCTCGCTGTTGTCCTTCATAGGCACCGTCCTCTGGGACATGTGAGGAGATGGCGGAATCCTCCGGTGTACCGACCGCTAGTGGACCTGTCGACAATGGAGGAAAGAAATTTTATTATCACCTACAGGTTTGACCGTGCCACAATCCAGGAACTGTGTATACAGTTCGAGCCTGACCTTATGTCAGCAATCCGCCATCCCACAGGAATCCCCCCTCAAGTGCAGGTGCTATCAGTGCTCCATTTCCTTGACAGTGGGTCTTTTCAAACAACTGTGGCCAAGGCATCAGGGATGTCCCAGCCTATGTTTTCCAACTTATTGCCAGAGTGTTGTCTGCCCTGCTGAAACACATGCGGAGCTACATCGTTTTCCCTCAGGTGGAGGATTTGCCTACAGTGAAAGGTGACTTCTATGCCATTGGACATATCCCCAACATCATAGGTGCCATTGATGGGACCCATGTGGCTTTGGTCCCCCCCCCACAGGAGTGAACAGGTGTACAGAAACTGGAAGAGTTATCATTCCATGAATGTACAGATGGTATGTTTGGCAGACCAGTACATCTCCCATGTGAATGCCATGTTCCCAGGCTCAGTGCATGACGCCTACATCATGCGGAATAGCAGCATCCCTTATGTGATGGGCCAACTCCAGAGGCACTGTGTATGGCTATTAGGTGACTCTGGTTACCCCAACCTGTCATGGCTACTGACCCCAGTGAGGAATCTCAGGACAAGGGCAGAGGAACGCTACAATGATGCCCATGGGCGAACTAGGAGGGTGATCGAGCGGACCTTCGGCCTCCTGAAGGCCATGTTCAGGTGCCTCCATATGACCGGTGGATCCCTATTCTACTCACCAAAGAAGGTGTGCCAGATCATCGTGGCCTGCTGTATGCTTCATAACTTGGCTTTGAGACGACAGGTGCCTTTTCTGCAGGAGGATGGTCCAGATGGCGGTGTTGTGGCAGCTGTGGAGCCTGTGGACAGTGATGAGGAGGAAGCAGAGGAAGAAGACATGCAGAACAGGGACTCAGTCATCCAGCAATATTTCCAGTGAAACACAGGTGAGAATACATTCCTGCCTACTACATGTACTTTTACACTTCTACCTCTATCCTGTCTGTCGATTTCACCCAGTGTATGGTCACTGAGTTGTCACTTTCCCTTACGGTTTCACAGGGTCCCAACGTGTGTCATCTGCTTAGATCCCTCAGGGACTAGAGCTGTGTGACATAGGTATGTTGACATTACTATTTCCTGAACATTTTGTCACTGTAATTGCAAATACACTATTTCGAAATCACAGACAGACTCCAGATCTTTTGGTGCTTTAGGTGTGTTTATTTAAATACAAAATATTGGAGGGGGAAGTTAAATGGTGGGGGGTGATGGCGAAGGAGTGTCCATGGCAGAGTCCAGTCTATTAGTCTTACAGGTGCATTGCCCATATGGGCATAGGAAGTGGAGCTGGGGCAGTTTCAATATGGACAGGGTGACAAAGTGGGACAGTGGGATGACAATCAGAGTGGTCTCATTTCTTGGCGGGGGTCTTGGCATCATGCTCTGTCTTGTTCCTGGATCTCAGGGACCGCTTGCGGGGTGGTTCTCTATCTGCAGGGGGTGGGGTGCTGGTGTGGTGGTCCTGTGGCAGTGCCTCCTGTCCACTAGCGCCGGCGGGAGATGGTGGGCAGTTCATCGTCCATGCTAGTGTCAGGGGCCCCTTGTAGTGCCACAGTGTCCCTCCTGGTGTTGAGTACTTCCTTCATTACCCCTACGATGGTACCCAGGGCATAGCTGATGGTTCTGAGTTCCTCCCTGAACCCCAAATACTGTTCCTCCTGCATGCGCTGGGTCTCCTGAAACTTGGCCAGTACCGTTGCCATCGTCTCCTGGGAGCGGTGGTATGCTCCCATGATGGAGGAGAGAGCCTCGAGGAGAGTGGGTTCCCTTGGCCTGTCCGCCCCCTGTCGCACAGCAGCCCTCTCAGTTGCCCTGTGTTCCTGGGCCTTCGTCCCCTGGACTGTGTGCCCACTGCCACTGCCCCCAGATCCCTGTTTTTGTTGGGGTGATGGGTTATCCTGGGTTCCCTGTAGTGGTAGACACACAGCTGATTGACGTGTCCTGAGGATGGAGGTATGGAGGTATGGGCCCGCTGGGTGGGTGCTGTGCTGGTGTTTCCAGAGGGGGGAAGGTCTGTGGTGGCCTGTGCCTGTGTGAGGGGAACCAACTGTCCCGAGGCCCACGATGGTCCGGGCTGGTCATCTAGATCCAGGTGGACAGAGGTGCTGTCATCACTGTGGGCCTCTTCTGTGGGTGGAGTGGAGATGTCTGGACCCTCCTGTCTGGTGACGTTGGGTAGTGGTCCTGCAGGGGTGGAAAGGCATGATTATTGCATCTGTGTGTGTCATGGTGTGCAATGGGTGGGTGAGCGTGTACCCCAGTGCTGGCATTCCTGTGTGGGACCTTGTGTGATAATGGTTTAGAGGGGTGTAAGGGTATGTGCAGTGGGCATGCTTTAGTGATGGGTGTCCATGCGTTGGTGTTGCATGCAGGGCTTGGTGTTGGGTTGTGTGGTTTGTGATATTGGTACATTTGTGAGGAGTTGGAGTGATAGGGGTGGGGGCGAGGGTGGGGGTATGTGATAGCATGCAGGTAGGGTGGGGGATATGGTAGTTAAAGGTTTGAGTTACCAGAGTCCATTCCTCCACCGACTCCTGCGAGGCCCTCAGGATGCAGAATCGCCAAGACCTGCTCCTCCCATGTTGTTAGTTGTGGGTGAGGAGGTGGGGGTCCGCCGCCAGTCCGCTGAACCGCCTGGTGGTGTCTTGAGACCACGGAACGCACCTTCCCCCGTAGGTCGTTCCACCTCTTCCTGATGTCCTCCTGATTTCTTGGGTGTTGTCCCACTGCGTTGACCCTGTCAACTATTAGTCGCCATAGCTCCATCTTCTGTGCAATTGAGGTGTGCTGCACCTGTGCTCCAAGTAGCTGTGGCTCTACCCGGACGATTTCCTCCACCATGACCCTGAGCTCCTCCCCGAGAACCTGGGGTGTCTTTGCCGTGCCATGGGGTGGTGTAGGTGATGTGTGGGGTGGTGTGTGTGGTGATAAGTGTAGTGATATGTAGTGGTGTGTGGTGTTTTGTGCGTGGAAGTTGTGTGGGTGATGGTGTTGTGTGCCTGTGGATGCTAGTTTGTGGATGGTGGTGTCTCTCTCTGGCCTTCTCTCTGTAATAGTGGTCGTAGGGGTTTGTGGGTGGTGTGGGTGTGTGTTTTATATCGTATTGGGTGTGTGGGAGTGGTGTGTGTATGTGTATCAGGTGTGTGTATTTCGAATTGTCCAATGTGACAGTGTTTTGTAAGAGTGTGTGTATTTTGAGCGCGGCGGTGTGTACCGCCAATGGAATACTGCGGTTGAAAGACCGCTGCGTGGATTTGTGTGTCGTGATAGTGTGGGCGTATTTCTGTTGGCGTGACGGTGGAGGTTTTTTTTTCGCCAGTTTATCACTGACCTTTGGTGTGGCGGACTTGTGTGGGTGTCTGAATTTTGTTGGATTCCGAGATGTGGGTCATAATAGCTGTGGCGGAATTCCGCGGCCGTGGTGGTGTGTTGGCAGTCTTCTGCACGGTGGTAAGCGGCTTTTACCGCCAATTTTGTAATGAGGGCCTATATGTTCTAAAAAGGAAGGTTTGGGCCTGGTAAAAGGTTTCATTTTTCAGGGAGAAATGGTGGTTTAAACAGCATGCACAGGGCTCTGCAATGGCAGGCCTGAGGAATGTTAAAAGGGTTATTTAAGTGGGTGGGACAATCAGTGCTGTAGGTCCAGCAGTAGCATTTAATTGACAGGACGTGGGTACATGTAGTACTTATAAATCAATTGAAGATGCCAATTTGGTATAAGCCAATTCTACCATGTTTTAAGGAGAGAGCACAAGCAATTTAGCACTGGTAAAGCCAACAGAAACAAATTCAGCAAAAATAGGAGGGGGAAGGCAAAATGTTGGCGATGACGCTGCAGAAAGGGCCAGGTCCATCTCAGGTTCAGCTATATACCTCTGCATTCAATAAACAATAAAAAATATAACATTATTCACTTCGACCTTTAATTCAGCTGTTTTGTCATTAGGGGAAAGATCAGTGCCTAGAGATGCTACAGGTTACAATATGCATTAAGAGATTTTCCAGCTCACCTAATCTCTATCAGCTCTTATCTCTTTGTTCTTATCCATGTCTAACAGTACTCTGTCTGATAGACATTAACTCAAAACTAGATCTAGTTTGCCTATCCAAGAGAGCTGTATGAATATCAAAGGCCTGTAAAATCCCTTTAAACCAGTTTATAGCCCAGTACGTCACACTTCCCTTTCTACAGGTGTGCTGGCAATGAAAAGCACTGACTGATACCCTGGCCCCACCCCTTGTAGACACCTCAGTCATGATTTGCACCAGCTATGGCTCAGATATTGAAGTATAGAAGGGTTAGGGTTTAAGTTGGTTGATCAAGACTGACTTGATTTATGTTTCTTTTTCATATTCTCTGCCTGCAAGACACTCAGCTTTTGGGACATGCTTGCAAGCTGGGCTTCCAAATTTATTGTAAGCCATAGTATTATAGTCCGGTGCCTATTGGTATTGGGAGGGGTTAATGATAAGGGTGTTGCTCACTTTAACGGCTTCCATAGTTCAACATGAAGTAGGGACCTCAAAAGTCTTAATTGTGGCCCATTAGCCTATTTAACATGTATACTCTCATTGTCCTATAATGTTCAACCTGTTGGATGGAACATTGTCTGGATTAGGATGCTAGACCTATAAACCGCATTTGCTTCTCCATGCCCAGGGTATGGTTGATTATGCTTGGAACAACTAGACTCTTTTGTACATAAATGTGGACCTGATGGCACTGTAGTAACTGGAGAGTGAACATAAACCCATAATAACTATTATATCAAAACCTCCTTCAGGATTATAATGGTGTCCTCTTCACTTAGCTATATGCAGGGATCCTTATATGAAAAGAAGATAGATGTACCCTGAGTCACTGCCACATTCCTTTCATATATTGAATCCATCCTATTCTTTACAGAGAAACAAAATTCCTTGGTTGACTTGTTCGTGTCCATGGGTGCTGCTTTGTGACAGTGGGTAGCACCCTTCCCCAGATAAATGCAAATTAGGTTCCAGACGTTCTATCACTTTCAAAAGTCAGAAAACAACATATGAAAGTTTCATAACAAACCTACAAAAAATAAAATAATCAGAAGAAAACAGACACATAGGGGGTCATTCTGACCCTGGCGGTCGGTGATAAAGCGGCGGCCAACCAGCCAACAGGCCGGCGGTCAAAAAAATGCAATTCTGACCCTGGCGGGAACCGCCAACACAGCCCGCCGCATTAACACTCCGACCGCCACGGCGGAACAAACAAACAGCGCGGCGGTCACCGCCAACAGCCAGGCGGCAGACAATGTACCGCCCACACTATCACGACCCACCAATCCGCCACCTTTTCCGGGGCGGGAGCACCGCCGATAAAAACACGGCGGAAACAGACATTTTCAATGGAAAACGCTCACCTCGAGACACTCCACGCGGAATCCGGACAGCATGGAACCCGAATTTAACATCATACCTGCTCTCGTCTACCTGCTCATCTACCACGAGTACGAACTCCGGCGCAGACGTCAATGGTGAGTACTGCACCTACGACACACGGAGGGGGGAGGAAGAAAGGTTACGGGCATACACATATGCGACCCCCCCAATATGTACACACCAATGCAGAGCAGGAAGTCACAGTGACACCACACAAAGCCCCTTTAAAAATACAATGACACAACCAAATTTGGAATAAATTTTCATTTACGAAAAAAGCACCTGGAAATAATTGAGCAACCGTGAAAAATATTTACAAAAACCAAAAAAATATACACATCAGTGTATCACTGAAGTAACAAGTCCTGCACATCCTACGAATCTAACATGTACGTGGGCCAAGGTTCTGCGAAACAAGGGCAAAGCCCACACACGAGACCTGAGTCCTTTGGAGAGAACACTGCAGGGGCATCCGATGTCAAAACTACAGGCACCTCAGGGGGAAGGGAAGGGGGGGCCACCACAGCCACATGAGTCCACGACGCCAGATCCACGAGGAGCCACCATGCCCACTGTAGTGCAAAGCCACAGTCTCTCAAGTCTCTACAGTGGGTGGGTTGCCCACTGTACCATCCTGGGGAGTGCAAAGCCACAGTCTCTCAAGTCTCTGCAGTGGGTGGGTTGCCCACTGTACCATCCTGGGGAGTGCAAAGCCACAGTCTCTCAAGTCTCTGCAGTGGGTGGGTTGCCCACTGTACCATCCTGGGGAGTGCAAAGCCACAGTCTCTCAAGTCTCTGCAGTGGGTGGGTTGCCCACTGTACCATCCTGGGGAGTGCAAAGCCACAGTCTCTCAAGTCTCTGCAGTGGGTGGGTTGCCCACTGTACCATCCTGGGGAGTGCAAAGCCACAGTCTCTCAAGTCTCTACAGTGGGTGGGTTGCCCACTGTACCATCCTGGGGAGTGCAAAGCCACAGTCTCTAGAGTCTCTACAGTGGGTGGGTTGCCCACTGTACCATCCTGGGGAGTGCAAAGCCACAGTCTCTCAAGTCTCTGCAGTGGGTGGGTTGCCCACTGTACCATCCTGGGGAGTGCAAAGCCACAGTCTCTCAAGTCTCTACAGTGGGTGGGTTGCCCACTGTACCATCCTGGGGAGTGCAAAGCCACAGTCTCTCAAGTCTCTGCAGTGGGTGGGTTGCCCACTGTACCATCCTGGGGAGTGCAAAGCCACAGTCTCTCAAGTCTCTACAGTGGGTGGGTTGCCCACTGTACCATCCTGGGGAGTGCAAAGCCACAGTCTCTCAAGTCTCTGCAGTGGGTGGGTTGCCCACTGTACCATCCTGGGGAGTGCAAAGCCACAGTCTCTCAATGTCTCTACAGTGGGTGGGTTGCCCACTGTACCATCCTGGGGAGTGCAAAGCCACAGTCTCTCAAGTCTCTGCAGTGGGTGGGTTGCCCACTGTACCATCCTGGGGAGTGCAAAGCCACAGTCTCTCAATGTCTCTACAGTGGGTGGGTTGCCCACTGTACCATCCTGGGGAGTGCAAAGCCACAGTCTCTCAGGTGGATTACAGAGTCCACTGGTCAAGGAGGAGGCATGGTGGGCACAGTGAACCATAAACAGTGCCTGAGACGGCGGGACCCAGCGGAGCGGTGCTTGACAGGAAGGGCCCAGCGGAGCGGTGCTTGAGACGGCGGGGCCCAGCGGAGCGGTGCTTGACAGGAAGGGCCCAGCGGAGCGGTGCTTGAGACGGCGGGCCCAGCGGAGCGGTGCTTGAGACGGCGGGGCCCAGCGGAGCGGTGCTTGAGACGGCGGGGCCCAGCGGAGCGGTGCTTGACAGGAAGGGCCCAGCGGAGCGGTGCTTGAGACGGCGGGGCCCAGCGGAGCGGTGCTTGACAGGAAGGGCCCAGCGGAGCGGTGCTTGAGACGGCGGGGCCCAGCGGAGCGGTGCTTGAGACGGCGGGGCCCAGCGGAGCGGTGCTTGAGACGGCGGGGCCCAGCGGAGCGGTGCTTGACAGGAAGGGCCCAGCGGAGCGGTGCTTGAGACGGCGGGGCCCAGCGGAGCGGTGCTTGACAGGAAGGGCCCAGCGGAGCGGTGCTTGAGACGGCGGGGCCCTCTTCAGCGGTACCTGTCTTCACGGCGGGGCCCTCTTCAGCAGTACCTGTCTTCACGGCGGGGCCCTCTTCAGCGGTACCTGTCTTCACGGCGGGGCCCTCTTCAGCGGTACCTGTCTTCACGGCGGGGCCCTCTTCAGCGGTACCTGTCTTCACGACGGGGCCCTCTTCAGCGGTACCTGTCTTCACGGCGGGGCCCTCTTCAGCGGTGCTCTTGCAGTATGTCAAGGGAGTCATACCTGGCCTGGACACCCTGCTCAGTCGCCCTCCGACCGTGCTGTGTCAGGCCCCTTCGGGGAGTGAGTCCTGGGCCCTTTGGTGTCGTCCCTTGCAGCCGGGATGGGGCTTGTGGGGCCCTCCTGCTCCGCGCTCCTGGTGGTTGTCCTCTCCGCCCTGCTGTCCTTCCGCTCCTTAGATGGGGCTCTCGGGCCCTTGCCTCCCCTGGCTGCTGTGGCCGGTGAAGTGGCCGGAGTCACCTCCTTGGGGGCAGCCGTCTCTGTCCGCTCACGGCGGCCCTTCAATTTCCGGGTCCTCTTGCCTGGGGGGGGGCTGGCTGTCCCCTTGCTGCTCACCGAAGTGTTACTGCCGCCAAAGGGTGGACTCCACATGCCATGCACCACTTGCACTGTAGTAGTTGGGCTGGTGGTGGCTGAGGTGCCCTTGGGACTTTTCCCAGTTGGAGGGGGTGGGTCGGGGGAGGGAAAGAGGTCAAAACTGGAGAGGTAATTTTTCTTGGGACCAAGGTAAGGGGTAGGAGTAGTGGTGAGAGAAGTGGAGGAAGAGGATGTGGTTGTAAGAGAGCCAGGTGTGCTGTCCTTGGGTGCAGGTGACTGGGACGTAGGCTGTGGTGAGGTGGTTGGCTGTTGTTTGGGTGTCTGCCTGCGTTTATGTGTCTTGGAAGAGGGGGTGACAGACACAGTGGGAGAGGACACAGGGGACGTGTAAATGCCAGTGGGGGTGGTGACTGCAGGTGTGCGGACTGTAGTGGAGGGTTTGCTGGTGGTGGAAGAACTGGCTGATGTTGGGGTGCATGCAGGTGTGAGTGTAGACGTCACAGGGAGGGAGGAGGGAGACGAGGAGGACGGGGACACAGAGGTGGTAGTGACTGTTGATATGTCTGCATCTGTGTGTTGCTTGGGTGAATGCTTGTGTTTTCTGTGGTGCTTATGTTTGGATGAGCTGGCCTTGGGTGTTGAGGTGTGTGCAGGCTGGTCTGATGGTGTGGATGGGATAGGTTGAGGTACAGGAGACAGAGAAAGGGTGGAGGCAGATAGAAGAGGGAGACTGGAGACAGGGACAATGGCTGCCATCAGTGCTGAGGCCAGAGCAGTGAACGCTCGTTGATGGGCAGCCTGACCCGAATGAATGCCCTCCAGGTAGGCATTGCTCCGATGCACCTCCCTTTCCACCCCCTGGATGGCATTCAGAAGGGTAGTCTGCCCAACAATGACCGTCCTCACCAGGTCAATGAGCTCCGCACTGAGGGCAGCAGGGGTAACAGAGGCAGGGGCTGAGGTGCCTGGGGCGAAGGAGACGCGCGCCTTCCTGGCCGAGCGGGCACGGAGCGAAGACTGAGGGGCTGCTGGGAGGGCGGTGCTGGTGTGCTGGGTGGCGGCTGTACCTGTTGTTGCGGGGGGCACAGATGGTGCCGCCCCCGCTAGGGAGCTCCCTAACGAGGACGTGTCCATGTCGCTGGTGTCTCCACCGGCCCCCGTTGTGGTGCTCCCCTCGCCCTCCGGATCACTGGTGCCCTCGGTGTCTGTGTCAGTGCCCACCGGGGCCTGGTGACCTGCAGCTCCCTCCTGCTCCGACGCCAAATCTCCTCCGCCTGATGATGCTAAAACACAAGAAGACAAAGATTTAGGGTGGGGGGAGAAATTAAAATAAGTTGAGTGCATGCCTTAGCAATACCCTTTGCGGAGAGGACAGACACAGGTGCCTCGTGCACTAAGTCGCGAACTTGGGGTACACTACTCAGTACTTCTGACTAGGCAAACAGGTCTAGGGACAACACACGCGCACATGGGTGATGCTGGAGCATGGGTAGCTGCACTTGGCACCCTACAGAGGTGGGGGGCGGGGGCACAGGGCCATGCCTAAGGGAGCGGACTACACTACAGAGAGCGCCCTGGCCTAATGTCACCCACAGCCCTCCTCCCCCACCCAGACGCCTCCAATGCGCATACAGATAGGAGAATGTGCGGATACTCACCCCCTTGTGTCTGATGTGCTGTCCTCAAGCGCCCATCCAAATTAGGGTAGGCCACCGCCAGGATCCGGGACATCAGGGGGGTCATGGTGCGACTGGCACCCCTCCTAGGTCGGGAGGCCATCCCCAGCAGTGTTTCTGCTGTCTTCCTCGTTCCGCGGCGGATGTCCTCCCACCTCTTGCGGCAGTGGGTGCCCCGTCTGTTGTCAACCCCCAAGTTCCGGACTTCCTCAGCGATGGCACGCCAAATATCGATTTTCTGGTGGGCGCTCACCTGTTTGACATGTACAGGGTGGGAAAGAGAAACCGTCACATATCTGCATGTTTGGAGTACATGCCCCCCCCTCCCCAACCTTGTCATGGTTCCCATTCTCTCATCTGTCGTGCGTTGCACTCCCCATTCCCTCCACACCCCACCAACTTACATCCCCCCCCTCCACACAGGCATAACCCATTCAATGTGCACTGAGTGTACTCACCTGTTGGTCTGGAGGACCGTAGAGTTGCGCATACTGGGGGAGGACCCCGTCCACGAGCTTCTCCAACTCTTCTGAACTGAAGGCGGGGGCCCTTTCACCAGTAGCAGCAGCCATTGTTACTTCCAGACCGAGTTCACAGCAGCACTTGCAGTATAGGTCCTCTCCTGTGGATGATCAGGTCTCGAATGATTGAGCTGATAGAAAATGGCGGTCACGCCCGCGGCGGTGCGTACCGCGGCGGTGCGTCCCGCGACCGCCGGCGCACATCGTCATTGGCTCCTGAAACCCATAGGCTTCAATGTTAACCAATGCGTCCTCGCACAGCGGTCTTCGACCGCCTACCGCCACGGTGTGCCCCGCCAGCGCAGTGACCTCACATCCCATTGTCCCACTTCACAGGTCAGGCATCGGCCATTTCAAGGGCCCACATGGCTTAATTTCTAATGCGTCACACAGGCCTAGGCCTTGCAATGGCACACATACAAACATATCAAACCATAAATTTACCTGTACTGTGCAAGCTGTGTTGTACGTACCTGTGAGTGGATTGACTCTGTACTCCATATTCTCCTTCCTAGGCACCGTCCGCTGGGACTAGCGATGAGAAGGAGGAATCCTCGCGTGTACCGGCCGCTGGTGGACCTGTCGACAATGGAAGAACGCCATATAATACTACGATACCGACTTGACCGTGCCTCCATCCATGAACTGTGTGCCCAGCTGGAGCCAGCCCTGATGTCCCCCATCCGCCAACCCACAGGAATTCCCCCTCTGATGCAGGTTCTGTCAGTCCTCCATTTCTTTGCAACTGGCTCATTCCAGACAACAGTGGCCATGTCATCTGGGATGTCTCAGCCTATGTTTTCCAAGATCTTATCCAGAGTGTTGTCTGCCCTGATGAAACTCATGCGGAGCTACATCATTTTCCCAGAGGAGGGTGATTTGCCTACAGTGAAAGCTGATTTCTATGCCCTTGGACACATCCCCAACATCATTGGTGCAATTGATGGGACCCATGTGGCTTTAGTCCCCCCAAATGACGATGAACAGGTGTACAGGAACAGGAAGAATTACCATTCAATGAATATCCAGGTGGTCTGTTTGGCTGACCAGTACATCTCCCATGTAAATGCCAAGTTCCCAGGGTCAGTGCATGACGCGTATGTTATGCGAAATAGCAGCATTCCCTATGTGATGGAACAGCTACAGAGACAACGTGTCTGGCTAATAGGTGACTCTGGTTACCCCAACCTGCCGTGGCTACTGACCCCAGTGAGGAATCCCCGGACAAGGGCAGAGGAACGGTACAATGAGGCCCATGGGCGTACTAGGAGGGTGATTGAGCGAACCTTTGGGCTCCTGAAGGCCAGGTTTAGGTGCCTGCATATGACAGGTGGATCCCTAATGTACTCACCAAAGAAGGTGTGCCATATCATCGTGGCGTGCTGTATGCTCCACAACCTGGCTTTGCGACGCCAGGTGCCTTTCCTGCAGGAGGATGGTCCAGATGGTGGTGTTGTAGAAGCCGTGGAGCCTGTGGAGAGTGAAGAGGAGGAAGACTCTGAGGACGACACAGACAATAGGGACAGAGTGATACAACAGTATTTCCAGTAACACCCAGGTAAGAATCACCCACGCCATTTCACAATTGCTTATAGCCTCCTGCATCTGTACTTTCTGTAGTTCCCCACAGATGTTTTTCATTAATTTTTGCCTTTCCCTTCCCTTCTCAGTGCTGTCTGACTCAGTACCTGACTTCTGCTTGGTTCGCCCATGAAATACAGCGTATTGACATTGGTATGTTGTCATGACTAATTGACAGAACAGAAATTGAACAGTAATATGTAATACATTTGTTAATAATACAGCATGACTCAAAACAGATTTGTGTGCAAAATGTGATTTATTTACAGTGCTAGATATCGGTACATGTGATTCTAAGGGTGATGGGTGGGGGTGGAGGAATATCCATGGCAGAGTCCAGTTCTCAGTCTCACAGGTGCATTGTTCCTTTGCCTGTGGAAGGATGGAGCATAGGCAGTTCATGGTTGGACAGGGTGGCAATGTGGGACAGTGGGAAGACTTGAGGGGGTATGTCCTGCTGGCGGGGGTCTTGACATCCTACTCTGTCTTTTTTTTTGGTCTCAGGCTCCTCTTACGGGGTGGTTGTTCTTCAGCAGGAGGTGGGGTTCTGGGGGGCTGTCGAGGTGTTGGGACCTCCTGTCCACCAGCGCCGGCGGAGGTGGTAGGCTGTTCCTGGTCCGGCCTAGTGACAGGGGCCCTGTGTGGTGCACCATGGTCCCGCAACGCGTCCTCTATCCTGTGGAGGGCCAGGACGATGGTCCCCATTGCGGTCCCGATGATTCTCAGCTTCTCCCTGAACCCCATGTAGCGTTCTTCCTGCTGTGCCTGGATCTCAGTGAACCTGGCTAGTACCGTCGCCATCGTTTCTTGGGAGTGGTGGTATGCCCCCATGATGGTGGTGAGGGCCTCTTGGAGAGTGGGTTCCCTGGGCCTCTCCTCCCCCCCTGTCGCACAGCAGCCCTCCGAGCTGCCCGGTTTCCCCCGGCCTCTGTCCCCTGGACGGTGTGCCCGCTACCACTGCCCCCAGGTCCCTGTTGTTGTTGGGGTGTTGGGTTAGCCTGGGTGCCCTGTAGTGGCGGACACACCGCTGATTGAGCTGTCCTAGAGACAGAGGCATGGGCCCGCTGGGTGGGAGCTGTGCTGGTGTTGGCAGAGGGGGTCGGGTCTGGTGTGGCCTGTGGCTGCCTGAGGGGAACCGACTGCCCAGAGGTCCCCGATGGTCCGGGCTGGTCATCAGGTTCACTGTCGACAGAGCTGCTATCCTTAGTGTGGGCCTGTTCCGGTGGTGGGATGGACAGTTCTGGACCCTCCTGGCTGGTGTGTTGTCGTTCGGGTCCTGCATGGGGTAAGAGAGTTTGGTTATTGTTTCTGTGTGTGCAATAGCGTGCGTGTTATGGGTGCCCTTGTCCCCCAGTGCAGGCATTCCCTTGAGGGAGGTGTTGTGAGGGTAGTTAGTGGGGGGGGGCTTAGTGCAGTGGTCATGCTTAGGTGATGGGTGCCCATGATTTGTGTTGGCATGCAGGAGTTGGTGTTGGGATGGGTGGGTTGTGCTGGT
This sequence comes from Pleurodeles waltl, assembly GCF_031143425.1. Lineage (NCBI taxonomy): Eukaryota > Metazoa > Chordata > Amphibia > Caudata > Salamandridae > Pleurodeles > Pleurodeles waltl. The sequence goes on from NC_090444.1 coordinate 1,478,049,614, forward strand.
GAGACATTGTCAGGGAGGATGTGTGCTGGGGGGTTGGGGGTGAGGGTGGGGGTGTGGGTTGGCATGCTGGTGGGGTGGGGGGGATATAGTAGTTGAGATTGGACTTACCAGAGTCCATTCCTCCGGCTACTCCTGCGAGGCCCTGAGGATGCAGGATGTTCAAGACGTCTTGCTCCCACGATGTGAATTCGGGAGGGGTAGGTGGGGGTCCGCCGCCAGTCTTCTGGACCGTGATGTTGTGCCTGGAGACCATCGATCGGACCTTCCCCCGTAGGTCGTTCCATCTTTTGCGTATGTCTTCCCTATTCCTGGGATGCTGTCCCACCGCGTTGACCCTGTCCACGATCCGCTGCCATAGCTCCGCCTTCCTAGCTATACTGGTGTGCTACACCTGCGAGCCGAAGAGCTGGGGTTCCACTCTTAGGATTTCCTCCACCATGACCCGGAGTTCTTGGTCCAAAAAGCGTGGGTGCCTTTGGGGTGCCATGGGGTGGTGTGGGTGTGGTGTGGGGTGGTGTATGTGATGATAAGTATGTTGGTGAGTGGTGCTTTGTGCTACTATGTGGTGTGTGTGATGGTGTAGTGTGCCTCAGTGTGTCTTGCTTTGGATTGTCTGCTGTGTCTCTCTCTCCTTCTCTCAGTAATTATGGTCGCAGGGGTTTGTGGGTGATGTGGGTGTGTGTTTTATAGTTGGTTGATTGTGTGGGAGTGGTGTGTGTATGTGTATCAGGTGTGTGTATTTCAAATTGTCCAATGTGGCTGTGTTTTGGTGCTGTGTGTGTATTCTGACCGCGGCGGTGTGTACCGCCAATGGAATACCGCGTTTGAATGACCGCCGTGTGGATTCGTGGGTCGTAATGGCATTTGCGTATTTCTGTTGGCGTGACGGTGGAGGTTTGGTCATCTCCAGTTTATCGCTGCCCGCTGATGTGGCGGCCTGCAGTGGAGGACGGAATTTTGGAGGTTTGGCCGTTGTGGGTCAGAATGACCGTGGCGGTTGACCGCGGCGGTGTTATGGCGGTCTTCTGACCGGCGGTAAGGGCCTTTTACCGCCGAGGTCAGAATGACCCCCATAGTCACTGAGATCATCAAAATTGAATATGGAGAACTAGAGACATTACGTTTCAAAGCTTTAAAGTAAAAAACACCAGGAAAAAGTAAAGCACCAATTAAACGTCACTGTTCATTGCTGACCGGGACCTAGGTGCGATCTCAGACCACCGTGATGTAATGGAGGTCAGGTACACGAAGCAGGCCATCCCAGTCAAAGATTTTATAGTCTGACTGATAACCTGATACAGAGTTTGGATGATAGGGTACTCTGTCTCAAATGTGATGGAATATTCTGTTGTCCAAACTCTCGGTCTGCCCACCCTATTTAGAGTTGAATTGAGCATCAGCTTTCCATCAGTGGTACTGCCATTGGCTCTGTCCAACTACTTGATGACGATATGGCCATCATAATAAGGGGATCAGACCTCCCACTCTATTTAAGGCTGAGGGTTTGATATCCTTTTGTCTATCCATCACCACTAGATAAATTCTGGCGCCAAAGAACATAAAAATTTTAGAAAGTGACCTCCACATCCAAGCAAAAGCACCCTGAGTGTGGGGCTCAATAGTTATTTGTTTTCAAAAACAAACTCCCAGTTTAGTAACTCAAGTAGCCAGCCAGATTAATAGTACTGAAATCAAAGTGATTCTTTACATTCAGAGATATAGATTCAACTGAAGCGATACTGAGTGAAATTCAGATCACAATCATTGTGATAAGGAATTACTCTGCCAATACCACATTCGTCATTTGTACACATTAAAGGGGTGCAATACTGTTTAATATTATTTGGAAAAAAAATGTCTGGGTAGGGAATTGATTCCTCTATATAGACGTAATATTGACAGGCGATCTCTAAGGGTAGTTAGGGTTATGTATCACTAGTGGGAAGAGTTGCTCGACTTAGATGGGGTTACATAGATGTTTTAGTTGTAGGGAACTGTCAAAATAAAAAAAAAAGGAGTTGTTTGATACTATTTTTTAAGTAGCAAATTCTATGGATTTATTATGGGTCAGTAAAGATCAACTATGCCACACCAACAAGGCACTTTAAAAGAACCACTTTCAACACGTAATGTAAATATATTTAGAAATTTTGAATTTAAATTTTAAAGGGGTATTACTTTACTAGACTGCACTATTGTTGATTGACTTGTGGTTTAGAGTGCCCGCAGACACAGCACTACCTGACTAAATACACACACTTTAAAGCTCTATAATCACCTTCATAAATTGGCACGGCACAATCAAAAGGGTGGCATTTCTAAACTCCTAAAAGCCCTTTGCTATGCCTCAGAAAACATAATGTAGAGATGGCTGGTAAATTATTATTATTCTTTAACACCAAAAACGTAAACAGTAGTGGTGAAAGATGTGCATCTGAAACTTGGATTCTTTCACACACTCCATCAATTATTTCTTTAGAAGCAGACTTCAACATTTTTACATGTTCAAAACAGGGTCTTGGTTTAGATTTTTTTCTTCTAAGGTGACTGCAGATCAAGGAGTAGCTATGTTTATTTCCCAGGCAATAGAGGTGAAAGTGCACACCTTGCAAGCTATATAGTGAAGGCCATTGACTTTGGGTAAAGTGCAGAATTTTTTTCAAAACAATTTGCCCTTGCTAACATAGATGCTCCTATTGAGGGTTACCCAATCCCTTTTATCACATTCAGTCACTCATATTATCAAGAGGTGAGATAGTCATAGATAAGGATTTTAATAACATTCAAAACCTCCTATATGACCCATCTACCCACGGGATAAAACTGAATAAAGGCAAATTAGATAAAATCTTGACGATGTATTCCAGGCATTTTAATTGAAATAATCCCTGGAGAAGTAGCTTCCGAGAGGCAAGAAAAATCACCTGAACATTTGCCAGACATAAATCTTGAGTGTGAATCATTTTTTTTGCTATATCAAGAGCTTTAGAATTTAGCAGTCACTCTTGTATTCCATAGGCTTTTCTAACCACTCTGCTTTACAAATGAATATGAACAGCTCATTGAATACCTTGTTCACCAAAAAGATGGTGGTTTAATCAATTATACTTAGACAATGAAACAGGATACTAGAAACAAACAGATTTATTAGTAAAACCTTTTTGTAGAAATTAAGGGACTGAAATTACAGCAAGTGTTTGGGATGCCTTTAAGGCAAGCCTTAGAGCTCAGAAGATACAATTGGATACAGCCCACAGACATAAAACCTTTCCTAAACACTATATACATATGGAAACTATCTTTCACATAATTTTCCTTCAAATAAATCAGATCAGCAAACACAATGCAGAATGTACTGGACTACTACTACTACAAAGAAGCAGCACTTAGTGCCACATAGTTCCAACACAGCTATTAAGAAAGTAAGTGCTTCTGTAGATTCATAGCTTGGCAAGACTGGGAAACTACAAAACAGAGTACTATAATATCAATAAACAATGTGATTAAAAGCATTGGAACAAACAAGGTTACTAAAAATTTTAAATATATAACATAATACTAAAACATTTACAATCAGCGTTAGATGATTAATTAAAATTCTTTAAAGTCATTCCTTTAAGAGTAAATAATTTTAACTTAGACCGCAGAAGCTGCAATACATTTGACTAATTCCTTCACACTAAAGGAGGTTGATAAAGGGATCCATACAATGGTGAATGGTACATTCTGTGCAAAGATGGGCTATTAGTAAGGTTTTCTAAATATTTAAGGAAACATTGAGCCCTCAGCGAATACACTTTGCATACTGTATCTTGGCTGGTGAAGAAATCACATTTTCTTTTCACAGTGAAGTAATAGTCAGCTTACTAAAAATCCAAAGTTGTTATGTCCTATCTCTCTAATTATTTCACACTATAAGACTATCACCACATTATTAGGCAGCAAGATTAATAAAAGACAGAGCATAATGATTCATAGAGACCAAAACAGTTTAATTGATGGGTGCTAATTTTACACAAATATAGATTGTCTATTTTTTGTTCTTATATATTTTCAATATATATATTTTTATTTTGCAACTTCAGTCAATGGATCAACAACTGCGCCAATATCCTCGCCCCACTGAAGAAACCCCCCAACAACCCCACCAGCAAGAAAGCCTCCTGGTTCACCGACGAACTCCTGGCCTCCAAACGCGCCTGCAGGAAACTGGAAAAGAAATGGCTCCAAGAACGCACACCGGACAATCACGCTGTCCTCAAAGACGCAACCCGCCGACACCACCACCTTATCAGGACCACCAAGAGGTCCTCGTTCAAAGACCGCCTAGACAACAACGCACATGACAGCAAAGAGCTTTTCCGCATTGTGAAGGAACTATCCACCCCCAGCACCAATGTCAACAACATCCCGCCATCTCAGGAACTTTGCGACTCCCTCGCTGCCTTTTTCCACAGCAAGATCGCCGACATCCACAGCAGCTTCAACACCCCTACCTCACCCACCTCCGTCACCACCTCGTACTCTAGCATTACCAACCCCATCACCGCCTGGTCCAACATCGACGACGACGCAACACGCAAAATCATGAACTCCATCCACTCCGGATCACCGACTGACCCCTGCCCCCACCACATCTTCAACAAAGCCGACTCTATTATCGCGCCCCAACTCTGCAAGATCATCAACGCCTCCTTCGAAACAGGCACCTTCCCAGAAAGCTGGAAGCACGCAGACATCAACGCCCTTCTCAAGAAACCAAAAGCCGACCCCAAGGACCTCAAGAATTTCCGCCCCATCTCCCTCCTCCCCTACCCAGCTAAAGTGGCAGAAAAGATTGTCAACCTTCAGCTGACACGCCACATCGAAGACAACAACGTCCTCGACTCCTCACAAACCGGATTTAGAAGCAACCACAGCACCGAGACCGCCCTCATCGCCGCAACAGATGACATCAGACGCCAACACGACCCCGGCGAGACCTCCGCCCTCATTCTCCTAGACCTCTCCGCGGCCTTTGACACAGTCTGCCACCACACCCTACTGTCACGCCTCCAAGAAGCCGGAATCCAGGAAAAAGCCCTAGCCTGGACCTCATCCTTCCTCTCCGGCAGAACACAGACCGTACGCCTCCCACCCTTCCGATCAGAAGCCAACAACATTATCTGCGGCGTCCCCCAGGGCTCCTCCCTGAGCCCTACGCTGTTCAACATTTACATGGCCCCCCTCGCACAAGTGGCCCGCCGTTTCGACCTCAACATCATCACCTACGCTGACGACACCCAGCTCATCCTCTCCCTCACCAACGACCCTGCCACCGCCAAAGCCAACCTCCACGAGGGAATGAAAGCAGTCGCCGACTGGATGAGAAATAGCCGCCTGAAGCTCAACACAGACAAGACAGAAATCCTCATCCTCGGGACATCCCCCTCCGCCTGGAACGACTCGTGGTGGCCCACCACCCTCGGAACCCCCCCGACGCCCACCGACCACGCCCGCAACTTGGGATTCATCCTCGACTCCGCACTCTCCATGAACAGACAAGTCAGCGCCGTCACCTCCTCCTGCTACAACAACCTCTGCACCCTCCGCAGGATCTACAAGTGGATCCCGACCGACACCAGGAAGACAGTGACCCACGCCCTCGTCAGCAGCAGACTGGACTACGGCAACGCACTCTATGCAGGAATCCCAGCGAAACAGCAACTCCAACGCATCCAAAACGCCTCAGCCCGACTCATCACCAACGCACCCCGCCACAGCCACATCACCCCTCATCTCAAAGGACTCCACTGGCTCCCCGTCAACAAAAGGGTCACCTTCAAGCTCCTCACCCACGCACACAAAGCACTCCACAACGCCGGCCCCTCCTACCTCAACGACAGACTCAACTTCTACACCCCGACCCGCCAACTACGATACGCGAGCCTCGCCACCGTCCCCCGCATCCAACGAGCCTCCTCCGGTGGCAGATCCTTCACCTACCTCGCCGTCAAGACCTGGAACACGCTCCCTACCTCCAACAGACTCAAGACCTACTCGCCTTCAGAAAAATCCTCAAGACCTGGCTCTTCGAGCAGTAGCAGTCCCCCCCCCCCCCTCCCCCAGCTCCTTGGAACCCTAACGGGTAAGTAGCGCGCTCTATAAATTTCTGTGATTGATTGATTGAAGGGAAAAACTCAGAGCTGCAGTCCTCCTACTTGATGCCAAGAAGGCTTTTGGCCATTTCATGTGGTAGAGCCTGTTCTATATTATTATATCTTTTGGCTTTCCCACCCAGCTCATGGAGTTACTTAGAGACGTTATAAATGAACACAGGCAATATTAATTCTGAATTCCAAGTTAGCTGGTCCTTATGTGGTAAACTGAGGAACAAGGCAAGATTGCCCTGTGCCCCAGGTTGTATTCACTTTTTTAATTTAACCACTTGCAATAGCAATTCCTAATGCCCAAAATATTGTAACCCTCATGGAAAATATGTTGATGATAGAACTTTTTGCAGATGATGGTATGTTGTTTCCCAAACCTCAAAATTCATATTTTAGCAATACTTTACTATATGTCATAGATTTCAGCAATTAAGGGGCTATAAGATTAATATGATCATAATGAATACACTGCTTTGTATCTGCCCTCCCAGATACAGTTTGATAAGTGTACACTAATAGACCCAAACTATGTCTAAGTACATATGCAGATACCCAGCGCAGAGATTTATATGATTTAAATTGAATTTAGACAACAGATTCAGAAAGTGAAAGCTTTATTTAAACTATGATATTTGCTACATTAGCAATTATAGGTAAGGTGGCTTTAATCAAAACTTACATTTTACCATTATTCCATTTCATATTTTCAGCAGCCTCTTGTATTTTGTATGAGAAATGTTTTATGGGAATTGAGGGGACAATAAATCATTAACACCACTTTATACCTGCCTTTCTGTGTATTCATTCTAAAATCTGATTATAAAATCTAAGAGACCATGAACATATTTTTCTCTAAATCTAAAAGATTAGGATGGCAACGGTTTTGCTTCTCCAAATAACATATTTTCTACGCCACAATGATTGGAAAGCATGGTTGTGTTTACAGCCATTTATTGAAACTCCTAAGAACTGGTTTATGGGTCATTTAATCATATGTGTCATCTTTTAATACATGTTATTCCCCACAATTTGACTTTGAAATAGAATTTAGGTTTGGTTTGTTAGAAAGCACTAGTGAATAATTAGCAGATACCTGGAGGAACCAGTAAAACATGAAAAAAGAGATGTTCAGTAAAATTGATAACAAACGGGATCTAGATATACATATTGTAATGTCATGGGCCATCTGGAGTAAAATTAATGTATTGAATTTTATTACACCATATGGAGCCATCTATTGAATAATGCAGTTTTTCTCCAAATGGTTCATATACCAAATATCCACGTTTCTTAATAAGACAAACCCTACAGGTAGAGCACAGTGTTTTAGAAATTGTCTAAGAGAACTGGGTACTTTTTTGCATATATTTTGGTCTTGTCCATCACTCACCGAATGTTGAGATTACATTTTCTGATTTTGTGAGCAGATTGAACTACCAATCAAGTAACTTTACTAGGGTATTTTCAAATGATCACAGGAACCTCCAAATAAGAGATTAAGGCCCTCATTATGACATTGGCAGTAAATTCCAATTACCGCCATGCTGACTGCCGCCAACATACCGCCGCTGCGGTGGACATCGTTCACCATATTATGACACAAACACACCAATCCATCACTATTCATCCGCAGACACAAGTCTGCCACACCAAAGGTCAGTGATAAACTGGTGGTATCCAAACCCACACAGTTACGCCAACAGAACTACGCCCACCACATTATGACCCATGAATCACCACAGCGGACATTCAACCGCAGTAAACCATTGGTGGTACATATCGCTGCGCTCAAATTACACACACACAAACAAAACAACACCACATTGGACGATTCAAATAAAACACACCTGACACACATACACACACCACACCCACCTACTCACACCACTATAAAACACACTCCCACATTTACCACAATCATTTACCATTACAAATAATTGCCAACAGAGAGAGACAGCAAGACCACTGACACAACCAGAACCACATACCACTCAAACCTATACAACACTCACTCACCCCACATCACACAACCTAACACATTACCCTACACACGCTCACCTACATACCTCACACAACAACCATGGCACCACAAAGACACCCCCGATTCTCAGAGGAGGAGCTAAGGGTCATGGTGGAGGAAATCATCAGGGTAGAGCCTCAGCTATTTGGAGCACAAGTGCAGCAGATATCGACAGCTAGGAAGATGGAGCTATGGCGGAGAATCGTTTACAGGGTCAACGCTGTGGGGCAGCATCCAAGAACAAGGGATGACATCAGGAAGAGGTGGAACGACCTTCGGGGGAAGGTACGTTCCATTGCAGCAAGACACCAACTCATTGTACAGAGGACTGGCGGTGGACCCCCACCTCCTCCCCACAACTAACAACATGGGAGGAGCAAGTCTTGACAATTATGCATCCTGAGGGCCTGACCAGAGTAGGAGGAGGACAGGACTCTGGTAAGTCAACTCTACACTACTATCACCACCCTACCTGCATGCCATCACATACTCCCACCCCCACTCTCACCCTCACTCCACCACCTCCCACACACCCCACCATCACATCCCACTCATTCCAATGCCAAGCCCTGCATGCACTACCAATGCATGGACATCACTCACAGCCCTGCATGGACACCTATCACCAAAGCATGCACACTGGAGAGAATCAGCTAGCCCACCATATACCAACTTACACAAGTGAAAGCTGCCAGGGCAAATACAACCAAATAGGGCAACCAACTGATGCACAATATGTCACACACGGAAAAAAGAACACATCATTTACATCCCCCCACAGGTATCCTAGCCAATGTCACTGGAGAAGAGGTGCCAGCACTATCCAGTCCCCCAACTGAAGAGGCCCAGACTGATGACAGCAACTGTGGTCGCCTGGATCTGGATGACCAAAACCTGGCCCATCAGGGAACCCTGGACAGTTGGTTACCCAGGCCCAGTCACACACCACCACAGAGCCTCCTCCATCTGGAAACACCACCACAGCACCCACCCAGCATACCCATACCTCTGTCAATCAGCAGTGTGTCCACTTCTACAGGGACCCCAGGGCACACCTCATATCCAAGACAACCAGGGATCTCAGGGATCTGGGGTCAGTTGCATTGGGCGCACCGTTCAGGGGACAGAGACACAGGCCAAAAGGGACACTGGGAGGGCTGCTGTGCACCAGGGGGAGGACAGGCCCAGGGAGCTTACTCTCCAGTAGACACTTACCGAGATCCTGGGAGGCTACCAACATTCCCAGGACACGATGGGCCAGATCCTGGACAATGTGCAGGAGAACAGGTGGCTGTAGGAGGGACAGTACCAGGAGATCAGGTAGGACTTGCAGACTATCAACATCACCCTGGTCCCCATTGCAGGGGTGCTGGCAGACATGGCCAACATTATGATGGAGGAAGTCTCACACCAGCGGGCCCCTGCCACTAGCCAGACTTCTGAACTGCCTTCCACCTCCGCTGCCGCCAGTGGACAGGAGGCCACCAGCACCCCTCCCCTTGCAGAAGGAGAACCACCCCGTAAATGTTCCCTGTGATCCAGACAGAAGCCAGAGACTATTGCCAAGACCCCCGGCAGGAAATGAGACTCTCCTGATGTCACCCTTGTGTCCCACCCTGTCACCCTGTCCACCTTGAACCGCCATTGCTCCCCTTCCTATGTCCCCTTGGACAATGCACCTGTGCTACAAATAAACTGGAACAATACCTTGCACTTTCCTCCATCATCACCCCATCCCAATACACGTGCCCCTCTTCTTAGCACTTCAATAAACACCCTTGGAAAAAATACAGAGTATGTTACATTTTTAAAGTATGTATTTGTTTAACCAGGTTGAAACATTGCAGTTCAATTGTACAGTAAATATGCACATAGGAAAGACCTGTAGTTGGCCACAGTGATCACACCAGGAGCTATAGTGGGGCACTAACATCTGTAAAATGAATTGCCAAAGGGTACAGAAAGTGGGCATAGAAGTGGGAAATAACAGCATGCCAGTGCTAAAGAATTTCAAAATCATAACAATGAAATGTGAAGTAACACTGTCTTACCTGTATTATTGGAAGTATTGTCGTAGAAATGAGACTCTCCTGATGTCACCCTTGTGTCCCACCCTGTCACCCTGTCCACCTTGAACCGCCATTGCTCCCCTTCCTATGTCCCCTTGGACAATGCACCTGTGCTACAAATAAACTGGAACAATACCTTGCACTTTCCTCCATCATCACCCCATCCCAATACACGTACCCCTCTTCTTAGCACTTCAATAAACACCCTTGGAAAAAATACAGAGTATGTTACATTTTTAAAGTATGTATTTGTTTAACCAGGTTGAAACATTGCAGTTCAATTGTACAGTAAATATGCACATAGGAAAGACCTGTAGTTGGCCACAGTGATCACACCAGGAGCTATAGTGGGGCACTAACATCTGTAAAATGAATTGCCAAAGGGTACAGAAAGTGGGCATAGAAGTGGGAAATAACAGCATGCCAGTGCTAAAGAATTTCAAAATCATAACAATGAAATGTGAAGTAACACTGTCTTACCTGTATTATTGGAAGTATTGTCGTATCACTGCTGTTCTGTTGTCCTCTTCCTCATCCTCTGCCTCCTCATCCTCACTGTCCACAGGGTCCACTGCTGCCACACAGGCATCTCCAGCCTCCTCCTCCTGCAGAAAAGTCACATGGCGTCTCAGGGCAAGGTTGTGCAACATGCACATGCAGGATGCCACTATTATCTGGCACACCTTCTTGGGTGAGTAGCATAGGGATCCACCTGCCAGATGGAGGCACCTGAACCTGGCCTTCAGAAGGCCAAAGGTTCTTTTGATTATCCTTCTTGTTCGCCCATGTGCCTCACTGTAAGGTTCTTCTGCCCTTGTCCTGGCATTCCTCACAGGGGTCAGTAGCCATGATAGGTTGAGGTAACCAGAGTCACTTGCAAATATTGAGGACAACTTATAGTGACACACTATCACATATGGCCCACACCATACCCATACACCAACATCTACAGGGTGTGAACCAGGGCTCACCTATTAGCCACACCCTGTGCCTCCATCACATTTGGGATGCTGCTATTCCTCGGGATAAAGGCATCATGTACCGACCCTGGATACTTAGCATTGACAAGGGAGATGTACTGGTCCGCCAAGCACACCATATGTACATTAATTGAGTGGAAACTCTTTCTTATTTCTGAACACCTCTTCATTTTGACGGGGAAAGAAATGCAACATGTGTTCCATCAATCACTCCAATTATGTTGGGGATATGTCCCATTGCATAGAAGTCAGCCTTCATTGTGGCCAAATCCTCCACCTTGGGGAAAGCTATGTAGCTGCACATGTGTTTAGCAGGGAAGACAACACTCTTGACAGCACTATTAACAACGTTGGCTGTGACATTCCTGCTGCCAAGCCCACTATCACTTAGAAAGAACCAATTGCCAGGAAATGGAGTACTGGTAGACCTTGCACAAGAGGGGGATCCCAGTGGGGGCATAGCAGATATCAGGTTATGCTCCAACTGGGCACACAGCTCTGTGATTGTGGCCTTGTCCAGTCTATAGGTGAGGATAATGTGCCTGTCCTCCATTGTTGCCATGTCCACCAGGGGTCTGTACACAGGGGTATGTCTCCATCTCCTATTCATCCGCAGCGGTAGCAATCTAAGGGACAAAAGAGCGAGGAACCAGTCACAAACTGAACAATGGGCATGCAACAGTACAATGAATGATGTCAATTTGTAATGGGTCAGTGAGATTTGTCCTGTATGTCCAAATTTTTACTGTGATGCAGTTATTATCCAGGGTCTGCCCCCTCCCTGAAATGGCGTCCGCCTGTCCTGTGTGGAGGAATAGGTGGAAGTGAGTTAATTCCCCTGACGTTGTGCGTTGTTGCGGGAGGCGGTCACAAACCGCTGTGCAACTCCTCATTGGTTAACATTGGGCCCTATGGGGTACAGTGGCCAAAGGTGATGTACGCCGGCGGTGAGGGTATGCATCGCCACGAACTTGACCGCCATTTTCTATCTGATCACTCACTTCCTACCTGACCTTCAACAGGAGAGGACCTACACTGCATGTGCTGCTGTGACCTGTGTCTGGAACCTACCATGGTCTATGTGACTGAGGAAAGGGCCCCTACCTTCATCTTGGCGGAGTTCGTACAACTGGTGGATCGGGTCCTATCCCAGTATGGACTGCTGTATGGGCCTTCACACCAACAGGTGAGTACACTGTAGGTACGATGCATGTGACATGAATGCATGGGGTGGTGTGTGTGAAGGCCTTGTTTAGAGGGGTGGGTGGATGTCATCTGGGCAGTGTATTGGTTGTGTGCTGGGCCATGTGTGTGTAAATGGTGATGTGAAGGGGTATGTGTTAGACCTGACAGCCTTAGGGTGGTCAGCCCTAACTTTTTGCCTGCCACCCTCCACTTTTTAGACACTGTTTTTGCTGGCTTTTAGACTCTGCGCACTTTACCACTGCTAACCAGTGCTAAAGTGCATATGCTCTCTCCCTTTATACATGGTAACCTTGGATCACACCCAATTGGACTATTTAATTTACTTATAAGTCCCTAGTAAAGTGCACTGTATGTGCCTAGGGCCTGTAGATTAAATGCCACTAGTGGGCCTGCAGCACTGGTTGTGCCACCCACTTAAGTAGCCCCTTTACCTTGTCTCAGGCCTGCCATTGGAAGGCCTGTGTGTGCAGTTTCACTGTCACTTCCACTTGGCATTTAAAAGTACTTGCCAAGCCTAAACCTCTCCTTTCTCTACATATACGTCACCTCTAATGTGTGCCCTAGGTAACCCCTAGAGCAGGGTGCTGTGTGGGTAAAAGGCAGGACATGTACCTGTGTAATTTACATGTCCTGGTAGTGTAAAACTCCTAAATTTGTTTTTACACTATTGTGAGGCCTGCTCCCTTCATAGGCTAACATTGAGGCTGCCTCATACATTGTTGAAGTGGTAGCTGCTGAACTGAAAGGAGTAGGAAGGTCATATTTAGTATGGCCAGAATGGTAATACAAAATCCTGCTGACTGGTGAAGTTGTATTTAATATTACTATTTTAGAAATGCCACTTTTAGAAAGTGAGCATTTCTCTGCACTTAAATCTTTCTGTGCCTTACAATCCACGTCTGACCCTAGACCAGGTTGTCAGACAAGGTGAAGGCCAGCATCAAACAGGAAGTCTCAAAGATGGTGGCTCTTGGGGTTACTGAGAAGTCTAGCAGTCCCTAGGCCAGCCCTGTGGTGCTGGTACCCAAGGCTGCTGCCCCTGGTGCCAAGCCAAAACTTAGGTTCTGCATGGACTACCGGGGTCTCAATTCAATCACACTGACTGACGCTCACCCCATCCCCCAAGCTGATGAGCTCGTAGACAGGCTAGGCGCTGCCAAATTCCTCAGTACTTTTGATCTCACATCAGGGTACTGGCAGATCACCTTGACTGAGGGGACTAAAGAGAGATCAGCATTTTACACACCTAAGGGCCATTACCAATTCAGGGTGATGCCCTTTGGGTTGAAAAATGCCCCGCTACTTTCCAACGGTTGGTTAACGCGATCCTAGCTGGCAAGGATGCCTTCTGCGCAGCCTACCTGGACGACATTGCCGTCTACAGTGACAGCTGGGAGGAACACCTGCCCCACTTCGAGGAGGTGCTTCAGCCCTGCAACAGGCAGGCCTGACTATCAAGGACAGTAAGTGCCAGATTGGGCAGGGTTCCGTGGTGTACTTTGGACACCAAGTAGGTGGTGGCAAGGTGCAGCCACTCCAAACTATCAAGGCCTGGCAACCACCTAGAACCTAAACAGAGGTGAGAGCCTTCTTAGGCCTCACCAGATGTTACCGCAGATTTGTCAAGGGCTATGGAACCATGGTTGACAGAACTCACATCCAAAAAGCAACCTAGGTTGGTGAATTGGACAGAGGCTTGTCAGAAAGCCTTTTACTACCTGAAGGAAGCCATATGCACGGCCCGCGTGCTCAAGGCCCCTGACTACTCCAAAGAATATATTGTGCAGACAGACGCTTCAGAACATGGCATAGGGGCGGTCCTAGCACAGCTAAACGAGGAGGGCCTAGACCAACCAGTAGTCTTTATTAGCAGAAGACTATTACCACTGGAACAGAGGTGGAGTGCTATTGAAAGAGAAGCCTTTGCTGTAGTTTGGGCACTGAAGAAGCTGAGACCATACCTGTTTGGGACTCACTTCCGAGTTCAGACAGACCACAGGCCCCTCAGATGGCTCATGCAGATGAGGGGTGAGAATCCAAAACTCTTGAGGTGGTCAATTTCCCTACAGGGGATGGACTTTACGGTGGAGCATCGCCCAGGGGTTGACCACGCCAGTGCTGATGGTCTCTCCAGATACTTTCGCCTTAGCGATGAGAGCTCCCAGGAGGTTGGGTAGCTCTCCCCACTTTCAGCTGGGGGGGACCCATGTTAGACCTGACAGACTTAGGGTGGTCACCCCTAACTTTTTTGCCTGCCTCCCTCCACTTTTTAGACACTGTTTTTGCTGGCTTTTAGACTCTGCGCATTTTACTACTGCTAACCAGTGCTAAAGTGCATATGTTTTCTCCCTTTAAACATGGTAACCTTGGATCACACCCAATTGGACTATTTAATTTACTTACAAGTCCCTAGTAAAGTGCACTGTATGTGCCTAGGGCCTGTAGATTAAATGCTACTAGTGGGCCTGCAACACTTGTTGTGCCACCCACTTAAGTAGCCCCTTTACCTTGTCTCAGTCCTGCCATTGCAAGGCCTGTGTGTGCAGTTTCACTGCCACTTCGACTTGGCATTTGAAAGTACTTGCCAAGCCTAAACCTCCCCTTTCTCTACATATAAGTCACCTCTAATGTGTGCCCTAGGTAACCCCTAGAGCAGGGTGCTGTGTGGTTAAAAGGCAGGATATGTACCTGTGTAATTTACATTTCCTGGCAGTGTAAAACTCCTAAATTCGTTTTTACACTACTGTGAGGCCTGCTCCCTTAATAGGCTAACATTGAGGCTGCCTCATACATTGTTGAAGTGGTAGCTGCTGATCTGAAAGGAGTAGGAAGGTCATATTTAGTATGGCCAGAATGGTATTACAAAATCCTGCTGACTGGTGAAGTTGGATTTAATATTACTATTTTAGAAATGCCACTTTTAGAAAGTGAGCATTTCTCTGCACTTAAATCTTTCTGTGTCTTACAATCCACGTCTGGCTGGGTTTAGTTGACAGCTCCTTGTGCATTCACTCAGACACACCCCAAATACAGGGTACTCAGCCTCACTTGCATACATCTGCATTTTGAATGGGTCTTCCTGCGCTGGGAGGGTGGAGGGCCTGCTCTGATACAAAGGACTGCCACACCCTGTACTGGGACCGTGGCAGACAGGATTGAAGTGAAAGGGGCCCTGGTGCACTTCTAAGCCATTCTTTGAAGTCTCCCCCACTTCAAAGGCACATTTGGGTATAAAACAGGGCCTCTGCCCTACCTCCTCAGACACTTCCTGGAGAAGAAACCTGAACCAGAACCTGCACCCTGACAAGAAGAACTGCCTGGCTGCCTAAATGACTCACCTGACTGCTTTCTACAAAGGACTGCTGCCTTGCTGTTGCCCTGCTGTCTTGCTGCTCCCTTGCTTTGCTGCAGAAGTGCTCTCCAAGGGCTTGGATAGAGCTTGCCTCCTGTTCCCTGAAGTCTCAGGACCAAAAAGACTTCTCTCTTGCAACTGGACTCCTTGTGCGGCCAAATATTCGATGCACAGCTTGCTCCCCGGTGAAAAATTCACTGCACGCCGGATCGGAAAGACGTTGCTCGACTTCGCGAGGAAAAGATCGATGCGCCGCCTGACTTCCAGAGGGGAAATCGACGTAGCGCCTGCTGTGAGGAAGAAAATTCCACGCACAGCCCACCAGAACGACGTGCCGGCTTACAACAAGCCCAGGATTCCACGCAGAGACCCCGGGGCATCCGAAAACCCCGCAATCCACAGAGGAGACTGGCCGCACGCTGGAAATTGACGCAACGTCTTCCCCGCGTGAATAATAACGACGCAAGACCGTGTGTGAAGGGGCGAAACCGACGCACACACCATTTTCCACGCATCTCCTCCTCTACGGCCCTTTGCAGAGATTTTTCACTCCAAACCAGGTACTTTGTGTTTGAAAGAGACTTTGGCCCTCATTCTGACCTTGGCGGGCGGCGGAGGCCGCCCGCCAAAGTCCCGCCGTCAGGTTACCGTTCCGCGGTCGAAAGACCGCGGCGGTAATTCTGACTTTCCCGCTGGGCTGGCGGGCGGTCGCCTTCAGACCGCCAGCCAGCCCAGCGGGAAAGAGGCTTCCACGATGAAGCCGGCTCGGAATCGAGCCGGCGGAGTGGAAGCTGTGCGACGGGTGCAGTTGCACCCGTCGCGTATTTCACTGTCTGCGCAGCAGACAGTGAAATACATGTAGGGGCCCTCTTACGGGGGCCCCTGCAATGCCCATTCCAGTGGCATGGGCACTGCAGGGGCCCCCAGGGGCCCCGCGACCCCCCCTACCGCCATCCGGATCTCGGCGGTCCGACCGCCGGGATCTGGATGGCGGTAGGGGGGGTCAGAATCCCCGCGGCGGTGCAGCAAGCTGCGCCGCCGCAGAGGATTCAATGGGGCCGCGGTACACTGGCGGGACCCCGCCAGTGGTGCCGGTCCGACCGCGGCTTTACCGCCGCGGTCGGAATCCCCATTGGAGCACCGCCGGCCTGTCGGCGGTGCTCCCGCGGTCCTCTGCCCTGGCGGTCAAAGACCGCCAGGGTCAGAATGACCACCTTTGTTTGCTTTTTAAAGACTTAAGACACTTTCTATCATTTTGCAGTGATATCTTTACAATCTCTTATTGCATCTTTTATCGTTTTGACCTGCAAATATCCAGATAAATATAATATATTTTTCTAAACACTGTGTGGTGTATTTTTGTGGTGCTATATTGTGTTATTGTATGATTTATTGCACAAATACTTTTCACATTGCCTTCTAAGTTAAGCCTGACTGCTTAGTGCCAAGCTACCAGAGGGTGGGCACAGGATAATTTGGATTGTGTGTGACTTACCCGGACTAGAGTGAGGGTCCTTGCTTGGACAGGGGGTAACCTGACTGCCAACCAAAGACCCCATTTCTAACAGTATGGTGGGCCTTAAGTGTAACAGGCAGGACTGTCTGACTGATACTATTTTGCTGTATTTATTTCCTCTGCAGGTCAGCACCCATCAAAAGAAGGGTATCTGGCTTGCCATCACCAAGGACGTGCGGACCCTGGGGGTCTACGGCAGGCAGAGCACCCACTGTCGGAAATGGGGGGAGGACCTGAGATGCTGGGCACGGAAGATGTGAGTACCATTCCCTCAATCACAACTTATGCATGGTAGGGTGGTATCTGGGTAGGGGATGTGTGTCAGTGGGTGCCCCTAGGCCAGGCCTGACATTGCAGCATAGGTCCCCTGGTGGCTAGGGTTAGAAGGGAAAGTCTTGCTACCTAGCTCGTATGCATCCACAACTGGTCAGGGCTGCGTGGGTCCCAGGTGTGCTGCATTTGGCGGTGTGTGCCCCTCTCCATGCCTTGGTGGCTAGCAATATAACTGGTAGTACAATGCATAGTGCGTAGGGCTGTTCCCTGTGTGTGAGCGTGTTGTGTACACCAACGGTGTTGTTGGTGCAGCCATTGACCAAGTGTATCCTTTGTCTCTTCCCCCCCTTTTTGCTTTGTCACCCAGTCCTTATGTGCATTAGCATCATCTGGGGGAGGAACAGAGGCACTGGCGACGGAGGGAGCTGCATCCCACAGGACCCAGGAGGCAGAGTCCACTGAGGGTGAGGGCAGCAGTGGGGCGGAGGGTGAGGGGAGCACCACGGCAAAGACTGGAGGGGACAGTTCTGACACAGATACCTCCTCCGATGGAAGCTCCCTGGTGGTGGCGGACAACTCTCTGACCCCCCCAGCTATAGGTACAGCCACCACCCCTGTACCAGCACTGCCCTCCCAGCAGCCCATCATTGTGTTGTCTGTGCCCGCTCACCCAGGAGGGTGGGCATCACCACTCACACCTGCATGCAGTACATCCTCATCCACTACCAGCATCCCCACCACACCTAGCAGTACACATACCTCAGTGGCAGACACCTACACAACAGCCATGCACACTTTCCCTGTGTCCTCTCCCACTGTGCCTGCCCCCCCTAAAGTACACAAACGCAAGCACTCAGACACCCAACAGCCATCCACCTCACAACAGCATCCAGCCCATGCACCTGCACCCAAACTCAGCAGGCAGATACCTCCTACAATCACTCCCTCTTACTCCACTCTCAAACCTTCTCCCTCTTCTCCCCCAATGTCCCTAAGAAGCTTTTCCTATCCACCATTGACATTTTTCCTACCTCTCCCCCCGTCCCTCACGTCTGGTCAGGGTGGCAAAAACCCAGGCAAGCACCTCAGCCAACCAGTCCACGGGCCCAGTAGTCTCCACACCGACTTGTGGTGGGAAAGGATCCAGGGCACATGTCCCGAAAATGAAGGAGCCAGCACCAGGTAGCCTCAAGGAATAGGTGCCTGCTCCAGCTGCTGCCCGGAAGAGCAAGGAGCCAGACCCAGCTGCTGTCAGGAAGGGCAAGGAGCCAGCCCCAGCTGCTGCCAGGAAGGGCAAGGAGCCAGCACCTGCAGTCAGGAAGGACAAGGGGCCTGGAGCAGGGACTCTGACGGAGCCCCCACCACCAACCACAGTTGTGCAGCCACCCGAGGCTGCAGGGGATGGGCTGGAGCATCCCCCCACCAGCAGCAGCAGCAGCAGCACCACCACCACCAGTGGGCAGCCATCCGAGGCTGCAGGGGATGGGCTGGAAGCCTCCCCCCACCAGCAGCAGCACCACCACCACCACCACCACTGGGCTGCCGTCTGAGGCTGCAGGGGAGATGGGCTGGCACCTCCCCACACCAGGTGCAGCAGCACCACCACCACCACCACAGTACCATTGAGCAGCCATCCAAGGCTGCAGGGTATGGGCTGGAGCCTCCCCACACCAGCAGCAACAGCAATACCACCGCCACTAGCAGCTGTCACCGCCAGCGGACGTTGTGTAGTCCTGCCTCCATTGGCTGCTGTGCGCCCTGGCCCCTGCAAATGTAGTGGGTATGACACCCACCTGAGAGACTGTGACATTGCTCTCCCCAGGATCAAGAGCACAGGGCAGACTGCCCCCTCCAGAACCAGTGGGTCAGAAACCCAACAACCCCAGCCTCCCCATGATCAAGAGCATAGGGCATGCTGCCCCCTCCAGAACCAGTGGGTCAGACACCCACTAACCCCAGCCTCTCCAGGATCAAGGGCACAGGGCTCATTGCCCCTCCAGAACCAGTGGGTCAGACAACCACTCGAGAGACTGTGGCCTATCACTCCCCAGGACCAGGCACAGGGCATGTTGCCCCCTCCAGAGGAAGTGGTCAAGTCACCCACTTGAGAGACTGTGGCCTATCACTCGCCAGGACCAAGCACATGGCATGTTGGCCCCTCCAGAGCATGTGGGAAAGTCTCCCACTCGAGAGACTGTGGCCTTGCACTCCCCTGGACCAAGCACAGGGCATGTTGCCCCCTCTGGAACCAGTGGTCTTGTTCCATCTGCCAGCTGAGGTGCGACCCGACCCTCCCCCTGAGGTGCCTGCCTAATTTCCAACTGATGCCCCTGCAGTGATCTATCTGTGTTGATGCAGGTGACAAGTGGGGCCTTTGACTTTGGCCTGTGGCCCTGTGGCCCACGCACACTGAGGACTGGGCAGTGTCCCTTGAACTGTACAATTGTATATACCAGTTGCATTGCATAGTTCTTATTTATACTGTGTTGATCTTATTACACTCACTTTAGTAAATTCCTGTTGTCCTTGCATTATTCAACCGAGATACGGGTAAATACGTTTTATTACTGCAGCTGTTTGTGTGTATGGTGTTGGGTGTGTGTGTGTGTGTTTTCCCTCCCCCTCTTCCAGGTGTGCGAGGCGGCTGTACTTACCGCCGTCGTCTTAACCATTGTTGGTGTTCGTGGTGGAGCAGCACGTAGAAAATCATGGGGAAGACTTGCAGCTCTGGCTCCTTGGCGGCATAGTTGTTCCCTGTGTCTCCAATGGTGAGTTGTTTCACTTCTGTGGAGTGTTTCTGCCAGGCTTTTGATGTCGTTGGTACCTCCCTGGAAAAGGTGGCAGATTGGCATGTCTTAATACGGTGGGCAGAACATTGACTTCCGTCTGGCTGTAGGCTGCTAACGCCGTGATGGCTATTGTTTCCGCCCTGGCGGTCAGTGTGGTAAAGTGGCTGTCTCTCGGAGTTCTCACCGCCATGGTCATAATTTGGCGGTAATTACTGGCAGCCTGTTGGCGGTATTATCGCCACTTTTACACCGACTGCCAGGGTTGTAATGAGGGCCTAAATTAATACATATCATTAATTCTATACCAAGGCCAGTGAGTTTACAAAAATGGAGCACAATTCTGAGTTATTCAGAGAGACTAGAGAAAAAACAGTCAAGGACCAGGAGATACTATTTGTCACCAGAATGGGATTGAGCCTCAAATTTCTTAAGATTTGGGTAAACGTTTATACCGTTATAATAGTGCTCTGTTTGCATGTCGTATCAAAGATATAGTTTTATGCTAACATAATGTGTAAAGGAAAATGCAATTTTTATCTTCATCTGTATTAAGTGTTCACATTTTCTATATTTGTGAATTGCTTTTGCCTTTTTTTCTATGTTTATAACTCCATGTCTATTAGATAAATATTAAAACAAGTGTGCCATTTCAGAGCTCATGGCTTTTAAGAAAACATTTGTGAAAATAGTGCTGTAAAAAGCACTACTTAATCCGAGTAAAACTTCTAGGAGAATGTCTGAAAAGGGAAACCTCATTTGCTTTTCTTATAAATCATTCTAGGTGGAAGGAACACTTTACTGCTGCCCTGCCACTGATCTAGCATGCTGGATTTCCCTTGGTTTTTTAGGCTGGATCATGTTTGCACCCTTATGATCTTATCAGACATGTAGAGGTTTATTAATTTGTTTAAACTTCTAGTAAGGGAGATTTTAAGGCATGGGCAAAGGTAGCAATTGTCCAGGACCCCTATGTTCTACGTGGGTCCTTTTGTTGTGTAGCCATTTTAGTTATGGCTCCATGAACGTTATTTTAGCACACTAGGCTTGCCGCTGTGCACTTTAACCTAGATATATTTTATTTAGCTTTGTTTATTATTTTAACAATAGCCATTTTTGCGGTCTTGTTTTATTTCTCTCTATCTAAATGTTCTTGCTGAGGCCAGTACTACGTTCTCAATCAAGACATTCTTGTTCACTCTGTGCTTCTTTCAAGACAGCAGTAAGATAGGTTGCCAGTGAACATGGTAAAAGTTTTGTCTCTGGTATTCATAGAAAAACACACATCCTTACATAGGGACATTTTCTCAGAACATCAGCTCTTTTGTTATAAAAACACCTCCCTGTCCCTTACAAGTTAGAGGGAGATTCCAGCCAGAGGACCACAACTGTATGCTGATTGCTGAACGCTTCGCTACAGCAGCTTATGCAGACTTCAGGCTTTTGCTCAGGTATGGGGATGATGTCTTCCTAGGGGAACCTGAAGGGCAGAGCTAGAGCTTAAAATGCTGTCCTCTAATATAGCTTAGGTAGGAATTAGTCTACTTGACTCTAGTGACAACATGGTAGTGGTATTCCTATGCTTTACCCTCCTTGTCACAATTCTAATTCTGTCAAGCTTTATCGCCTTGGTTATTGCAAAACATGCTTTATTGTCTAAGATGCAGTTGCGTCATTAAGACCTTATTGAAACATATACTGCCTCTGTTTGTCATTTGTATATGTGAGACTAATGTAACTGAGAGAAACAGATGAGACCTGAGTAACCACGATTAATTTGAGAAGTCAATTGTGTCATGCGCTTGGCTGCCCAATCATCCGTGCTCTTGGGTAGTGTTGGACTTTTTTGCTTAGGCAGGGTCATCCCCAATCTTTTTGCCTCCCTACTCCTATTTTTTCTGACCTGTTGCTGTTGGCTTTTGAACTCTGAGCACTTTACCACTCCTAATCAGTGCTAAAGTGCATTTGCTCTCTGTGTAAATTGTATGTAATTGGTTTATCCATGATTGACATATTTGATTTACTAGTAAGTCCCTAGTAAAGTGCACTAGAGGTGCCCAGGGCCTGTAAATCAAATGCTACTAGTGGGTCTGCAGCACTGTTTGCGCCACCCACATAAGTAGCTCTGTAATCATGTCTCAGACCTGCCATTGCTGTGTCTGTGTGTGTGCAATTTTAACTGTAAATTCGACTTGGCAAGTGTACCCACTTTCCAGGCCCAAACCTTCCCTTTTCTTACATGTCAGACACCCCTAAGATAGGCCCTAGGTAGCCCCAAGGGCAGGGTGCAATGTATGGTTACGGTAGGACATATAGTAATGTGTTTTATATGTCCTGACAGCGAAATACTGCTAAATTCATTTTTCACTGTTGCAAGGCCTATCCCTCTCATAGGTTAACATGGGGGCTACCTTTAAATCTGATTGAAGTGTAGATTCCCTTTGGGAGGGGATGGACATGTGGAGTTTGGGGTCTCTGAGCTCACAATTTAAAAATACAGCTTTTAGTAAAGTTGGTTTTAAGATTGTGTGTTTGAAAATGCCACTTTTAGAAAGTGATCATTTTCTTGCTTATACCATTTCTGTGACTCTGCCTGTTTGTGGATTCCCTGTCAGGGTCAGTTTGACTGTTGGGCTGGTTGATCCTCACACTAGACAGTGACACAAAGGGAGCTGGGGTGTATTCCTGATGAGCCATTTGTGCTAGGGGGGAGGAGTGGTCACTCACACCTGAAAGGGCAGTGCCTGCCCTCACACAATGCAGTCTCCAACCCCCTGGTGAGTGTCCAGGCCCTGGCCTGGGCAAGGTAGGATTTAACATTCAAGAGAGAATTTGCTTTGAAGGAGCCCTACTTCAAAGGGGATATTGGTATAAGAAGGGCACCCAAAACCACAGATTTTAGAACACTTCTGGAAACAAGAGGAACCTCTGCCTGGAGAAGAGCTGAGGAAGAAGTGACTGTGCTTTGTGGATCTATCCTGCAGTTGCTGCTTCTGCCAGAGTAAGAGGGCAAAGACTGGACTTTGTGTTCTTTCCATCTTGAGAAGATCTCCAAGGGCTTGATTTAGAGCTTGCCTCCTGTTGTTTGAAGTCTCAGGGACAGCAAAGACTTCTCTCTGCCAGCATCTTGAGTCTCCGAAAGAGACTCCTACTCTGCCCTGTGATGCCTATCCAGTTCCTGGGACCCTGAAAGGAGAAGCTGGCAGTCAAAGAGGAGGAAATCCACGCACAGAGCGTGGAAAAGATGGACGCGACTCCGATCTGCGGCTGAAGAAACGATGTGCTGCCACCTCCGTGGCTAAAAATCGACACTCGCCGGAAATGCGACCGAAGAGTCGATGCACAGAGCAGGAGAAACGACGCACAGCATCGCTGACGGAGGCGGGGCGATCGCAACCCGCGCTGCGTGGTTTCGGATCACCGTGTGGCTGGATTTCCAAGGCAAACACTGCTGGGCGTGTAAAAATTATGCAAGGCCTGCCCGGACCCAAGAGTGCTGACCAGATCGACGCATCGCTCTCCTGCGGAGAGAAGACACAGCGTTCCCCGACGAAAGGGAAAACAATGAAGGTCTCATTTGTGAGTGAAGCTGACGCATCGCAAGCCCTTTTTGATGCACACTCGCTCGTGCGGGGTTATTTTTGACACACCCAAGGTGCATTTTCACACTAACAGTGTTAGTGTGTGTTTTAAACTACATAAAAACTATTTTTACGTTTTAATTAATAACTTGACTTGTGTATTGTTGATTTTTGTTGTTTTGGTCTTGTTTTATTTAGATAAATATTTCCTATTTTTCTAAACCTGTATTGTGTCATTTTGCAGTGTTTTCATTAAGTTACTGTGTGTATTGGTACAAATACTTTACACCTAGCACTCTGAAGCTAAGCCTACTGCTCGTGCCCAGCTACCATGGGAGTAAGCAGGGGTTAGCTGAGGGTGAATCTCTTTTACCCTGACTAGAGGGAGGGTCCTTGCTTGGACAGGGGGCAACCTGACTGCCAACTAAAGACCCCATTTCTAACAGGTAGAGATGAGGCACTGCTAGTTAGCCGGAGCAAAACACGGATTAGGGTAGTGGGTTAAGACTCAGTCTCCCACACCGCAGGCGATTCTGCCGCTCAAATCCAGTAGTCTCATTAGAATAATGAGAGCCTACACGACACCTTGTAAAGTGACCATTCTCAAGTTCTCTTTTATCTCTTTCTCTATCAGAATCTCTCTCTTCCTGGCTGTCATTTTATGGATTATTTTTTTAGCCCTAGACAAGGCATATCTCACCAGTTTTTGTGTGAATGTTAAGTATATTATTGTCTAGCATCGTGCAGGCTGGATTTAGCAGAAAACAGGCAGCATAATCCAAAGTTGTCCCGTACATGGGCCCCCAAAATACATCTTGCCCCGGTCTCCGAAATCCTTATAATGAAATTTCTTTTAGTGCAAAATTCAAAACTATAAACTAAAAATGTAGACACCATAGGCAAGGCAACCAGGGGAGTGAGAGCATAGAAGGAGTTCGGGGTTGTCCATACAAGCACTGATGGTGCCTGTGTTCGCAGGTAACTTGGATCCCCTTTTCACTTTTTGATTTTTACACTAAGCACTGATTGTGGGTTATTTCTTCCTTACACTCTCTCGTTCCTATCACTTCATTTCGCCGACCTGTTATCTCTCTCTCTCTTTCTTTTTCTCTCGTGCTATGTCTCTTCCTAAAAAATGGCTATTCTATCTTTTTTCTTTTCTAGGCCGTAATATTTACTGTCATGAAACGTTTTTCCTAGTACGTATTATTATTTACCGCGAGGGAACTAAATGAAAGTAGGTATTTATAACTGACAACAGGTTCCTTAAACTTACTTTAAGTAAATATAACGCTAATGTCTCTCTGATGTCAACCATAGTACACCACCCTCATACC
Source organism: Pleurodeles waltl (assembly GCF_031143425.1). Taxonomy (NCBI): domain Eukaryota; kingdom Metazoa; phylum Chordata; class Amphibia; order Caudata; family Salamandridae; genus Pleurodeles; species Pleurodeles waltl. Next base: position 1,478,074,883 of record NC_090444.1, read on the forward strand.
CGATTCATTCTCGATAATCTTTTTAAATGGTTGCACTATTAAAACCTACATCGAACCGTGAATTTATTCGACCATTGTGACACAATAATGACTACTGTTTGTGTGAAAGATTCATTGGTGGAGTGGTTGCAATTGCCCGTAGAACATCCCCAATTGCACCTTTATCAGGCTATCCGCTATCTTAACCTGTCTCTGGTTTTGTTGATGGGTATATGGATGGCCAGCATTTAAATTCAAATAGGCCATCTAGAACCCCTTAGTACGGGGTTCTTTGCACATTACAGAAAGTGGTACGTGGAAGTGTTCAGCTTTTATCTTGGAACCGGTGATTGCTGTAGTTACCTTGGTGCTTCCTTTTCGCCCCCAAAATGTCCGTGGCCTTTTCCTTGCAGTGCGTTTTAACCAAGTGAGTATGCTGTGAACCCCCAGTCGTAAAGTAGATAAAAGCTGGGGATCGACAAAAATTCAGCAAATATCTGACTAATTACTAGCAGCTGTGATACACAAACACCTTAATCACACGTTATAAGGTTCATTAGTATGTGGCCGCTGTTTTTAATAAGTCTGAGAGTTATCTCCTCAAGTATTATGTGAAAACACGAACATTTTTGTTTGTTTAGCAAGACAAGTAACCTTCAGCTTGTACCGGAAACTGGAAAATAACTTTGTTCCCGGATATTCTTCGAGTAGATCTGGATATTAATAGGCCTTTTCACACAGCAAAACAATTCTTGCTTCATTATTCAAGCCGGCACTGAGAGCACTGCTAGGTCTGCACCGCCGCACTAGAGCCCAGGAACGTACACTGTTTACGTGAATCTTTGTTTCTGACTTGTTATTTCTTTGTACAACAGTCAATACCCAACGGAGAGCAAATATGCTTTCTACTGAAGCAGACATACATTTTTTGATATTTCTAATCAAGAACCTGTGAAACTTTTCAACTCAAGGTTAGATGCTGCCTGCTGATTCTTTAGCTTAATGGGATTGTTCGGCATTGCCTGGCAGCCGCTTGCATTCCCTGTGGACAAAAAGCCACGCACCCGAAAAAGTTCAAATTTCTACTCCTTAAAATAAATGACATATTGTTTGTCATCGAACAGAAAGGCTTGTGGTAATCTTCCTCTCCTCCAGCGATTTGTAGATAAGGATACCCACCTGTAGCAAGGTAATTTTCATCAGAAATCCATACTTGGCCTTGCCGAAATGATGTAATCATAAGCTATAGTGTATAATCATCGCCTTTGGGGCAGAATGTACGAACAAGTACAATGAAACCATGTCGGTTACACATCCTTGACCCAGTAAGATATCCTTTATTATATAAATCATGCAGCCTTTGGGAAGACACGAGCTCTTCCTTATTTCTTCCATGGCTTAATAAAAACAAGGCGCTGCACATACAATTGAGCTACCAATTTTGCAAGTATTCGACGGTTGAGTGCTGCCAAAGATGCCCCTTATGTAGATGTGTGATTATTGTGAAAGGCTCATGTAGTCAATTAATATACGATTGGTAGTATTGATAGAATTTTAAATGAGTTGGTTTATTTGTGCATCATTGCTTGCCTTCTTGTGCTGGAGTACAAGCAGGGATGCAGTGCTTAATTTCAGATGGTAGGCGCCGGTGGGCACCGCTGCCATTCACGCTGGATCTGGCACTTATTTTTGCTCATTAGACAGAGAACATGAGAGGAAGAACAGACAAAGGGAAAGAAGGAGGAAGAGAAAGAAGGAAAAACTACCACAAAGGCAGCAAGCAGAAACCTGCAATATCAGAGAAAGAGGTAGGGAGTGTCTGACAGTGGATTAAAGAAGCATGAGTTGGATTCAAGACTATGCAGCCTTGGTATAAAGGGCTTGCTGACATTTAATAGCTCCGGCTGCAGTCTCCTGACCCAAGCTGCATGGACTGGCACCCATTCGCTTACAAATCAAGCACTGCCAGTCTGATTCCAGAATTGCTATTTGTTTGCTCTCATTACCTGTTATGAGGACTGTGAGCTGATCTATTCTACACAGCAGAGGTTCTACTAAACAACGAATGTGAAGGCAAAGGTCACAATTCAGAGGTCGGGTTTTAAGAGGCCCATGTACAGCATCTCCTAATGTTCGACATCATTCCATGTATATCCCTTCATAGACTTGTAAAGTAATAAATATCATGCACCTTTATTCTTCAACAAGAGCAGTTGTGCAGTCTAGCTAGCAACCACCTTAACTGTAAATTGGTGATATTTACTTGTGCAACAGCGGTGAAAAGCAGCAGTGCAGCCTTATCCGAGCTAAGGAGGGCCTGAGTTCGGGCTAATTCACAAGCATATCGTACCCATAATTTGGGTACATTCATAAAATAAGAAATGTCACATGCCGGAAGCAATGTATTAAATGTGTATCCACTGAAAATATGTGTATATTTCTTAATTTTGAAAATCTGCGACAGCATTGGTGGTTTTAGTAAAATCCATGCTATGCTTTCACAAGTAAACAGATAGATGCAAGTCTATAAGATGAAATGTTATAGTTATTGTTCCTTTCTTACATAAAAGGAGCAGGAACTGCATAGCTGGACATACAGCCTAACAACATGAGTTCGCTCTCCTTCCAGCTACATGCTGTACCCCATCTCAAATTTCCCCCCTTTTCTGTGTTCATCACTCCATTTTCCTTGCTTGGAACAGACATACCAATACTTATATGTAAACGAACTTTAGGGTATATATTACCTGCACAGTATCAGTTTCAAAGGAGAATAACTCTATCAAAGGAGGATAGACATGAAAGTTAAGGAGGAGTCGAAGGGGACGGAATGCATGACTGAGAAGATTAAAGTACGAGACAAATAATAGTAGCAAAAAACAACGTGGCATATTGGCACTATGCAATAAAATCAGAATATATGTACCAGAGTAAAGGGGTTTACAGTTTCATGAACTAGCAGTTGCATCCGTGTTGTTACTTAAAAGGAAATAAACCCAAAACACCAACTCATATTGTGCATGTGGGTTTCTTTTCATGAGTTCCCAACTCTCTGTAGAGATTGGGATGACAGTTCCCACCCCTGTATAATCCCCAGAATGTGGATAACTTGCCACAGTCAAATTCGTTTTTACCAAAGTGCAATGCATTTTGAGTGAGTTAAGTGAAACGTATGTAACGTCTGTAAGAAACTGGAGTTTCAGTTGCAAGGAGTGAGAACCCACCTCAAATAATCAGCATAGTCTTTGTCAGGATGAATCACAAAATGTACTAAATAAATCTTTTCCCCACCCCCTGGTAGCCTTGGCACGAAGCAGCCATTCTTAATTAAGAGGTAAGGTGATGTGTAAAGTATTTATGAAATACTAAAGCAGTAATTTGAAAACACAACAAAATAAAAATCCCACACCAATGTATATAGAGAATCATTTAATAAATTAAATGACAAAATTGACAAAAATTCAAGTAGTAGAACTAATGTTATACATTTTTAAAGTCTGTATTAAAAAATAGCACTTAAACGCACTAAGCATCAACCTCCGGCAACGGGTCACGATGAAGAGGGATAATAGTAAGTTTTAAGGGAGACTGTAATGGCGTACGGGTTGGAAACAAGGACCAGGCTTGTCCTCACTTTTATGGAGGTAGAAGGTCTTCAGTGTGGCCAGGCCAGCTATTGGATCCAAGGAAGGGCTGGACAATGACGGATAGCTGTTGTGCAAGGCATCAGAGTCAATCAGAAGCTGCTTAGCGCCGGGCCCACTGAAGCCATCAATTATAGTGATTGCCGTTGATTACTGCTTCGAGTTGATTCCATATAAGCCAAAACCGAAGGCTGTTGGTGCTTATGTTCGGCACTGAGTTTAGTGAAACTTTCAGTTAGGCAAGGGAGGAGTACATTCTGACCAGAGCCAAGGGTCTAGGCATTAAGGAGTGTGGTCGGGGGTCAGGACTCTCTTCCCTAGAGGCCAGCAGGTGAGACCAGGTCAGATCCAGTTGGGACTGGTTAAATAGAAAGGTGGAGGATGCCTCTGGAAGCTTGTTGTTGCCCTGTAGCTTAGACTGGAGGTTAACCTATTGACCCCTGGAGTCACTTCTGCGGTCCAGGGTTCAATACAAGTAGGACCTTTCTTCCATCAGGTTCTTCAGGCAGAAGACCAGTCCTTATTCTCATTTTTCTCAGGTCCAGGAGTTCTCTGAGTCAGGTACTGGTGATGGCACATGTAAGTCCATGGTATCCCGTGGGTGGTGGAATCTACTGGCCACATCATAGCCAATGAGGAAAGAGTTCCCAGAGGGGACCCTACCCACTTTTACAGCACGTCCTGGTACTTTATTGTAAACTATCCCATAGTAATTCTCTCTTATTAAATAAAAGATGGTAGGACCTTTCTTCCCTTAGTTGGGGCACTGTGGGCACATCCAATGGTGTGGCTATGATAATGGGCAGAACCCCCTTAGTGATCGCCGCAACTAGTTCTGGGGTGGCTCCCCCTGCCACTTGGTTTGGAGCCAGGATGACTAGGGGGATAAAGGAAGGGCTGGGTTTGTGTCAGGTTCATTCTATTACAACAGGTTAGTCTTTGAAGTGTAATTAGTCCTTGGCCACAGGCCCCAGGCCTCCCCTGTTAGGAAATGGGATTCCGGCTGACAGAGTTTTCTCTCTGTTCAAGCACGAACCACAATCTAAGTCAGGGTAAGTCAAATAGACACTATAAATTAGCCAGTGCTCACCTTCTGATAGCTTGGCAAGGATAAGGCATGTTTAACTTAGGAAGCAATGTTCGAAGCATTTGTGCAACACGTAAAAAAGTAAAACAGTGAAGACACCCCACAAAGATAATCCACACCACTTTAGAAAAATAGAGCTCAACTTAATTAACAATACAAGTCCAAACTGACAAAAATCCAAAAGGAAGATGTCAAGATATGAATTTTGAAAGAATATTGGCAAATATAGTGCTTAGAAACATAAGGTGCCAACAGGGGCTATTTGCCCTTGACTGGGTAAAATCTGAAAAGTCAGTCCGACTGCGATGGATCGTGAGTTGGGCAAAGAGACCAACTTTGTCCTGCCCAAAAAATACTTTGGCTTGCGGGATGGATCTGTCGCATGGGCTCTCATTATTCTAAATGAGACTACTGGATTTCTAGGTAGCAGGATCTATAACGGTGTGGTGGACTGAGTCTGACCCACGTGTAAAGAACTCTGTCACCCTAAATCCGGTTTTTGCTCCGGCTAACTAGCAGTGCCTCATTTCTCCCATGTGGAAGGAATGATTTGGCAGCCGAGCGCATGACATCTTTGGAACTTCTCAGGGAAGTCGTGGTTACTCAGATCCAAACCAACTCTCTTATTTCCAATATGATCTCATATACAAATGACAAAGACAGTATAAGTTTTATATAATGTTTTTTAATAAAACGACTGTATTTTAGATATTAAGGCGTGAGCCGCAATAACCAGAACGATACAACACAGTAGGATTGTAATAGTTACCAGGAGAGTAAAACATAATAACAAAGCTATCATATTGTCAAACAGTTTCTACTCTCCCTCTGCTTGTTTTATCTAGAGCACAGCATGTTAAGCTTCTAGCTTGCCTATTAGAATCACTGTGGAGACATCAGCCCTCATACCTGAGCAAAGACCTGTGATCTTGGTTCAGCATCTGCAACGAGGCAGTCAGCGTCTAGTTGTGGTTCCCTGGTCGGAATCTCCCTCTTGCGTGTATTGGGACAAGGGAGTGATTTTATAACTAACATGTCATCGTGATCACAAAATGTCCCTACGCAGGAATGCCAAGTCTAAACTCCTACCACGTCTATCGGCAATGTACCAGACTGTATCCTTGACTGAAGCACAGAGTAAATATGTTATGGAGAACTCCAGTGCTGAAGTAGGCAAAACAGTGCGATATGAATAAAAAACAACACCGTAGAACTGGCTATTTGAAAAATAACAGTACGAAGCCTAATAAAAAGCATGTAGAGCAAAGTTCACAGAGGCTCTAAGCTGTCAGCAAATGAATAAAATATATTCAGGGCAAAATGTACAAAGGCCTAAGCCTGAAGCTAAAGCGCAATGAATACTTTAAACTAACCACACTACAGATCGATGTAAAAGACCTGATGCAAGGCGCAGAGGAGGCGATGAGTCGGCATTGATCCTTGTGGATGCAAGCGAGGCTTTGGTTTTAGTCCATGCAATTGGAGATGAGTCGTTGTCGAGTCACAAGGCAGTTGATGTGATGTCCTCAAATAGTGTTGCATAGTTTAACCCCTTTGCGATGAAGGGGATGCATCGTCATTAAGCAGCACAGCTGGCGATGCAATGCATTTTTCTTCAGCACAGCGGTGATGCATTAACGTTGAGGGGAGATGCATCAACTCTGACTGGTGCAATGACTGTGATGCATACATTTTACAGTTGCAGGGCTTTTTTACTTAATTCCAAGGGCCCAGGACTGGATTGTCACCACTTGGAAGGGCAAGACTTGCAGTAGGCGAGGACCAGGTGCTATTGCAGAGTGAGCCCCTTTAGCAGGACAGCAGTCCTTCTTCCTGGCAGAATGTCCTCAGGTCCAGAGATGTACCGATTTGGTGGGGTCAGAAGTCCAGTTCTTCTACCCTTGATGCGTTTGAAGTGGGAGACATTGCAAAGAGTCACATTTGAAGTGCACAGGGTTCCTGTCCTTACTGACCTGGCTCCAGACACACTACAGGGGCTAAGCAGACATTTGTGTGGGCTTAGGACACAACCCATTCAGGTGTAAGTGTCAGCTCCTCCCTCCCTTCCTGCCTAAAGTGGCCCATCAACCTGAAGACTGTGACTCAGTCACACCTAAGCTCCCTTTGTGTGTGGCTGTCTAGAGGGAATGCACAAGAGCCCAGCTGTTACCCACCCAGACATGTTTTCAGTGACAGGCACAAGGCATTAGGGGGTCTAAAGAAAGAGAATGCCAAATTTCTTAAAGTGGCATTTTCAAAATTACAATTTAAAATCAGGCTTTACCATAAGTTGTGATTTTAAATTGTGACTCCAGAGACACCAAACCTAAGGGTTTAATCTTTTCCCAATTGGAAATTACATTTATAAAATCTAATACGGATATTCTTATGTTAACCAATGGGAGAGATAGGCTTTGCATTAGGGAATAACTAATTTAAGAGTTTTTCACTACCTGGACTTGTAAAAACTTAAAAGCACATGCCCCTGGGCTGTCCAAGGCCTACCTTAGGGGTGCTTGATGTGTTTTAAAAAGAAGGGGTTTGGGCTTGGCAAGAAGAATAACTTGCCAGGTGGACATGGCAGTTTAAAACTGTACACTCAGGCCTGAGCCATGTTTGAAAGGCTACTGAAGTGGGTGGCACAATCAGTGCCGCAAGCCCACAAGTAGCATTTCAGTGACAGACCCTTGGGACAGGTAGTGCACTTTACTAGGGTCTTAGAAGTACATTTAATATGCCAATTGTGGATAGGCCAGTGTAATCATGGTTTAGGGGAAGAGCACATATACTTTAGCACTGGCCAGCAGGGGTAATGTGCCAACAATCCTAAAGCCATCAAAAAAATAAGTCAGCAAAACAGGAGGTAAGAGGATAAAAAGGTAGTGGAACCACACCAGGAATGTGAGTTCTAACTCCTCTGATTAGAAAAAATCTACATTTCACCACAGTGGAGGCATAAACAGTCAGGTGACAGACAAATAGTGGCAGAAATTCCTTCAGAGGTTTAAGCAGGGTGAGGTAACTTTTCTAAAGTACATTTTCCAACATAGTTAGTCAAAATTCAATTTCACCATTAAATTGAATTTTGAATAATTATTAAAATGAAACATGAAATTATATTTTAGCTGCTTTCAACCAGAAATAATCACTATAGAAGGTGTTAAAATGCATGCTAGTGTTCTCCTATGGATCAGCTAACTTTCCAAGCGAAAAATTGCTGTTGGGCCTTTCTATTGCAAGGACATGTGTAACCTAACTTTTATATGTCCTACTTTTAAATACCATGCACCCTGCCTTTTTGAGCAATAAGACCTACCTCTGGGTTACATATATTTTTAAAAGGATGGTGTACGCCTTTCAAAATGGTGACTTTGACAGGTCGAGTAGTTGAAAAAATTCACAACCAGGCTGTGACATACCAAACAGTGCTACTATAATAGATGGCACAAGGACTGCTGCAGACCACTAGTAGTCTTTCATTAACCGGGTTCCCAGTACATGTAGCACCATACACTAGGGACTTGTAAGTACATTAAATGTGCCAAGCAAGTGTAAGTCAATTTCAGTGCTTTTAAACCCTTGCTGCCAGGCCTTCTCCCCCTCAGGTGCAAGGCCTTTGTTTGGCTGTTTGGGGCAGTTCGCACTTAGGCCCTCATAACTTTTTGTCCACATAAGCTACCCACGCCAAATTTGCATCCTTTTTTTACAACATCCTAGAGATTCTAGAAGTACCCAGACTTTGTGGGTTCCCCTGAAGGAGACCAAGAAATGAGCCAAAACACAGCAGAAATGTCATTAAAAATAAATTGGAAAAAAGGGCTGCAGAAGAAGGCTTGTGGTTTTTCCCCTGAAAATGGCATCAACAAAGGGTTTGCCATCATCCCAGTTTCAGGAACAGGCAGACCTGAATCAGAAAAACACATTTTCCATCACAATTTCAGCATTTTACTGAGACATACTCCATTTTCACTATTTTATTGTGCTTTCAGCCTCCAGTTAGGGACAGAAATGGTTGTGAAACCAATGCTGGATCCAAGAAAGCTAAACATTTCTGAAAAGAAAACAAAATTCTGAATTCAGCAAGGGGTAATTTGTGTAGATCCTACAAGGGTTTCCTACAGAAAATAACAGTAGAAATAAAAGAAATATTGAAATTGAGGTGAAAAAAACAGCGATTTTTCTCAATGTTTTACTCTGTAACTTTTTTTACGATATCAGATTTTTTAAAGCAATGTACTATTACATTTGCTGGACTCTTCTGGTTGTGGGGCTATATAGGGCTTGTAGGTTCATCAGGAACCCTAGGTACCCAGAGCCAATAAATGAGCTGCACCTTGCAATGGGTTTTCATTCTAGATGGGGCATACAGCAACTCATTTGCTGAAATATAAAGAGTGAAAAATAGGTATCAAGAAAACCTTTGTATTTCCAAAATGGACACAAGACAAGGTGTTGAGAAGCTGTAGTTATTTGCACATCTATGAATTCCGGGGTGCCGATACTAGCATGTGAATTACAGGGCATTTCTCAATTAGATGTCTTTTTTTACACGCTGTCTTACATTTCGAAGGAAAAAATGAAGAGAAAGACAAGGGGCAATAACACTTGATTTGCTATTTTGTGTTACCCCAAGTCACCTGATAAAAATGGTACCCCACTTGCGTGGGTAGGCCTAATGCTCGTGACAGGAAACACAACATGGACACATCACATTTTGACATTGAAATCTGACGTGTTTTTTGCAAAGTGCTAATCTGTAGATTTTGGCCTCTAGTTCATCTGGGACCTAGGGAAACCTATCAAACCTGTACATTTTGTAAAACTAGACACCTAGGGGAATCCAAGATAGGGTGACTTGTGGGGCTCTCACCAAGTTCTGTTACCCAGAATCCTTTGCAAACCTCAAATTGTGGCTAAAAAACACTTTCTCCTCATATTTTGGTGACAGAAAGTTCTGGAATCTGAGAGGAGCCACAAATCTCCTTCCACCCAGCGTTCCCCAAAGTCTCCAGATACAAATTGTACCTCACTTGTGTGGGTAGGCCTAGTGCCCGCAACAGGAAATGCCCCAAAACACAACATGGACACATAACATTTTCCCAAAGAAAACAGAGGTGTGTTCTTTTAGCAAATTGCCTACCTGGGGATTTTGGCCTCTAGCTCAGCCGGCACCTAGGGAAACCTACCAAACCTGTGCATTTTTTAAAACTAGACACCTAGGGGAATCCAAGTTGGGGTGACTTGTGGGACTCTCACCAGGTTTTGTTACCCAGAATCATTTGCAAACCTCAAAATTTGGCAAAAAAAACACTTTCTCCTCATATTCCGGTGACAGAAAGTTCTGGAATCTGAGAGGAGCCACACATTTCTCCCATTGTTCCCCCAAGTCTCCAGATAAAAATGATACCTCACTTGTGTGGGTGGCCCAAGTGCATGCAACAGAAAAATGCCAATAACCTGTAGTGATTGAGGGGTTAGCACAGGGAGTTGATAAGCACATATTTTTCTTTTATACATCTTTTTGGCTGACTCTGCTTTGGGGACCCACATAAGTGAGGTATCATTTTACTTGGGCAGCGGAGGGGAACACTGGGTGGTAGGAAATGTGTGCCGGAGAGTGATCCTACAAAGAAAAGTGAGGAAAATATGCTTTTTTAAGCACATTTTGAGGTTTGCAGAGGAGTCTCGGTAAGAAAATGTTGGGGAATCCAGGCAAGCCACACCTCCTTAGACTCCTTGGGGTGTCTAGCTTTAAAACATGTCTGTGTTTGGTAGGTTTTCCTAGATGAAGGCCGCACCCGGGACCAAAAACATAGGTGCCCCCTATACACAGGTAGTTTTGCAATACATCATTTTGATGTGTCCACGTACTTATGAGATATTCCAAACACTAAAATTGTGAAAAGAAATGCACTTAGGTTTTGTTAAAAAGACCCCTCACCCACCAAGCAAGTTGGTGGCATGTTTCATCATCGGGGTCCCACCCAAGACATCTAGCGTGTCACGAGTGTGTTGCGACGCCTGATTACAGCGGAGCAGGTTTTGTTATTTTTGCCACACATACTGGTTGAATTTGGCAAGAAGGTGAGTGATGGTTCAGTAGATCAAATTTTATTAACAAGAGATTTCACAAAAATGAAATGCACTGTTAATAACTGAAAGGCCGAAAAACGGAACCAATGACTCACAGCCCGTGAGCTGCAAAGCCACGAGAAGGCACCAACCGCTTTACAGAACATTCACACACCTTTCATACATGACATGCACAAGACCATTCACTCTGGCAACCACGGGCCCAGCACATTACAACTCTCGCATCGACAGACAGCGCCACTCAAGGGCCCATCACTTACATACACCCTCATGCCTTATACAGCAATCACACTAGCTGATGGGAGTGTGTGGAGTGGCGTTTGCCTGGCAGTATGTTGCAGTAGCCAACAGCAAGTCAATATTTACACCGCCAGCCAAGCGTCACCCCACGCACACCGCCAGCCAAGCGCCACCCCACGCACACCACCAGCCAAGCACCACCCCACACACACCGTCAGCCAAGGGCCATCCCACACACACAGCCAGTCAAGCGGCACCCCACGCACACCACTATCACTTTTTTATTTTTAAACCACTAATTATAAATAAGTACAAAACTACAAACACAAAAGCTTTAACTAAATACATGACGGTAATGCCAACTGTGAAATTGAACATGTGAAAATATAAAACAGCAGTTTATGCTCATGGTATTTCCTAGTAATTCTTCTGGGTGTGGTAGCTCCTGAAACAGCCACCCACACACAGCCCAGGCTTTGAAGGACAATCAGGGCAGTGCATCCTTGTCTCCTTCTTGATACCTCTTCGAGCACAGACTCTACATCTCTTAGCAGGAAATGTTTATTTTGGCAGTGGGTTGAATATGCTCAGCAAAGTGACGATCTTTCAGTCTAGCCACATCCTACACCACTGCTTCTCTAGGAACTCTTGCTTGTTTCAGCACAACAAGGCTCGCTATGATAGACTCCTGAAATTTCACAAATGTCATCCTTGACTCTGGAGAACTATCCTTGAACACAACAAAAGCATTAAAAGTTGCCAAGTGGAACAGGTGAACTGCTAAACATAAGACTTACGAGCAGCAGCGTAAGGTTCCAATCTCTGATCTACTCTATCAACACCACCCATGTGCTTATTATAGTCTAAAATGCACACAGGTTTGCACACTTCAGCAACTTGACCCCAAACAGCCAAAGGTGAAGTACTCTCAACATGGATGGTAGTTAGGATGTACACATCATTCCTGTCTACAAATTTCAGAGCTAGCAGCTCATCATTCCCCAAGACCCTGCACTGTCCCTTCTCAAGTTTTTTACAGACAAGCTCTCTTGGATAGCCTTTCTGATTAGAGCAGATTGTGCCACAAGCAACAGTATCCACTCTGAACAACTCCTTGAACAACTCAACTCCAGTGTAGAAGTTATCTACATATAAACGGTGACCATTGTTAAACAGTCTCACTAACTCCAAAAGTGGGTGAACAACTAGGAGGGTCAATATTGGAATCCCTACCAGTGTAGACCTGGAAATTATAAACATATCCTGTACTACTTTCAGACAGCATATACATCTTAATTCCATATTGTGCTCTCTTACTAGGAATGTACTGCCTAAAATCCAAATGACCCTTGAACAGGACCAAAGACTCATCTACAGATATTTCTTTGCCTGGAACATAGATCTCTGAAAACTGATCTACAAATTATCAAGGACAGGTCTAATCTTAAAAAGATGGTCAGAATCAGGGTGATCTTGTGGCAAGGCTAAAGCAAAATGCAACATCTGAAGAAGAAGCTCATACTGGTTACGACTTATTATTGCAGGAAATATAGCAGTTGCCATCAATGGACTAAGGGCCAGATGTAGCAAAGGTTTTTCCCCATTCTGTGTCTATGGGAAAAAGTGTTCGTACATATGGCCCTAGGAGACCAATATGAAGACAGTAATGGCTTCCTTATCAGCCCCATCAAAAAAGTTAAACACAAGAACTTTTTCAACTCTTCCAGATTTGTGGGAATCCACCAGCTAGCTCTAGAGTGTGGCCTAAGCCTGGCAGCGTTGTCCCTCAAATACTGTTCTGCATACAAATAAGTCTGCTCAACAATCTCTTCCAAAAATATATTGTCCATAAACAACTCAAAAAAGTTGACAGGCAAAAAGTTTTCCATATTAACTCGACACCTTGGGAAACCAGTAAACGCAGGCAACTCTGGCTGCTGCATGTTTGGTGCAACCCACATGTCAGGTCTTCCAATGGGAAGCCTTTCAGCCGCTGGCTGCTGCACCATTGGCACATCAGTTTTCTCCTCTAAAACAGGCCTTTCATCAGCACTGAGAGTGGCTTCATCATCAGATGACTCCTCTCTGACCGAAAATTAATTTCCAGAATCTTGCACTTCCTTCTCTGCCTCAGATGCAGAGTCAGTCTCATAATCATGGTCAGAAGACGACTCAAAAAGCACACCAACAACCTCCGGAGCGGTCATCCTACGGCTAGCCATGATCCTTCCTACAAACATTAACTGGACAAATGCACTACCAACAACCAACACTGTGTAAGATAAGTAACAAACAAAGTGTAGCTTTATCACTAAGAGTTATACGCTCAAAAACTATACCGCTCACTTGCCTGAAAAAGCTTGACTCACCAGCAACTACTCTGCACAGCTACAGCAATCACCAATGGTATCCCACTAAAAAGAGAAAAAAAAAGCAAATTAGACATAAGACAACACAATAATCATTGTGCATAACCCAAAGGACAATTTCACCCACAATCCTGCATTCAGTACACCACCTACAAACATGTAATTGATGCATTGCAACAATACTCCTTTGGAGTAAATGTATTTACTTACCTAAAACATTAAACTACGCAAACCGCAGGACAACCACTGCCAAAACTGCAACAAGCCACAGCAAAGGAAGCAAAAGCTTTGAATTAGAACAAAAAGGAGAAATAAACTGTTATTATCATAAATGCAAATACTTCACCAGTTGACAAACGCCCCACCATCAACCATTTTTTAATTTTCCCTCATGTCTAGTGTTCTCAGCTTGGGGGCAGATGGGCCTAAAAAAATAAAAGGCTGATCTGCCCCCAAGGGGGGCAGAACTGCCCAATAGTGTTTTTTTGGCCCTTGGGGGCGACCCTTGCCCAAGGGGCCTCCCCCCCAACACAAAAAAAAAACAAAAGAAAGAAAAAAGAAGAAGTCCTTGGCATCTTCATGGTTTCTGCCCCCCCCCCCCCCTGGGAGCAGAAGTGCCTAAAAATAGTCCAATCTGACCCCCAAGGGGGGGCAGGAATGTCATAGATTATATTGCCCCTTTGGGGGGCAACGCTTGCCCAAGGGGCCACCCCCCCACACAAAGCACACACACACACATACATGCTAAGTGGATTCTGCCCCCCTTGCGGGCAGATGGGCCTAAACAAAATAGGATGATCTGCCCCCGAGGGGGGCAGAACTGCCCAATAGTGCTTTTTGCCCCTTGGGGGTGACCCTTGCCCAAGGGGGTGCCCCCCCGAACACAGAAAGCAAACAAAAGAAAGAAAACAAAACAAATCCCTGGCGTCTTTATGGTTTCTGCCCCCCAACATAAAAAAAAACTAAGAAAAAAAAATCCCTGGCGTCTTCATGGTTTCTGCCCCTTCTGGGGCAGAAGGGCCTACAAAAAATGGGAACTGCCCAATAGTGCTTTTTGCCCCTGGGGGGTGACCCTTGCCCAAGGGGCCGCCCCCAACACAAAACAATCTGCGGAAAAAAAACAATCCCTGGTTTCTAGTGGCTTTCTGCTCCCCCCAGGGGCAGATCAGCATAAAAATAAGGCTGATCTGCCCCAAGGGGGGCAGAAATGTAAAAAAAAGCATTGCCACCAAAGGAGAGCGACACTTGCCCAAGGGGTCGCTCTCCCATGCAATAAAAACACACACACACACTAATTCCCTGGTGTCTAGTGGGCATTCCTGCTGCCCGATCACATTGCGATCGGGCAGCAGGAATGCTCAAAGAGACATCCTTTCCCTCAATGCCTCTTTCAGAGGGATCCCTCCTGCCCAGAGGTAAAACTTACCTCCTTCCTGGTTGATGCGCTGGAAGCAAATGGATTCCAGCGCGTCTTTGCACCCTTTCATGATGGCTGCGCGCGATCACGTGCTGACGCCATGGGGGGGCGGGGGTGGAAGGGGAACCCTAACCTAGGGGGGGCCCTCAGGGGGAGCACTAGCGCTTCCCCAAGGGCCGGTATTCGGATGTAATGGTTGCATCCATGGCACCCGAGAAGCGCAGCAACGGACGTAACCATTATGTCCGTGGCTCTCAAGGGGTTTATGGAGATCACAGCACCTTAATACTGGCCAGCAGGAGTAAAAAGTACACGGTCATGAAGCCAAAAAAAAGGCAAAATTCTGGAGGAATACCACACAAAAGACTGTAATTTCCATAAGAATACATTTCCAACCATACAGTTAGGTCCTCATTTACAAGGCCTTTGCGCCACCATTGCATACCTTTGTTTTTCGTAGCAGTGGTGCTAGTAGTGCTGTACACTGCTCCAGATTTACAAACTAAAGCATAGGGCCCAATGCATCAGTTTGTAAACCCTTGTGTCACTTTATACCCGTGCCAAGTATAATGCATGCAGTATAGGCGTTCTCATGGGAAAAGCCACACAGAACTGACACAGTGACATTTACAACATTTCACTTTGTCATTCTGTGACTTCACTGCATTAGAATTTTACTGCATACATTTTTTCTCTATGGAGGCCTCCTTGCTTTGCTGGAGTAGCATCATTTTTTTACATTAGTCCAGAAATGCATGTGTTTAGTGGAACAAATGCATCAGAATTTCAGATGCTTCTGTGAAAAGTGCGGCATGGAGCTCTGTATTGTAAATATAGTGCATCTGTGGCCTCATTACAGAATCGTATGGCAGCGCAAGAAATCTGGTGAATCGGCTTGTAAATGAAGCCCTAAGATTTCTGAATGTTAGCCATTCAGTCTTAAAAGGCAACTTGTAGAAATCCTTATGGCTGGTCTGGGATCCAGTAACCTAGATATCTCCAATTCACCCCAGTCCCCAAAATCAAATAGTCAATT
This sequence comes from Pleurodeles waltl, assembly GCF_031143425.1. Taxonomy (NCBI): domain Eukaryota; kingdom Metazoa; phylum Chordata; class Amphibia; order Caudata; family Salamandridae; genus Pleurodeles; species Pleurodeles waltl. The sequence goes on from NC_090444.1 coordinate 1,478,090,748, forward strand.
ACTATTAAGGCACATGTAACAGATAAGAGAACCATAAAATGATTTCCAAATATTACATTGTATAAATACAAATGAATTGCTAATCTCTAAAAAGTAAAGATTGATTGTTACACAGTTAGCTCAATTCATGCTTAAGTAACTTTACAGTATACATTTTAAATGAAGTCCAAAATCCTTATGCACAGAGAATTAATAACACTGAGGGCATATTTATGAGTCCCATGTGCAGCTGGAGCATTTTCTTTTGACACTCCAGCAGCACAGATTACATAATCATATCTATGAGGCTACACAAAGACGTAAAGGCACTTTGCATGGCTTTGCATATCCTCATAGATAAGGAGTAAGGCAAGGCAGAGCAAAGTGCTCTGTTTCAATACTCTGCATCAGGGAGGCATTCCATGTTTGTTGCAGTTGGTTTTCCCACGCAACACCCATGGATTTTGATGATGCCCTAGATTTACATAATCACGTAAACCTGGGAAGAGCCAAAACCACGCCTCCCGAGGTGAGCTGTAAAGAGGAGAAATATTTTTATTTTTCCTTTTTTTCTCCTCTTTCCATGTGTGCTGCATTCTGCACTAAATCCCCATAAATATGTCCCCGAGTCTCTACAGTGGATCCAGTAATGTTACCAAACCTTTTCTTTTGCACACTCTTCTGAATTGTGCCACAGCCACACCCCTGCTCACATTTGACAGTTTCAGAATTTTGCTTTGTTCCATCAACTTGATGCAATAAGACTGAGACACGTTATACATCAGTAGAGGACTTAATGAGAGCCAATCTGTTAGATTCAGTGGCTGAGTGCAAACATTAAGTACATGCTTGATGGAATCTAAAGGGGGACACTTAGCACGTGTAGCTAAAATGCTCTCAAACTGGAATGTCCTCTTGAAGCAGAGTAACTCATTCATACAAATACCACTGCACACATGCCTCAAAGTTAACACTTTTCCTTCACTCCAGAGGCACCAAAATGAAAGCATATATTTCAACCTAAGATATTTTTACTACATTCAAGTGATGTTTTGAGTCAAAGACCAACACTTTCTTAGCTTCAGGCATGTTTTAAGAGCTTGTAGATTAAGGCAGCATCCTATTCATTTTGTTACATAAGTCTGCCAACTGCGGATCCATATTAAAGGGATCATTTAGCTCGTTCCATACTCTCCAAAATGTCACATAGCCCTTCATCCACAACCCTGGATTTCTCAAAATATCAACGCTTTGAATTTCAAAATGCATGCACTCCTCTGTAAATGGAACTTATATCCTGTCCACAGAACACCTTTACACCTATAAATCAGCCTTGACATCTAGTTTGATAAATGCCAACTTTTCTTATTATTAGTATTCCTCATAACACTCCTCTTTTCAATGACTCGTCCACACAATTAATTTTCTTCATTCTCTTATTGCAACTAGGTCATATGTTATTCCCTCTCTTTAGATAACTTTGCCTCATTCTTCTTTTCAAACTTCTGAGATATCAGAACTAACCTTGCCACACCCCCATCCAAGCCAGATACCATATGTCCCTTAAGCTTCTTATTAATTGGTCATGCTCCCTCTACCTTTTCTCACATATTTTGAGCTGAGTTAATCCCAAAAATTACAAACTTTGCATGTACACCATCAAACCTCTTCAGCACAGAAACGATTGACCCTCTCCGCTCATGCCTTAAATCTCTTCACAACCACTCTTTCAACTAGTGCCTATCATCCCTGCTTCTGAAAAGCTTTGAGTCTATCTCTTAAAAAAATAAGGAAGGCAGTCCATTCAGCCCCAATATCCATTTGTTTGTTTCTACTTTCATTTTTCCAAAATATTTTAAATACATTTATTTTATAATTGTCTAACTTTAATTTAGGCATTATATTCAGCAGAATATTTTTTTTCTTATATATCAAACTTTATAACCATTGCCCACCATAATCTCCTACCTTCTGTAATGATACTGCTTACCCTCTATGCTGCATTTGCCATTTTGAATAACAGAGCTCTGCTTTCCACTCCAGCCAATCTTGGATTCAGAGACTCCTTTCTTAATGTATTCCAATCTTATTATTCTGACCTTTCTTTCTCAGTCTCTAGCTTCATACTGCAGCTGGTTGCCATCCCACAGTTGTGGCCTTCTCCTTCTTTCTCATTACACCTCATCCATTGGCAATATAATAACTTTCATCAGCTTTTTCTATCGGATGTACTGAGATGAGTCCTTCTCTCATTTTGTGCCTCCATTCCTCTTCACCGTGCAGAGATCTCAAACTGACTCATAGCTATCGAAGGTTGGTTAATAGTCCACTTACTTATGTTGAGTTCACAACATTTTTTAAATAATATTTATCAGCCACCTCTGCAAGTGTACACCTACCTTAACATTTCCATTTCCCAAAGAACTTGCATCCAGAAAATCTATGATTACTAACCTAGGGGGTGTATTCACCCTATCAGTGAGAACTGAAACCTTCATAACCAAAATGGCCGCAGCCACCAGGTTGTACTGATATAAGAAAAAGCCAGCCTCTTTCACTCATCCAAGACATTTATTGTCTGATTAGTACTTAGCAAACTTTACTATTACATTCTTTTGGAAGAGCTCCCTCTTTCTTTTTCATCTCTCTGAAGAATGTTTTACTTTTTGCGCCAAGACCTTCTAAAATCTTCTTACATACAAACCATCTGTTCACCAACTCAGACATTTGTCAGATAAAAAAGCAAACTCCATGCCAGAAATGTCTCCTTCCTGAACTAACTTTCCAAAGTCCGGAGTCATCCCATAAAGTACTCTATGACACAAAAAAGTCTTCAGGGCTCACCAAACGTATAACTGAATCAAATTTGTATTCAATCCAGTTACTGGAACGTCTACACCTAGATTTGCTTCCTGTAGAATTTTGTTCAATAAGTTTGCTCACATTATTCAAAGCTGCTCTGCCGGAACACCTCAGCTCAGAAAAATCACCCTAGCTTACCTAAGTCAATACTACTCTGCAATTTAAACTATGAAAAACTGTGAAAGTGAGGCATGGTTATATATGTGAATAAATATGTGTTTGTGCTTTGAGATAAGGGGGGTCCTTATGGCTTCGGCGGACAGTTTACACCTTCTGCTGAAGTCCAGAGGGTCAGGTTGCTGCCAGTGCAGCTGCCTTCATGTGGGTCCCATTAAGAGTTTCCTGCCTGGTCAGCAGGCGGAAATGGTGTTTCTGCCTGCTGGCCCAGTGGGGAACGGCCTACAACATTGACGCCAACTCATAATAGAGACGGCAGCAATACTGTAGTGCGTAGGGTGCACGAGCACCCATTGTGAGGTTCCCTGTCTGCAAAGCAGACAGCGAACATCGTGACAGGGCTCGCCAGGGGGGCCCTGCACTGCCCCTGGCAAGTGACTGGGCAGTGCAGGGGCCCTCATGGGGCACCCTGCACCCCATCTCCGCCAGCATTTACATGGCCTGCTACCGCCATGTAAAAGCTGGTGAAGAGGGGGGTCGTAATCCTCAGGGTGGAGCTGCTTGCTGCGCTGCCCTGGTGGATTATGACTGCCATTCCTTCCTATGGAGGAGAACTAGCGGTGCTGGTGGTCCCACTGTTGCATGACTGTCACGGTCATAATGTGGCGGTCAGATCATCGCCAAAGAGGTTGAAACACCGCCACCATAATGTAATGACCCCCAATGTCTGTGTGGGAATGAAACTATATATATGATACACAGAATAGTATATATGTTTATACGTTTGAGTAAGAGTGTCCTATTAGTATTTATATTGAATCAGAGACTACACAAAACATAAAGCTTAAATCAGTTAAGCAAAGAGACTGTAAATGTCCCCGCAACTCAAAACATAGCTTCTTATATAGAGAACATCCCAAATTCGTGTTAGCACAGATAACAAGCATCGGACAGATAATAAATTTTTTTATATATTAGGCTAGTCAATTTTCTCAATAGGTTCACTCCAGAATCTAGTAAATAGTGAATACCTTTAGAAATAATCCTTGGTTCACTACAGAACAAGACATACTGAAATGGGTATTCACTAACTAGCACATAAGATAAATTCACAAACAGACTGGTAAAATGGACAATGAAGACCCTAACAGCGCTAAATTACAAAAGCATGGTTGTAACTTAGATTGTTTTGTTCCAATCACTTCTGCTTCTTTGTTGAACTTGTTACTCACCATGCAGCCATCAGACTCACATCTGAAAGCCGGCTTAAGTGAATAATGTTCATTCCCTTTGAGATTTTCACTATTACTTTTAATGGTAACCTAATACAGGTGATACAGTCAGCTGTGTGAAGTATGCTGTGCTTAGACCACCTTTGAAGAAACCAAACCATGATCCAAAGGTACTGGGAAACTTTGATATATTTCTTTGTCCCCCTATTAAGTACAGATTTTGAAAACAAATACTTAAAATCACTTACATGAATATGTGGAGAAAACAATATCTTAGCATGTCACCAAGTTGGGTTTGTCCAGGATGCAGGACAGAACTGGTAGTGGTGCCTGTTAGAGGAACAGTGGATTATAGTAAGGCCTGGGCTTTACTACATGTAAGTCATCCCTAAGGTAGAGCTAAGGCAGCCCCATGGGCAAGGTGCAGTGTCTTAAAAGGCAGGGCATGTACTGGTGTGTTTTACATGTCCTGATAATAAAATACTGCTAAATTCGTTTTTCACTATTGAAAGGACTACCTCTCCCTTAGGATAACATGGAAATTACCATGAAGTATCTTTAAAGTGTAATTTCTCATTGGGAGCATATCGAGGTATGGAGTTTGGGATCTCTGAACTCACAATTTAAAAATACATATTTGGCGGAAATTGCTTTTTGAATTGTAAGTTTAAAAATGCACTTTTAGAAAGTGGGCATTTTCTTGCTTATCCGTTCTGTGCCTCTGCCTGTCTGTGGAATACATGTCTGAGTCAGAGTTACAGTTGGGCTGTTTGTGAATTCACTCTAGATAGTCACAGAAAGGGAGCTGAGGTGATAGTCACACCAAGGGAGCTGAGGTGTGCACTGCATATCCTGAAGGGTCTTTCTGAGCTATAGTGGTGGGAGAAGCTGACATATTTGCACTACAAAGAAGTTCCTTTGAAATTTGCCTAATTTAAAGGCAGATTTGGGTATAAGTACTGGACATCTGACCCCACAAAGTTAGAATCCTTCTGTACTGAGGACATTCTGCCAGGAAGAGCTGGATGATGTAGGAAAGACTGTTACTCTGCCTGTTGCTTTGCTGTGCTGCCCTGGTGCTTGCTGCTTCTGTCCTGGGGGTAGAAGGTAGACTTTGCTTTCTATATCCTGCATCTAAAGGTTCTCCACAGGCTTGGACTGAGCTTGCCTCCTGTTAAGAAGTCTCAGGGGCATCAAAGACTTCATCTCGAGCACCTGGGTTTTCTTGCTGGGTGTCCTGATTTGCCGAGTGGTGCAACATCTAGTTCCTGGGCCCTTGGAAATGAGTTCTGGTGTAACAAAGAAGAATCAAGCACATTGACTCCAGAGTGACTTTGGAACCGGTGTCTCTGTACGACTCTGTGCTGATCCTCGCTGAGTGCAACAACTGCGAACAACATCGCAGGGCCAATGCCACTGCTGTGTCTCCAAAGACCTGCCATAGTGTGAGTACAGAGTGCCATGTCATCCACGTCCATGACACTCAACTCCGACTCCATCATAGCACCTATGGATTCTCAACTGTGCCTTGTCGTACAGAACCAATGCCTTTCCATCAATGCCACATCACCTCCCCTGTAACCATACAGAACCTCCACTTAACTCACCTGCTTAACTGTAAGGAACCTATGCTTAACCTCCCTGGTACAGTAAGGAACCAAACGCCACACCAACTCCAGAGACCCCTCACCTCAAGCGACTCAGTGCAACAACTTTTGTTTCCTCGTTTTCCAAGGTACTGTACCTGGGGTTTGTGCAACTCTCTGACTGGCCCGCACTCCCTCAGGAGTGGTGTTAGACTGTGGGGAACGACCCCATCAAGACTTTGTGATAGCCCCAGTTTGAGCAATTGTATTTCTAAGCACTATACTAAGATTAAGGGCCAAATATACACCGCAATTTCGCTAATTTAACCTTTTGAGGCAGCAAAATAGACTTTTCCAATGTCCCAGCCCTATTTTGTTAGCCAGCATGCAAATACAGACTCACAAAATAGGGAATCCGACTCGCAATTAGGAAAGGGCGTTTCAAGGGCATCCCTTCCTAATTTTGAGTCACGGTGGCATGTTTGATTGTTTTGTGACTGCAATTGCAGTAACCGTAATTACCCATTTGCAACCGGGAAGGTGTCCCCATGAGACCCCTTACCATTTGTGAATGGAAGCGAAAATATTTTTTAAAGCAGGTAATGGTCCCACAGACCACTGTCTACTCTGAAAAAAATGAAAAGAAAACTTTTCATTTTTTTAGCTTGAAATGCATCCAATTTTCCTTTAAGGAAAACAGGCTGCATTTACAAAAAGCTGCTTTATTTAAAAAGCAGCCACAGACATGGTGGTCTGCTGTCCCCAGCAGGCCACCACCCCTGTGAGTGCAGCCATTTCCAATGAGGTCTCAAATTGGGATCTACCTCATGAATATTGATGAGGTAGATCATTTGCGACCCCATTGGGAATCCCAAACAGTATGGTTGATACTGTTGTACATTCCAGTTTGCAAATCAGAATGTGCGACTCGCATAAAAATGCAGTACATTGGGCCCTAAATCTTTGAAAATGTGCATCTTTGCTTGTGTATGCTGTTTTTTTGTTTTGTTCTTGTTTTACTCAGATACATATTGGCTATTTTCAAAACTGGTGTGGAGTACTTTTGTGGTGTTTTCACTGTGTTACTGTGTGTGGGTACAAATTCTTTACACATTGCCTCTGAGATAAGCCTAACTGTTTGAGCCAAGCTACCAAGGTGGTGAACAGGGGTTATCTTAGCTATGTAACTCCCTTACCCTGAATAAAGTGAGAGTCCCTACTTGGACAGGTGCAAACTACGGCAAAATAAAAACCCAATTTCTGGACAGGGTGCAAACTACGGCCAAATAAAAACCCAATTTCTAACATGCATTGTTATAGGGAGATATCAGATGCTGTCAAACTTTACTGGTGCATCCTGACAATGTGTCAAAAATACATATTAAACAAAAGAACAACTGAAGGAGGCACCACAACTTGAAAACTAGGCTTTGTTTATTCCATAATCCAATCATGTTGTAACTCAGTAATCCAAAGTTTTATCTCAAAACTGTTGACAAATTTAATCATAAGCCACACAACCATAACTCATGCTAACGTGGTTCAAGAGTAACATAAGTCTTCTCCAAGGTCAAAAAAGTAATATCACAAAATTGAAATTCTTTGACTTTAGCAATTACTATGAAACAAATCAGAAACTACATTTTTGTAAAACAAATTAACTGATTATTTCACGTTGAGATTTTTGTTAATTCATAGGCAGCATGAAATGTACAATAAGCAGGTGATTGGAGCTGCACTGAGCTTAAGTTAAGCAGTTTCACGTTAATAATTTAGGACCTTTCATGACTTCCTAAACTTGACTTCTTAATGGTGGATCAGGTAACATACTAAATTGATTGAGCTTGAATATCTATTTTTGCAATGAACACTGAATTCACATGCATTTATTTTCTGTTTTTTCTGTATGATAAATTAATAAAGTGATATAGACAGTTCAAACGTTCATGAAGAATAAAGTAGGATCAATAAAACTTCACAATGTAAATGATGTTTAAATTTTTAACTACTTGAGTTATGTATTTTTCAGTCTATTTATGTAGCACAGAATGCTAATTAGCTGTATGAGAGTTGAAATCTTCAAATAAGCTCTTTCAAAGCACTTATATGTAGATGAAATAATTGAATCCAGATAAATGGCATAGATCCTGATTTAAAACGCTAGTACAGATTGATGATTATTTATTTGAAGATTGATATACCCTAACACATTTTTAAGCACTTAGGTTCATGTGAAGTAATATTGAATATGAGCTAATTGTGTAGAGATATTTTACCACTGTTTTTATTTTACAACACTATTCTTTATGATTTTTTCCTAGTTATTGCAGGTTTGAAAAATTTAAACTTCCCAATGTTAATTTTTGACACTAATGAATCACCAGCTGTTTATTGTGAAACACATGTTGACAGGAGTTTTGATATCATGTTTGTTTTGAAAATCAAGAATATTTTGTGAAATTTGGCAGACATAAAATCATGACCTCTTCAGTTGCAGCTTTAAAAATAATCATATAAGAAACAAATTTATTTCTCAAATTCTAGGAGCCTACAACAGTTGTTTTGTGTTTGAGACATGTATTCTGAAAAGTAGTTTTGTTAAGCCCAGGGTTGACAGCGTTTTGTATGAGTATTGAATAGAAGAGAAGCATGTTCACAGAACATCACATGTTCAAATACAATTGTATTGCATCAACTGTCGCTTCTCTTCTATGTTCTAATTTGTACTGGTTTTCCTACTAAGGTAATGATGTTTAGATATGCTATATTAGTTTGTGAAGTCTTTTGTTGAAAATATTTAAGAAAGGTCAATGTCTTAGTGTTGGAAAGTGGATTGTTGGTAAGGACAGGTAAGTACCTACACTTAGCAATAGGCCACTAACCACCACTAAGTTCAGTTAGGTCTCAATAAATTAACCCCAGCTTAACACTTGGTAGCTTGGCAATGAGCAACAAGGTTTAATTTAGGAGACGAAGTGTAAAGCATTCAAGTATCACAAAAGAGTAATTAAATTAAACACAGGAAACTGTTTAAAAATACAAAACACATTTATATAAATAGGACATATTTTTTGCTTTAAAATGAGACAAAAACTAATATAATCAGATGAGGGAAACCAGAGATACAAATTTTTAAACAATTAGTGGTTTTAGCACTTAGAAATGAATAGAGCCAATCTGGTCATCTGGTCGTACCTCGACTGAGGCAAAGTCAAAGTTTAAGGCCAACCGCGATGGAGCCCTGCTCAACTACAGCAAGTGGGAGGCCTCCTTTAAAAGTTTGCCTTCGCACTTAGTAGTTTTCTTGACGATTTTCTTCAGCGGGACAAAGTCACCAGTCCAATCCGACTTCACTGGAGCCCTTCCTCGGATCCGCATCATGGGGGCCCTCGGTGAAGATTTCCACGTTTGGGCTTAGACGATTTTGCGAGATGAAAATCCTTTGACCTGGGCAAACCTGAATCTTAATCCGACTTCCCTGAAGCCCTCTTCAGATACACTGTGCAGAGGGCCTGGTCATATTTCTATGTTCGGACTTAGTCACTTTTTCAGAGACTTTCTTCAGCAGGACGAACCTGCAGTTGAGGCAAGCCGGCTAGAGTTGGAATGGCGGGTTGGCCCCTTTATGGAGCTTTTATCCAAAAAGTTCTCCAATCTTCTACAAACTAATGGATCTTCTTTCAGAAGGTCTTTTATGTTTTTTTTGGTGTTCACAGCTCACCCCAAGGTTCCAAAACCTCTAAGTTGATCCTTGGGGGATACAAACTACAACTCCCAGAATGCACCTGGTTCAAACTCCAAATTGGCCACTGGGCAGTGGTCAGCTGGTCAGTTTCTTCAGGATCTGAGACAGGGGACTCTGATTAGCAAGTTTTCACCTCTAGCAAACAGGGAGTCCCTCCTTGAACCAGTTGAAGCCAGGCAAAGTCCTTCTTGTGGTGAAGCCCAAGTGTGCAGCTGGTGCAGTCCTTCAGAGTGCAGTGTATAGGTGCAGGTCAGGGGTCCAGCAGGGCAGTCCTTCTTCTACTGATGTTTTTCCTTGTAGGGATCTGAGGTGAGGGTGCAGTTCTGCAATATTTATCCTTGTTCCTGGGTGAAAAACAGGGGGGCCCTGGTTCTCCAATCAGATGCAGGGTCTTTTTACCTCTGATGACCTCTTCCTGGGAAGTGTGGTAAAAATCAATCCTAGGGGGCAACATTCTTAAAAAATCCATCATGGCTGAAACTGTCGCGGTTCTCAACGGTCTTACCCTCGCAGCGGAGAGGCGTAGGGGAACGGTCCTTGTTCCGACGGGTTCTGCTCTGGCCGAGGTAGGGGCGACCCCTTCCGGTAGCCACGGTGCTGTTTGGTATGAGCGAACCACTACAGTCCGTGCCCTCCAGAAGGAGTCCCAGAGGAAAAACCCCAGTAGGGTAAAAAACCTCCACAGGAACTCCCTGAAACGAAAGGAGGACACCAGGGTATTAGGACCGCAGTTCAGGAAGGCAGGAAAACAAAGCAAATCAGGAACAGACAGGATTCGCAGAAGGATATCAAATAGGAGCGTGACTATCACCAAGGAGTGTTGCAACGCAATGAACAGGCAGTTGGAATCCCCTTAAATACCCCTGGACAGGAAACAGGAAACAGGAAGTAGAACACCGCCATCTTGGATTGGGGAAAAGAAAACAGTAACGAATTAGGTATGTGTGTTAGACAATGCATGCTGGGTAGAGAGGAAGTGGTAAGCATGCTGGGAAGAGAAAAAAGGCAAGTATAAAGAACCCCCAGTGTAAGGGTTCGGTTTGTCCTAGGAACATCGGTAAGTGGTGGTGGGCAGGTGAATACATGCAAGAGAAATAAATGTTAAGCGCATAATGCGCTGTGTGCGGCCATGCCTGAAACCCCCTCGGGGTTTCAGGCTCTGCCGCGTCTGCCTTTAAGGCAGAACTTGAAAAAGGGGGAGCGGCGAGCGCCGTGACCCCCAGACCGGCTACCTGGAGCCTTTATGGCCCTCGCCGGAGCCGCGGCGACCCCCGCGACCTGGGTGTCTGCCTCGGCGTCTACCGCGGCCCGGGCGTCGGCCACGGCAAAATTAACGTGCCGCGCCGCGGCAACCTGAGCCCGCGGCCGCAGCGAGCGCTGCGGTGTAACAGTATGCCCCCTCCCCGAGGCCCCGGGTTTGTGAGGGAAGAGCCGAAAAAAGCGGCGGATTAAAAGAGGAGCATGGACTGAAGAGGCATCCTCCCAGGAACACTCACTCAAAGGGTACCCCTTCCAATGAATAAGGTATTGGAGGCGCCCATGGAAAAATCGAGAGTCACAGACCTCCTGCACTTCGTATTCAGGCACATTGTCAACCAACAAAGGAGGGGGACAGGGCAACTGCCTATGAAAGAGATCAGGACGGTAAGGTTTCAGTTGCGAGACATTGAATACTGGGTGGATCTTCCATGTCCGAGGTAGGCGAAGACGCATGGACACTGGGTTGATCTTCTTGAGAATGAGAAAGGGACCATAAAAGCGGGGCTTGAATTTGTTTTGGGTGAGTCGGAGAGGTAGGAATCTAGTGGAGAGCCAGACCTTATCATGGACTTGATATAGAGGAGCCACACAGCGTCTCCTATCTGCTGTTGTCTTCATGCGGGACTTGGTGGACACAAGGTTAGAATGGATAATTCGCTGTATACCCCGTAGCTGTCGAACGAAAGAGGAGATGGCGGGAAGGTTGGAGTTGTCTCTCAGGAGAGTTGGGAAGGCCCTGGGATGGAAACCATAGGAGCCATAGAAAGGAGAGACTTTAGAGGCACTGTGTAGAGAGTTATTATAGGAGAATTCGGCAAGCGGTAAGTAGGGAGCCCAATTACTTTGTGTAGCGTTACAGAAGCTACGTAAGTACTGCTCGAGACCCTGATTGAGTCGTTCTGTTTGTCCATTGGTTTGAGGGTGGAACCCGGATGACAAGGCCACCTGGATCCCCAAGATCTTGCAGAATTGGTTCCAGAAACGGGAGATATATTGGGGACCTCTGTCTGATATAATAACTTGGGGTAGCCCATGTAGCCTGAAAATTTCTTGAGTAAAGACCTGACTTAACTCCTTTGCCGTGGGTAACTTTCTCAAGGCCGTGAAGTGGGCCATCTTGGTGAAGGAGTCCACAGTTACCATTATGACGTGGTTTCCCATTGAGGAAGGTAAGGCGCACATAAAATCGGTGGATATGGTAAGCCATGGGCCTGGGGGAACAGGTAATGGGCGGAGTAAGCCCACAGGTCTGGTTCGGGGTGTCTTGGCTTGAGCACATGTAGGACAGGATAACACATATGCCTCAGTGTCAGCCTTGAGAGTTGGCCACCAGAAAGAGCGAAGCAAAAGATCTTGAGTCGCTTTCACTCCACGATGACCCGCAATAGGAGAATCATGGCACATGTGTAAGGCTTCGATTTGCACTGTTTTAGTGGGTAAAAACAGGGCCTTATCATGATAATAGTAGTCATGATCTATGTGCAGCTGTGGACGTAACCTCTTTAGTTCTGTTTCGTGTAGACGGGCATATTCAGACTTAACTTGATCTAAAAAGGTCTGTGCTACCCCTATGATTTTATTGTTGTCGAATAAGTTTTGAACCGCGGAATCACCGCACCCAGGATAACGTCGGGACAGGGCATCCGCCAGGATGTTCTGAGAACCAGGGATGTTGGTGATATAGAAATCATACTGGCTGAAGAAGAAGGCCCATCGAGCTTGCCGGCTATTTTGGCACTGGAAATTTCTTAAACACTGTAGATTTCTATGATCGGTCCGGGCTTCGAAGGGCTCCTTTGATCCCATCAAAAAGTGTCTCCATTCAGTGCACGCGACCTTTAAGGCGAGTAATTCGCGTTCTAGCACGGAATAGTTTCGCTCAGAATCAGATAGAATGTGGGATAGATAGAATACAGGGTGTTCTAGGTCATCATCGTCTTGTCTTTGTAACAAGGCAGCCCCAATGGCTCTTTCTGAGGCGTCTGTGACAACAATGAATTGTTTGCTAGTGTCTGGGTGTCGAAGAATAGGGGCTTGACTAAAGGCTTTCTTTAAGTCCTGAAAAGCTGACTCAGCGCCTGGTGTCCAACAAAAACCTTTCTTTAGGTGTTCCTTTTTGAGGGTTTGAGTAATGAAGCTGGTTCTCTGGGCAAAGTCTGCTATGAACTGCCGGTAGAAGTTGGCTAGTCCCAGAAAACATTGAGTCTCCTTGATGGAAGAAGGAGATGGCCAGTTCAATATAGCCTGTACTTTGTCTGAGTCCATGGCAATTCCGGTTTGGTCTATACAGTATCCCAAATATTTCACTTCTATCTGATCAAATTCGCATTTTTCAGGCTTACAGAACAAATGATGTTGTCGGAGTCTTTCTAAGACTTGGCGGACGTGTTTGGAATGTTCCTCTGGATGAACCGAATAAATTAGGATATCGTCAAGATACACTACCACTGTTTGTTGCAAAAGATCAGAAAAGATAGAATCCATGAATCTTTGAAAGATGGACGGGGCATTAGTGAGTCCGAAGGGCATTACTCTATATTCGTAGTGACCAAAAGGTGTTCTAAAGGCGGTCTTCCACTCATCACCTTCTCTGACTCTTAGCAGATGATAGGCTCCTCGGAGATCCAGCTTAGTGAACCTCTTGGCTCCTCTGACTGCTTCTAAGATGTCTTTGATGAGGGGTAGCGGATACCGGTCTTTGATAGTGATCCTGTTTAACCCTCTGAAGTCGATACAGGGACGCAGGTCTTTGGTTTTCTTTGGTACAAAGAAAAGAGGAGCCCCGGCGGGTGAAGAGGAGGGAGGTATTAACCCACTTTGTAGATTCTCATCTAGGTACTCCTTCAGAATTTGTTTCTCTGGTTCGGTGAGGGAGTACATCCGCCCAAAAGGAACTACAGTGTCTGGCTCTAAAGAAATGGCACAGTCGTATTCTCTGTGGGGTGGCAATTCAGGTCTTTCTGGCTTCTGGAATACATCGGTATAGTCCTGATACTGTCTGGGAACTCCCTGTAGAACATTAATGGATCCTCCCACCTGGGCAGGTGCTGTTGAGAGACTTTTTGGGGACCAATAATCCCCGGCCGGATAGCAATGGTGTTGACAAAAATGGGAGGATAACGAAATGGTTTTTGTTTCCCAGTTGATGTAAGGATTGTGCCGTGTAAGCCATGGAATTCCCAGGATCATGACATGGTGTGGTGATGAGATTAAGTCAAACGAGAGAATTTCCTGATGTTTACCGAACTGTAAACAGAAAGTAGGGGTGGTGTATTGTACCGGTCCAGAGGCCAAGAGTGACCCATCAACAGTATGTACCTGTTCTGGTATTTCTTTGGGTATTTGTGTTATTTGTTGTTCTTTGGCCCAGGTTTCATCTAAATATAGGCCACTGGCTCCGCAATCCAATAAAGCCAAAGTTCTTGCTTCGCGGCCATCAGTTAAATGGAGGATAACTGGTAAGAGAAAAAGAGCAGTTCCTTCCTCCCTGGAAGAGCAAATAGAAGGTATATCACGATATCCCGTCCTCACCCTTCTTACTGGGGACGGGAGTTGGCGTTTCCCAAGGGCTTGGTTGGACGAATGGGGCAGGCGCGAATTAGGTGACCAGCTGCACCACAATATAGGCAAAGCCCCTTCCTTCGTCTATGTTCCCTTTCGCTGGCGGATAGAGGTCCGCGAGCTGTGTCAATCTGCATGGGCTCTTCCTCGGTATTCCCTTTGGATTCAGGGCGGGCTTCCTCGGAACGATGGGCGAAGGGACGAGATGGTACTGAGTGAAAAGGCAAACGACTCTTCTTTTTCTCCATTCGTCGTTCATTTAACCGATACTCTATAGTTAGTGCTTGGTCCATCAACCCTTTGAGGTTTTCTATCCTGGCAGAATGTACTAGTTCATCTTTGATGTCCTCTCTTAGACCTCTACGGAAGAGTGTCACCAAGGTACGTTCCACCCAGGTTGTTTCTGCAGCTAATTGTCTGAAACGGGTGATGTATTGTAATACATCCTGACCCCCTTGTTGGACTTCGCAAAGAGCCTCTTCTGCTGACGCCTCGAGTCCAGGGCGTTCAAACATCTGTTTAAAAGTAGTGATAAAGGTGGAATAATTAGATAGACAGGGATCGTTTCTGGTTACTAGAGGTGTGGCCCAGGCCAAGGCTGGTCCTGATAAGGCACTAATCAAATACCCCACCTTGGTCTTATCTTGTACAAATTGCGAGGGGCGAAAGGCAAAGTACACCGTTAAGGCATCCAGGAATTCTTTTAATGTGGTGGGATCCCCGGAAAATCGAGGTGTAGAGGCGGCTACTGCAGGGACATCTGTGGTCCTGGAGGCAAAGGTTTGTCGATAAACAGTATTCTCAGTACGTAATTGCTGGAGTTCTTGAGCCTGTTGTTGTATCGTCGCCAGCAGGTCCTGGTTATTAGGTTCCGTGTTTACCACTGGGTTATCCATAGTTCCGGACTGCAACAGGAATTGTGGGCGTTGCAATCTGTCGCAGTTCTCAACGGTCTTACCCTCGCAGCGGAGAGGCGTAGGGGAACGGTCCTTGTTCCGACGGGTTCTGCTCTGGCCGAGGTAGGGGCGACCCCTTCCGGTAGCCACGGTGCTGTTTGGTATGAGCGAACCACTACAGTCCGTGCCCTCCAGAAGGAGTCCCAGAGGAAAAACCCCAGTAGGGTAAAAAACCTCCACAGGAACTCCCTGAAACGAAAGGAGGACACCAGGGTATTAGGACCGCAGTTCAGGAAGGCAGGAAAACAAAGCAAATCAGGAACAGACAGGATTCGCAGAAGGATATCAAATAGGAGCGTGACTATCACCAAGGAGTGTTGCAACGCAATGAACAGGCAGTTGGAATCCCCTTAAATACCCCTGGACAGGAAACAGGAAACAGGAAGTAGAACACCGCCATCTTGGATTGGGGAAAAGAAAACAGTAATGAATTAGGTATGTGTGTTAGACAATGCATGCTGGGTAGAGAGGAAGTGGTAAGCATGCTGGGAAGAGAAAAAAGGCAAGTATAAAGAACCCCCAGTGTAAGGGTTCGGTTTGTCCTAGGAACATCGGTAAGTGGTGGTGGGCAGGTGAATACATGCAAGAGAAATAAATGTTAAGCGCATAATGCGCTGTGTGCGGCCATGCCTGAAACCCCCTCGGGGTTTCAGGCTCTGCCGCGTCTGCCTTTAAGGCAGAACTTGAAAAAGGGGGAGCGGCGAGCGCCGTGACCCCCAGACCGGCTCCCTGGAGCCTTTATGGCCCTCGCCGGAGCCGAGGCGACCCCCGCGACCTGGGTGTCTGCCTCGGCGTCTACCGCGGCCCGGGCGTCGGCCGCGGCAAAATTAACGTGCCGCGCCGCGGCACCCCGAGCCCGCGGCCGCAGCGAGCCCTGCGGTGTAACAGAAACTGATTTTTGGAAGTTACATCTGGCTGAGCCCACCAACTGGTGTGGCTAAAAATCCTAAAGGAACCCCTCTCCCAGACCTCTCCTAATCTAATCAAGAGGACACCTAATTATCTGGGGTTGTAGGGAGGTGCTGGGTTGCTCCAAATATCCTTCCCTGCCTTTGAAGACCAGTTTGGCAGCCCTCCCCCTTCCTGCTTCCCCATCTGCTGAGGTAGTTCTTCTCCCCCAGGCACATCCTTTGTGTTCAGCCCCGGCCACTTCACACCTCATCAAGCAGCCTGGCCAGGCTGCCAGAGGTTGGCCAATCAGAGAAGGGCACTACAGAGCTAAAGTTGGCAACTTTTTAGTTAGTTTAAAACTCTTTACCTGTACTAGTTATATTAAATCCAACAATTATAAGTTGCAGGATTTATTATAACAACTAATTTGATACCAAACATGAGGTATCTGACACTAAAGGGGGCTTTGTTAATTAAAATAAAGTCTCCCAATTTTATCTTCTGGAGGCCGTTCACTACAGTGGGAGGGGGGAACAAATTTGGCTATTGTACCTCACCAGGGCTTATAAAACAATTTTTATAAGGTCCCTGCCTATAGGTACATGGCACTTAACCCTAGGGGCACATAGAGCACACCTTAGGGGTGACTTATAAGTAAATATAAGGTCGTTGAGGACTTTGGAAGTACTTTTAATTCCAATGTCGAATTCGCATGTAACCTTAGTTTAAAAACAGCCAGCAAGGCAGGCCTGCCTTTAAAATGACACTGCACCTCAGCAGTGCACCTATGGGTGCCCTACATATGCTGGGATTCCTAAACCTACATGCCCTACCATATACCAAGGACTTATAGGTAGATTAATACTGCCAATTATAATTAGCCTAATTTGCATATCAAGTTTACACTGAGCACTGGCCTTGGGACTGGTAAGCAGTACCCAGGGAATAGCCAAGAGTCAGTAACCACTAGTATCTGTCCAAAAAGTTTTGGGGTAACCAGGGCAAAAATGAGGACTTTCCTACACTTAGTAATTGGGCCTCTTTTCTATTATCATAAATTCATATATTTATTGGTTTGTGAGAAAAATGCTAAAATGCATTTCTCCCACTTGCAAAGATAGTCTTGTGTTAATTCGAATTAGTTTAAAAATATTTCTTCAACATAAGGATAAACATCCATTGGTCCTGTGTATTATTAGTAAAATAAACATTATTATGAAAGTGTGAATCCTTTATCATATATTTGCTCTCTGATAGCTCCTTTGATACAATGACGTGAAGGAAGAATTCAATACTTGTTAGGTTTATTGTATTGTACACCTTTTAGTCAATTCATTTTTATATTTCAGAACCTTGTGCAAAAACCCTCAATAAAGTAAACATACAAACACTAACTTTCTATATGCATACTTTCTATTTTAGAGACAGTATTCCTAAAAACCAATTGCGGGCATGATACCTCAATGGCTACATAGCTATGTTGGAACATGAAATTCCTCTGTCCGGTTAAAGACTTATACCAAACCCCTACTCTGAGTGTCCACCCGTACTAACGTCTGGATCCCTAATACTGTTTTTGTGTCATAGCTAAACACAGATAAAGCATATGTATGTCTTGACATATGCCTGTCTCAAGGATTGCAGTCTTGTTGGAGCTGGCAGAACTTCCAAACCTCTACTTTCATAGTGGTGGAAGGCTACTGCCTTCACAAGGAGTTAAGCAGCATGAGTGTAATGGTGGCAGCATTCTGTGTAGAGATTAGTAGTAGTGAACAGGTCCTTTTTTTGCCCTGTGTCACTGGGGTGAGGCCTACAGTCTCACTTACCTTTTTTAAAAGTTCTGCTGCTGTGATCTTAACCCATCCTTGGCTTACATCAGGCAAATGTAGAGTACTGTGCAAGGCAGACATAGTCACTCTGTGCTGGATGTATGTGTGCCTGAGATATGTACAGTGAACACATGAGGAGGAGAGTGGTTCCCCTAGACAAATTTATGTATTTCTGCATTCCTGTGAGCCAGGTGGGACACAGATTGGAGGAAGGGAGGAAGAGACTCTGACTTTACACTTCAAAAGATTGCTCTTTGATTCAATGGTATACCACAAGGAAAGTGCCAAGACCCATCTTAGGAAATGAGACTGATAAGGGAATCATAAAGAGTAGGGTGGAGCCTGGGATTAATATTTTGATGCATATCACTATGGCTGATATCCAGGTGTTAAACTTGTGACTCCCAGGTGTAGTGTTGTGGAACAATGAGCTTCAGAGTCATGCCTGCTCTGGCACACAACATTTATGAGGAAAGAAGAAAGAGAGAAATGTCCATGTCAAAGGAAACAGAACCCCAACAAGCCTCAAAGACTCTGACTCTAAATCACAGACTTTCTGTTGTCTAGAAATGGACTATAAGAACGGGAGGTTGAGACCCCAAACCTGGTCATCTGGCAAGCAGTCATGCGGGCTGTGTGTGGAGGGGATGCTCTGCAAAACTTCTGTCTGGGACCAGGAATGGCGCAAAGGCTGGCAGTCTTCCTGCTGTGTGAGGAGACCACCTGCCCTGGAGCCTGTAGCACTAGTGCCTGCCTGCTTACTATGACCAGTGTGCCCTTTGAGGAAGTAGTGAGCTCTGTAGGCAGAGAAGTCCAGTGGGGAGCCCTACCATGCGGGCTCCCTGTGCGAGGTGTGAGGATTTAGTTGTGCACTGATTATGCCATAGCCACTGTGCAAGAGTGTCAGTTCTGTGACCCCCCATATGCCTGGGGAGGGCCACTGTGGACTGAGCCATGGGATGGCACCATGTGGGACTTGTCAAACCTGTACTACCATGCTGTGGTGACGTATGCCAGAAAGAGCTGTCGGTACCAAAGCTGGCAAGATGGTTTTGACTGTCACCTGAAGAAAAGACTGCAGCTGCATTTGGCAGGTTGAGTTGGCACAGCAAGATAACAGCCCTGATTGCCAAGGATGCTGTGGATGACACTGCACCTCAGCTATGCTCCAGTCGGAAGGTGATGAAAGGAGGTCACTCCAGCGCAGTTGTGTATCATTTTTCTTAATGCAAGCTAATGCCATTCATGCATTTAAGAAATGATGCACGTTGGTGGTAAGGAGTGGCTAACGTCTCAAACAAAGATGCTAGCAGGTGAGTGATTGCATTAGGGCAAATCTGCTAGTCAGCCTAGTGTCACTTGTTGACACACAAGCAGCCCAAAAATCACTCCTGTCTAAGTATAGACAGGAGTCATTATCATCACCCCGATGCCCTCCACAGGGCACCAGTGTCCCCAGGGCAAGGCCAATATGCCCAGTGCCAGCCAGGGGGCCATATTTAAGGGGCCCCCAGTGGCACACCACACACATACACATACACTTACCTGCAACTTACCTTTGATGGGCTCCCTCCTCCTGTAGTGTCCCTGTGGTGTGGTTGGTGGTGATGCTGGGGCTTGGGGTAGGCATCTTTGTGCCCATGGTGCTTCCACATTGAATAGGCCTACCAGCACATTAACACCTGGTCTTAAAAGGTGTTAAATAATGATGCTCCAATATTTAGGCCAGTCTCCTGTTGCACATTGTTTCTGTGTCGGGTGTTAAATATGGTGCTGGGGGGGCTAACGTAATTTTTATGTAGGGAAGCCTCCTTGCATTTTATTGATGCAAGGTGGGTTTACACATCCCACAAATGGCGCTAAATCCAATATTTTGACACTAGACGGGTCTAGCATCAAAATATAAATATGGAGTTCAATTAGTGCCGCATTAACGTCAATTACGCTAAAACAACGTTAACTGTCCATAAATATAGGCCTAAGTGTTAGTCTGATGTCTTGGAGCCTTAGAAATAACCCAGAAGAGCTGCTCCAGAACATTTTAAAATGGGACTTACAGACAAAGGGCCTGATTTAGATATTGACAGAAGCCCAGCCATCCCTCTGGGAGGGCGGTTTTAAATACTCCATGACCGAGTTCTGACCGATGTATTTAGATGTATGGCAGCTGAACCTCAGACTGTATCCATGGATAGGCTGGAGGCTTACCGCTGACCATATTTAGGTTTCAAAGTTGCACTGGCGTTGTTCTGCCAGTGGTTTCCTGACGGGCAGAGTTTGACGTAGGAGATGTCCTATGTGCTATCGCTGTGGCTATGGAACGGATGCTAGCAGCACACACCAGATGTACTGTTGCTATATGTGTCCACCTGCATACCACACAACACACTCCATTAACACCATGGTCCATTGCCATTCCACCACAACACACCTTTTTCCTTCAGGAAACAAACAATATTATACATCCAAAAACACAACCATCACACTACTGATACTACACCCACATACAATAGAACCACACCAACCACCACAATAACACAATCACATAAACCAACACACTCACACAAAAGCACACCTACACACATTTCAACAGCAATCAGAATCAAACAATCCCACTCACCTGAATGTTACAAACAGCAAAACATCCAACCAAACATAAACACCAGACCCACATGCAAGTGACGCAATACAGACTCCACTGCATCACCGGCAACAGCTCCCTCTGCCTCAATGAGCCAATCCACTCCCGCCCCCTACCCTTACTCCTCCTTCCCAATTATCCATTCACATTGCCTTGACACCTGCAACACCTAATCCCACCCCTCTCAAGTAAAAGCCTTTAGGTGCCAGATATGTGCCCAACAGATGCCCCTTAAGGAGGACGTTAACCCTGGACAATAGGCAGGAGACAAGTTAAAGGCGACAGAGGCAGGGAAAATTGTACCTTCCAAACATTGTTTAATGTCACATATGTGTTACATTGCCAAAATAATGTACCTGAGAGAAGTAACAAATGAATGATTACTCAAGTTCAACTTTCACAAAGTGTGTAATGCATTGTGTATTGCTGTACAGTGCGTTGTGTTAATGAAATGGAATTGATGTTACAGTAACGTACATGTTCTGACTCACAGTCACAACTGGAAATACAACATTTCACATTTCACATTTGCATGTCCCATTGCAAAGTTCACAATTCGGCATTGCTTCCAATGGTGAAGGATTTTGAGATTTTGGTGCAAGCATTCAGGTTGGCAGTGGATACTTACATCAAATTAAAATTGTATAAGTCATCAATAGGTGTTTATACATGTGTGTTTGAATCTATTTCTGACACAACTATTTCACCAATGTTTTAAAATGAGATATAGGACATGTATGTAAACGCACTGGTCCTGAGATAATGTTAAGTGACAAGTCAACATTAACTAGTGATATAGAATGCTGACTTTCCAGTACGGCGACAACTGGATCATTTTCCTTCATAGTCAAGTGGCAGCAGCAATGGCAGGACTTGTCCGGTCAGGTTCCAGTAGGAAGCGGAAGTGGAAAATGTAAAAAAAAGTTAGGTTTTTACCTCATTTCTCTTCCAGTCTGCCAACTGGAGTGGAGGTTTCCCCGCCAAAGTTGCCTTGGCAGGAAGGCACATTGTGTTTGACTCTGTGGTAAAACTGGCTGGGGTCCCACTGCCAGCTACTACATGGAGTGGTGCAGTCAATGCGATGTTCTGGCAGAGGTGACAGACGTGGGCGGTCTATCATTTATGGTCTTGCCAGCATCGAAATAGAGTGCATGGATTGCCAAATCAGCAGATGGATTATTTGATGGAAAACCAATGGTGTGACCGATTGCGCCAAGAACTGAATCAAGCCTTAAGAGGGAACATAAAATCTTTGAATGCGCTTTTAACTCAGCTTGGGATTTTTATTGTTTGGTCTTTTGATTTCATTAATGTTTTCTTACTGCATAAATACTTTACACATTGCATTTCTGCTCTGTTCCATAGCTATACAGGAGTTAGTTTGTTGACTTAGAGAGGGCGACCCACTTAACAATCCTATTTTGTGCAGTCACTTTAACCAATTTTTGTTTTCAGTGAATTTCAGAGTTTATTTTAACATGTAATGGCCTTAAAACATAAACTAGACATAACATCAGTAGCAGTCGCCACTGTTTAGTTATAGTTATGACCTAGTGACTGTGCTTTTGATATTTGGTACAAATTATTCAGTAATATTTTAGAAATCAAGGTTCAAAAACATTATATATAGGGGAGGTGGTGTTTGCGGGAGGCTCACAAGAGTCCCCTAATCGTGCAACGTTAAATATCATATTGGCTAAGGGGGCTTTTCTCTTGCTGTCTACCTGGCTGCTGCAGGAGCAAAAGTCTTCTGCAATATTACACTGTAATAGGCTGGCCCCAACATGCAGAGAAATGTTGAACCCACATTTTCATGACATTGGGAGTCAGTCCCCAGAACCTGAACATTTGAAAAGCAAAAAGGTATTAAAGTGTATAGTAGGGATACCACCTGAGGCAAAAATGTAAAAATATTTTTTCGGTATTTCTGTGATCCCATGGTTGCCCTTTGGAAGAGTGACCACCCTGGACTCCTGTAGGAGTCCCAAAACAGCAGAGGGGTTACTATGCCTCCAGCAGGAGTCCTGCAGGATCAGAAATATTTTTTTTAAAAGAGGAAGAACACATCGGTTGATGAGAACAGGCAAAGTATTATAAGGTAGTTCTATGGCCACCTAGAGAGGTTGGGTGCAAGACCTGGCCATGTGCAGTTGAGGGTAAACCTTAAGAATTGTAACAAACGTTTACTTTATTTTCAACCAAACCTTGCTATGTACTGAAAAAGCACACAAAGAGTAAAGTGACATTAAAGTTATGTATGGTAATAATAATACCAATCTTTACTTTGACAAAAATGCACACACTTACTTAAAAAAACTAAGATTAAAGTTATATTCTGTGCCATCATTAATAACATTACTGATGACACCTGAACTGACATCTTTGCTGAGCCTGGCTGATGGCGGGGGTGAGCCATACATAACTTTAACCTAACACGTTTCTAGGTTTTTCTAATTGGTTGGGGATTCTGGCACTAGGCTGGATCCCGATGTAGTGGGAAAATGGGAGAGAGTTGGATTTAGGAAGGAGGCAGACTTTTTGTCTGGCAAAAGGTGCAGGTATTTGACAGAAATTGGTGAAGTAGTGCACAGTGATTTCCTGCTCCTTAGCTCTTTAAGGGGAATGCTCAACATATAGACTGTGTGCAGATTTGGGATAGTCAAAAAGTGGTAATAGAACTGGTGGAATCTCCCTACTATAAGCAAGAGGGAGAATGGAAAAGGCTTCTTGCATCTTTGAAGAGTGCGGACCTTTGCCTGCAAGCAATTAAAAAATGGGAAAAGTATGAAAGGTTAGAGTTAACGAAAAAGATGTGGGTCAAAATTAAAATTATGAATTTTAATGTTTTGAGTGGAGCCAAATGGCACATAAAGTTATTTTTCACTAAATGGCTTCTTTATAGAACTCCGCAATTCTTAGCCCAGGTTAATTCCAACTGGCTTGGTGACTGTTTTTGATGCAGGGTCGGGGCAGTCAAACATTGTACACATGTTATGGGTTTGGGTGTCCCTATTCAAAATGTTTGGGAAGAAATATTCAAGTACTTGGAGAGGGCCTGGCGGATTTATTAGCCCCAGTACATGGTGGATTGGATTGGGATACGATCCTGTAATTAGATTAGCTCCCTGATTCATAAAACTATTGTATGTTGCAATGGCAGTGGCTAGGTCTTTATTACTTTTAAGGTGGCAAACATAGTCGATCCCCACGATTGAGGAATGGGTGATAAAAATGATGCAAGTAAGAAACAAGGAGCGGCTTTATGTGCTGCAATTTAGGGAGATCAAGAGATTTGATCAAATCTGGGGGGAAGTTTATGGAAGAAACCTTGGGGTGATTAAATAAGTTGGTTGTGTTGCCAGGTAATTGCCCTGTTAGGTTTATGGTTGATATTATGAAGTCTGATGCCTTATTGATGCTTTGAGGACATTTTTTGCAATGAATTATGATCTATTAATGTATTTACATTCTATTGTAGGTGTATGAATGTTATTTGCGATGTCTCTTTTTGCAAATATGATTCTCACCTGTATGGGTGTGTGAATGACTATGTAAGAGGATGAACAGGTAGGTAATGGGTGTATGAATGGTTTTATGGGCATGCCACTGAGTGGATCAGTGGCTCTCTGTCTGTATGACTAGTAAGTACATATGTGTTTTGTAGGAGCGTAACTGGGTTTGTAAGGGGATGTCTGACTGTTTGAGTGGGTACAAACTATATACTAATAAATTACATATTATAAGCAAGCACACACATCTAATTTCAAACACATTCAGTCATACTGGCTTAACGAAACAACTATATTTTCAGTATAGCAATTCTATTTCCTCGTTTGCTGCTCATTATTTTTTTTACATTAAACCTCCCTGCTATTTTGCCCTTTACTGTAGTTTCTAGAAGCTACACTTTTTCTTTCAGCTTATATACACTCATAGGTTTTTTAAATATAATTTTTCATAGTACAATAATTCATATACCTGTGAAATCTCTTTCCTGTTGTGCAACTTTTATCTTAATATCTGTTTTCAACTGCAAATCTCAAATTAAAATTATGTTAATCCTCCTCCACTCAGTAGAAAAGTACCAACAATGGCTACCCTTTCCACTGTTCTCGCACTCATACTGTTGTATTTAGCAAGGCACAGACTTCCCTTCATCTTTGATTTTTGCTATAACACTTGTAAATGGTCACCATTTGTTAACCCTTTCCTTGTTTCCCGCAAAGAAGCCCAATTTGGAGGGTTTTTTGAGGATCTGCATATCGACCGCAGAGCTTATCGCATCGCAGTGGGTCTGGGGATCCACATGGAAATCTTTAAAAGCATTCAACAATCTGCTGTCAAAGCTTTTAATTTGTATTTTAGTTTGTAAGGTATTGTCAATCGCAAAACATACACTTCCTACTGAACAATTTTTAAACACCAGTCTGCTTTATAGTTTCACACTGCAGTCTATTTTGTTCTTTTCCCTCACACTTTATTAGCTTTGTTTTCATAGTAACCATGTTTCCAATAGCCTCTGCACACCAGTAGGTCAAACGTTCCCAAGATTTTCTTTCAACAGCATACTAGCTCCACATTAACTGTAGCAAGGGTTGTTGACTGTTTGCAATTCCACGCAAATTTCGAACAACATAACTTTTCTTTATTTTTCCAAAGCAAATCAGAGTTAGGTACTTTTTTAATAAAGTCACTACCTAATTTTAGTTCACTGCACATGTCCCCCATCCAATCAAATATGCACTTTTACATTTTACTTGCAATCATCCATGTACCTGGCTTTTTTCTTCAAACAAGCCCCATTTGTCTGCAGCCTTTTCCTATGTGCTAGTCCTGCTTATCTCCAAAATGGTCAGATTCTGACATGTGGGCCATAGTTTTGTGTTTTGGACCACAGAGAGTGACAGAATGAGTGTCATTGACAGGGAATTAGGCTTACATAATGTAGAAGTTGCATGGGTTGGCCAGAGAGTGTTAAAGTGGCATCAATTGCTGCCTTTGGTTGAAAGCATTTCAAATTGTCACCATCCATAATTAATGGTTGACACTGTGGTGGCAATGACCTAGGCAGAATTACCGGGCGGTAGGGATAAAAATTGTAATGTCATTGATAAATTAATGACACTTTTACCACATACTGCCTTGGTGTTCTCCAACATTTGCCAAAGACAGAAACGGCATGGTTTAACCAAGTTTTGTCAGCAGATAGAGAAATCCGGGAAAACATGTTAATAAAACTGTTTCTGCATTCCTCGGAGACCACAACATGGGCTTTATGTACTATAACAACTTACGCTTAGACATGGATAGAACATATCAAAAAGGTGAAATCCATTTCACAGACGGAGGAAACGGGGCACTCCTCAATAACTTAAATACTGCATCCTGTTCTATATGTGATTATCATCTACACATCATAAACACAAAGGATCTTTTCAGAGGTTCTTTTTGTTTTCAAATCCTTTTCTTAAATTTGTCCCTAAGATCTGTGGATCTACAGCAGATCCGCAGCCAAATACAGTGTCTGCCAGTTATATTGTCGAGGGATCCATGATGGATCTGTGGTTCTGATTTTGCTGTATGAGTGTGTGGGTGGGTGTATAAATGCCTGTGTGGGTCTGTGAGTGAGTGTGTAAGGTGCTGCATGGGTGTGTACATGGCTGTGTGAGTGTACGAGTGGATATGTGAGTGTGTGAATCAGTGTGTGTGTGTGACTGGGTATGTAAGTGGGTGCATAAGTGTGTGAACTAGTGTGGGAGTGTGTGTATGAGTGACTGGGTCTGTGAGGGTGTGTGGTAATGTGGATCTGTGAGTGGGTGTGTGTGAATCGGTGTGTAAGTATGTGTGAGTAGGGGTGTAAATGACTGTGTGGATCTGTGAGTTGGTGTGTGAGTGTGTGAATATGTGTGCAAGTGGCTGTGTGAGTGGCTGTGTGGGTCTGTGAGTGGGTGTGATAGTGGTCTTGTGGGTTTGTGAGTGGGCGTGTGAGCATGTGAATGACTATGAGTAGGTGTGTGAGTGTTTGAATAGGTATGTGAGTGGGTATGTGAGTGGCTCTGTGGGACTGTGTTTGTGTGGTAGTGGTTTTGTGAGTGGGTGTGTGTATAGATGTGTGTGGATAGATGTGTAAGTGGGTGTGTGAGTAGGTGTGGAAGTGTGGAAGGGTGTATGAATGGCTATGTGTGTGTGAATTGGTGGGTGAGTGGGTGTATGAGTGGCTGTTTGAGTCTGTGAGTGGGTGTGGTAGTGGTTTTGTGGGTATGTGTGTGTGTGTGTGTGTGTGTGTGTGTGTGTATGTATATGACTATATGACTAGGTGTGTGAGTGTGAGAAGGAATGTATGAGTGAAGGAGGAGTCTGTAAGGGACCCCTAAAGGCCCCATGTTAATGTGCAGGAGATCCACAGATCCAGAACCCAGTTAAAAAACATGAAACCACTCACAGACTCACTCTGTTACTTGAGATAACTATAAATATAACTGGTGAATTGCTATGTTTTTTATCTGTAAAATCTGAAAGTAACTACAACATCCCCACAACCTCTAGATTTTTATTGAATTTAATATATATATGTAAACTAGAAGCATAGAAAAACAAGATGGGGCACAGGAGGAAGCCACATAAGCAAGAGACAGGAGAACATCAGGGATAACCAGGAGCAAATCGGGACAGAAGAGGAAATGACTGTACATTATTCAATGGTCATAAACCTAACTGACAGAAATCTAACAGAAACCAAATTATCTGTTTTGAAATTGGGGCTATCAATTTGCCCTACCACAAAGTTTAGCTATTTACAAACAAGAATTGATGGCTTCAAATTTGTTAGAAAATGGAAGCAGCAGAAATTCCATCTGTTAAAGATAAAATGTTCAACTGAGCTGAGCATTCCTGAGGAATGTTCTACTGATACGTAAACTGAGGGTGATTTGGAAACTTTACTAACTCTGCAACATTTTTAACACGAATTACCACACAATTCACAACAGGATGATGGGGGTTTCTGGTTGGTTAGGGTATGCTCCTAAGCCAGGCCGAACCCACCCACTCTAATCAGGGTAAGGTAGCTACACGTCCAAGATAACTCCTGCTCACCCCTTTGGTGGCTTGGCACGAGCAGTCAGGCCTATCCCACGGGCAATGTGAAAAGCGTTTGCACAACACACACAACACACGTGATACACTATCCCCACCACAAAGGAAACACAACACCAAGTTATATAAAAATATACTGTATTGTACACAACGCAACTATTAGACCAAACACAACATATCAGTAAAATCCTGCTACCTTAGCAGTTGTCAGAACAATACACTTTAGTTACTCTGCAGAACTAGCAGTAGTCACATATAACACACAGGTTACCTAGTATTCTGCAACATATGCAGTAGTCAGGAATCACATTATTAAATAAAACTACTTGTCATAGAAACATCATAAACGCCCATATCAGGAATGTTATAAAACTTATGGCAAGTCAGGAAAACATATTAGCATGTCATGCCCATAAAAGGAACATTAGTACATATATGTAGTACATCTTACAAATAGGTAGGCATCATATAAATCAATAATGTGTATATAAAGAACCTATGATATATATATTGTCCTTCAAAAGTACCTGGTTTCCATGATGAGGCACCTCCAGTGCCATGGAAAGATCAAAATGGGCCCCTAGCACTCCAACCTCCACACTTGGGTTGACAGATTGGAGGGAAAATTGGGAATAAACCTCCCTTTTTCCCCATTTCACTTTTGTTTTCAACTGGACACGACTTGACAAAACCTTCTGTCGCTGCTGCCACTGGAGTACGGAGGAAAAACACCCCTCACCCCATTCAGAGCTAAAGGTAGGGAACCCGCATTGGTTGTTTAAGTTGTGTGGTCACCGTATAATCAATGTTACTAATAGAGGACTTCTTAGGCGCTTAACTATGAGTGAAATGTTTAGTATCATGAATTTTCATTTTTATTTTCTTTCAGATGGAAATGGGCCCATATTTATACTTTTTTAGCGCCACATTTGCGTCATTTTGTACTTTGTATGTTAGCCCAACCTCTAAGGTAGGACTGACCAGTCTGTGCCGGCCTACCACTTTCAGACCAGTTTCTGACCACATGGGGTGAGTGCCTTTGTGCACTCTGTGGTCAGAAACTGAGTCTGTCCTCGGTGGAGATGCTTCACACCTTCCCCTGCAGGAACTGTAATACCTGGCGGTGAGCCTCCAAGACTCAAGCCTCAGATTACAGTGCCCCAGGGCACTGCAGCTAGTGGAGATTCCCACCCCCCCGGACAAAGCCCCACTTTTGGTGGCAGGTCCGGCGGGAAAATTTGGGAAAACAAGGAGGATTGACCACACAATCCTGGACCACCCCTAAGGTGTCCAGAGCTGAGGTGACCCCCTCCCTGCAGAATCCTCCATCTTGTTTTGGAGGAGACAGACCAATAGGGATAGGAATGTGCCTCCCTCCCCAAAGGGAGTGGGCACAAGGAGTGTGTAGCCACCCTCATGGACAGTAGCCATTGGCTACTGCCCTCTGACCCCTAACATGCCTCTAAATCTAGGAGTTATGGGCCTCCCTGAACCCAGCTCAGGAGATTCATGGTGACCTACAAAGAGAAGAGGACTGCTAAGCTGAAAACCCCAGAAGAGAACGAGGAAGACGACCACTGCTTGTGCCCCAGCCCTCCCGGCCTGTCTCCTGCTTCACAGAACCTGCAAGAAGAACAGCGACGCATCTAGTGGGCCCAGCGACCTCTGACAATTCCAGAACACTTCCCTGCAACCCAAAGGACCAAGAACTCCTGAGGACAGCGGCTCTGCCCAAAATAAACTTTCAACCAAGGGCGCCCACCTCACTGTGGAAGCGTGAGTCCTGACCGCTGTGCACCCAACACCCATGGCCCGTGTCCAGGTGGTCCACCCAGCAAGAAAGGGTCCCCAGGCAATTGGGAACAAGAGTCCACCCTGGGTGGCCTCTCCAAGCCCCCACAACGACACCTGCAGAGGGAATCCTGAGGACCCCACTGACCACGAGCTCTGGATGAAGATATCCAACGCTTAAAACACCCACTTCACCCGCAGCCCCCAGGCCTTGGAGAACCTGACCCCCGGTGCATCATCCACCAGCAGCCAGCCCTCTTACCTGTCCGACCCTTGGTGTGCCCGAGACACCCCCTGACCTTGCCTGCAGCCTCTAAGTGACCCCCAGGGTCCCCTCATAGATTTGTTTTGGAAACCTGACACCCTGATTGCACCCTGCACCTGGCCGCCCTAGTGCTGCTGAGGGTGTGTGATTGGCGCCTACTTGGGGCCCCTCCAGTCCCCTCTTGAACCCTCCCAGTCTGCTCTCTGAGTCACGGGTACTTATATGATGGCTGACCGGATTCCGAGTACCCCCATCTGCATAGAAACCCATGTTAATTGGGCTCTCCTTTGACCTCTGCGCCCTGTGTTGCTGGCGGTGGGTGTTTGGGGTTAACTTGAACCCCCGATGACAGACTACCTTAAATCCAGAAATAGGAACTATGAGTTGAATACTTATTTCTTCCCACAGGAACTGTTGAAAATTGTGCTGTGTCCATTTTTAAAATAGCTTTTTTCCATTTTAAAGAAGAATGTATACATTGTTGATTCCATTAAAAGTTCTAATTATAATTATGCAATTGTAAGTACTTACGTGCAAACTGAATCTTGTGCTTCTAGAAATAAATTAATAAACAAAATTAACATATTTTTCTGTATAAAATCCTATTGGTCTGGAGTTAAGTCATTGAGTGTGTGTTTCTTCTGCTGCTTGTGTGTTTACAACAAATACTTAACACTACCCTCTGATAAGCCTAACTGCTCGATCACACTACCACAAATAGAGCATCAGTATTATCTATTATTGCCTCTGTCAAGCCTTTCGGCAGCCTCTGGATTCTGTGCACACTATGGGGGTCAATATGAACTCAGCGGGAAAACCCGCTGAGTTCAGCACTGGCGGTCAACAAAAGACCGCCAGCACGCAGAAGCCCCCGCCGGCCACATAATGTGCATTCAGCTAGGCCAGCGGGTGGAAACAGTGATGAAAGTATCCCATGTAGAACTACATTTGTAGTACATGTGATAGAATGTCTCTGTGGCATGAGATGTGGGTAGCAGTATTTGCCCCTTAAGAAAACGAATCTTAGAACATATAAGGGCAGTCCAAAATGGCGTTAGCAACTGTGCAATGACTAAACACTTGAAAAATCATGTGGGAGCTGTTTGTCTACATATGAGATTCTTTGGCATAGCGGTGGTGAAAAAAAATTAGAGAGGAGGTGACAAAGTACTAAAGTTGAGACGCCTGGAATCAAGGCTTATAATTAGATTAAAAACTAAGACCCCATATGGGATCAATGGGGATGAAGAATTATATTGCCATCTTTAATTCACTTTAGAAATCTAAACATTTGAATAAACATACCTGGCTGTTGCCTTTCTGAGAGGGTGTGTGTGACATGTATATGAATTTGTGTGAAATCAGGATTACTATATATATAGACATACAGATATAGATATACACATAGAAAAATATGTTTAACATCATAGTAAATGGGGGGCGTGGCCAAGATGGCGCCGTGAAAGGACACTCTAAAATGAGCTCCGTCCACAGCCGGTAAAAAGATCCAGATAAATCACCAAATTCCCAGGCGCTACACATGAAAACTACCAAATATGTGTGCGATATGGATAGCACACTAAGGAAAACCGAACAACGGAAACCAGCGATGCAGCAAGTGCGCACCGGATGACCCTCGCTGGAGCCGGGGCAGCGCCCGCGCACGGGCCTACCTGGACCTGAGAAAGTCCCGACCGGCAGAGCCGTGAGAGGCAGAGGTGAGGCGCGCGTGACCCCGGAACGCATACCTAGGCTCTGACCCGCGCTGTTGCCCACGCTGCTGCCCACGCTGGGGCTCCTCGCGGAGCCAGGCCTGGGCGCTCAGCTGTTGTGGGTGGAGACAACTAGCAACGCGGACCGAGGCGCACTCGGGCCTACTCGAACCCCGACAGGCCCGATGGAAGTGAGTGGGGACCCGTCGGCGATACTGGCGCCAGTAGAAGTGCACAACAAGCACCGAAACTTAATTCAGCCCGGCGGGGTGGACTGGGCCCGTGGTGCGGCGCCGCTCCGATACTCCCAGCAGCTGAACATATCCAAAGAACCCTTGCAACTTGCACATAGTAGCCTATCAATGTGAAAGGCACCGGAGGGCGCGAATTAGATGTCGCAGAAAGACTAGGCTGTATGTGGAACCAAGCGACACACAAAGCGACCACTGTAAACACGCGCAAAGTAACTAAACAAGGATCGCGACCCTATTCAACCCTATAAAGAGCTATATCACCGAGCACACGTGCAGATTCATCTGCAAAAGTAGGGCTTCTGGTCAGAATAGCACTGTTGCTCAACGGTCCCGAAGTGAGTTGGCACCGTGGTAGACAAGTAGTATAAACTTATAATCTGATGCGCATGAACTCAAGGTTGGTGAAACCGAAAACACAAAGAGCACAAACTGAAACTAGACCCTCATCAGCATCAGAAATGGACACAGAACACCACTCACATGCTCTACATAAAGTGACAGAGACTCTAGCTGCCCACTCCGCGCAAATGGAAAAAGTACTCCAAGCAATACTCAACACCAGAACTTCGTTAGAAGGAAAAATAGACACTGTAGTGGCCGAAGTCAACACGCTTCGAATGGAACATCGGAAGCTAACAGAAAGGTTCGCAACAGCTGAAACAACTCTTAACACAGCGCAACCAGACATAGCAGATTTGAAACTCCGGCTCCAACATCAGGAAACCGAAATACTACGCCTAAATAAGCGGGCTGACAAGGCGGAGGGACGCTCTCGCCGCAACAATGTGAGATTCCTCGGTTTTCCAGAGAAGATCGAACTCCCAAACGCAGAAGCATTCCTGGAGCGATGGCTCAAAGAAAAAATATTTACAACCGACGTCCCACCGCTATTAATAGTGGAACGTGCACACCGAGTACCTGGGGGCCCTCCTCGTCCGGGAGCCCCACCAAGACCACTAATAGCGAGACTTCTTAACTATAGGGACAGGGATCAGATACTAAGGAACTTCCGCACAATAGGCCCAATCGACACAGAAAATGCAAAAATCACGGCCTACCCAGATTACACAGCCGAAGTCCAACGCAAACGTGCCACTTTTAACACAGCAAAGCAAATAGTGAGAGACAAAAACTACTCATATTCCTTGATGTATCCGGCTAAACTGCGGGTGGTGGACGGCGAAAGATCCCACATATTCCCAACATCAGAAGACGCATGGACTTGGATACATGCGAAAGGCCTGATAGACCCTACAGCCGAGACCCGAACACAAAAAGAGTGGCTGACTCCACAACCACGCCGCAAAAAAAAATTAAAACACAAGACTGCATCGGGTCCAACAAAATCACAAGTAATGGCGGAGCAAGTCAAAGTCTTAAAGGTGGTGAACAGGTTCTCATCCATACAGCCTCGATCCAATCAAGACACGAACAGTTCGGACTCTGATTCAACGAACAGCCAACAAGGCCTAATCACGTCGGCACTCACCATGGGGCCAACGTTTACTCCACGCTCGGTGGATGACATTTAGTGCTGAAACAGCAAGACTCTCTTTACGCGAGTTCACGAATTTGAGAAATAAAAGTAGAACAACAAACATACCACGGACATTCCTTCTAAAAAAACAAGCAAACCCGGAACAAACAAACAAAAAAAACTAAAAAGAGAAAAGAATTAAAACAAGCAAGAAACAAGCAGAAACTAAACCAGGTACTACACGCGAGCCACAACCACATTTAGCACAAAAGGGAACACAAGAAGGGATGCAAATACAACTACACGGGCTGACAAACGGAGACACTCCGGACAATACATCAACGCCCCCCCCCAACCCGATGGTACAGTAACTAATGTAAACAGTTGCACCAGTTGTGTCTCGCAGCCCCCAGTTAGATTAACCAATGTAAGTTTTATTTCCTCTTTTATTTTTATTTTCTCCCATAAGATGCTTAATATCCTAACACATAGGAGACTCTGGGGGGGATGGCCGAGATGGCGCGGAACCCGGGACACGGGTGACACACTACACCAAGCAATCCACATAATATGACGCCATATAATATAGTAACCTGGAACGTTAGGGGACTTGCTAACATGTCTGAAAGACGTAAGATACACTCATACCTTAAACGACACAAAATACACATAGCTATCTTGCAAGAGACTCACGCCACAGCACACGAATTGTGTGAAATAGACAAAAATCGGTCGGGAATAATACACGGTACTAAAACCCCGACATATGCGAAGGGTGTATTAATATGGATAGCCCCCGGCGTACCGTACACAGTTAAAAACATACATACAGATAATAATGGAAGATATACTAGCCTGGACGGGGAGCTAGACGGGAAACAACTAACGATAATCGGACTATACGCACCCAACACAGGACAGGGAGAATTCCTCCTAACCATTACCACACAAATCCCATACAACCCGACTATACCCACAATATGGGGGGGAGACTTCAATAGCATAATTGAGATGTCGCTAGACAGATCACACCCTCCAACGAGAGACGTCCAATGCAGGGCATTGTCCTGTGCACTCAACAAATGGATACAAGAAAGAGAATTACAAGAGATATGGAGACGTTTACACCCCATTGATAGAGAATACTCTTTCTACTCACCAGTACACCAACTTCATACGAGAATAGACTTATTACTATGCACTAATAGGTTGGCACACATGATACATAATGCAACATACCTGGCCAAACCTCTATCAGACCACTGCCCGTTACTGGTAACATTAAAATGGGGCAGACAGCCAACATGCATTCCAACATGGCGACTGCAACCCACCCTACTGCGCGACCCCCCTCTCCGTGCCAAAATAGGAGAAGAAATAGAAACCTATTTTGCAATCAACACAAAGACAAAAACATCACAAGCTATAGAATGGGACGGACACAAAGTAGTTATAAGAGGCATATGCATAGCAACGGCAGGCGGGGTCCACCGAGAACTAAGGGCAGAGCTACAGGAAATTGAAGGTAAAATTTGCAACTCGAATGCGAATTAGCCTTGGGCAGAGGCAATAATAACGAATTAACTAACCTCAAAAACCAATGGAATGCAACCGAAACTCGCTTATGAAAATTTGACTGCCGACACTACATAGCAGGACTACACGTCAAAGGTGACAGATCTATCAGGCTACTAGCGTGGCTAGCAAAAGGGACACAGAAAGTCACACCCATAAACGCTATATGCCAAGATACAGGCACAAGGGTAAACACACAGCAAGAGATTAATGAGACATTCAAACAATACTATAGCACACTATGCGCAACTGAACCCCCCCACACCCGCTACAACTGGCAAAGTTCTTTCAGCAAGCCCCAATGAAGAGATTACACGCAGAACAAATTATTAACCTCGATAGACCAATCGAAAGTGAAGAGATACTACAGGCATTAAAACAGTTGACACACAATAAGACCCCAGGTACGGATGGACTCCCTATCGAGTACTACCAAACTTTCACACCTCAGATAATCGCATCATTCCAAACAATGCTACAAGAAGCATACAAAAGAGAACAACTCACAGAAACACAAAGGGAGGCGACAATTGTAGTCCTACATAAAAAAGGACGAGACCCTTTAAACGTCCGCTCGTATAAACCCTTATCCCTATTAAACTCGGATTATAAAATATTAGGGAAAATCCTAGCCAATCGCCTACTGCCACTAATGTCTACCCTGATACACCCAGACCAATCTGGCTTTATTCCAGGGTGCAATACCTCTATTCAGAAACTTAATACGCATCATGTCCATTACTCCGTAACTAGTTCACACTGGGTGGCGGTGTCACTGGACGTGGAAAAAGCCTTTGACACTCTGGGCTGGCCTTTTTTGATCACAACATTACAAAAAATGGGATTTGGCACTGGCTTTATATGATGGATATCCATAATATACACCAATCCCAAAGCACGGATTAAAACCGGTGCAATCATTTCAGAGAAATTTGACATAGGAAGAGGGACACGACAAGGTTGTCCATTATCACCACTATTGTTTGCACTTGCAATAGAACCACTTGCGGCAAGACTACGCAAGGAAGCAGCAGAATGGGGTATCCCAGACGCCGAAGAATTCCGCATAATTTCACTATATGCAGACGATGCACTAATATACCTACGCAACCACACCGTGTCCCTTCCACACATATTGCAGTTACTTAACACTTTTGGAGACCTATCTGGCCTGTGTGTCAACTGGTCCAAATCATGCATATTCCCCATGTGTCCATCCCCAGAACCACATACCGAAGCGTCAACTGACAATGACTTAAAGTGGGAACACACAACTTTTAAATACTTAGGAGTCCATATTTATCATAGCGCCACAGATCTAAAGGAAGGTAACCTAGATAGAGCCATTAGATCAATTAAAAGCTCTATACCCTTCTGGTGCTCACTGCCCCTCTCGCCCATGGGAGGAGTGGCTCTGGCCAAAATGATAGTGCTTCCTCGATTACATTATTATTTTACAGCACTACCACTAATACTACCAAAAACACTCTTCGTACAATTAACTAAACTGTTGATTGAATTGATATGGGCGAACGGTCGCAGCAGGGTGGCTATTGCTAAGCTTTACCTCCCAATAGAAAGGGGGGGAATGGGGGTACCTCATCTCGAGCTTTATTATGCAGCAGCACAATTGCATTGGATTACGACTTGGCTACAAGACCCCCCAAACTCAGAGGGACACAAAGTGAGAACGTAACTAGTACGAATAAAGATACTAGATTGGCTCATGGGGGGCACACTCACTTCGCATTACAAAAACGCACTAATGACAGTTGCCGAACGTACCTGGAACCAATATGTATCACAGGGAACTCATGTACCACTTTATTCACCAAAGATTCCCCTACTAGCCATACCGGGGATACATAAACTACATGTTAGACTGAACCTAACGACATGGACTGTAAAAGGCTTACAACAGATCGGCGACCTATATGAAGACGAGCAATTTATAACATACACAAATGTAAAGAGCTGCTTAGATGAATAAGTAAGGCAGGGACAGGTCAAAAAGTAGAAACGTCTCTAGCACTAGTCTGTCAGAAGATTACTTGGCCTGCCACTTTGAGATACAACTTAAAGAAATCTTCAAATTTAAAAGTGAAAAACTTTGAAATGACAACATGGTTAACAGTTCTTTCTGTTTGTCTCTTTCTTTGTGTATATATTTTGCTTCTCTTTTGACGTTATCCCCCATTTGAAAATTTAGACATTTAAAAACTTAAAATTTAAATATGATGTGTGTAAATAAGAAAAGGTTAAAAAATATTTGGTTTTAATATTTGTAATATTTACATTTAGTTTTGTTTTATGAATGTGGTATGTGGGGCTTGAAATAATTTGTATTTTGTGTGTCACTGTGTGGATGTATATAATGGTCAAACTTGGTATAACTACATATCCCAGAATGCCCCATACTGGCATATAATAGGAGAATCTATAAATGATGTTGTAAATGGATCACTTACCTACCGTGATCATGACCTTGGTGGTTGAAACGCGTTGGTGGTGGTTGGGTTACTCATCTCTGTTGGAAGAATACATTTCAAACACAAGGATTCCTGTGTGTGCTGTGTTTGACTTTGTGTCATTTGGTGGAGATATATATATATATATATATATATATATATATATGAGTGTGTGTATGTGTAGATATATATATATGTGTGTGTGCATATATATATATAAAAAATATGTATATAGGCTGAACACAGACAAGAGAGGGCAGGGACACAGACAAGAGAGGGCAGGGGAAGGGGCTTCACAAAACACCACACAGGGCAGGCAGGAGGAGCTCTGTTGTGTTGCAACTGCTCATCTTGCCTGCCCTGTGTACTCTTTTGCAAAGTATCTTCCCCTGCCCTCTCTTGTCTGTGTCCATCCCCTTTCCCTCCCTTCTGTCCCCCAAGGTCCTTTGTACATGCCCCCCTTCTTGCCTACCTCTAACCCTCTCGCTTGCCATGCATGGTCTTCTGTGCTACCACAGCCCCTCCCACCTACCCAGTGTGCCCAGCTTGCTTCCTCTGGCCCTCTCCCTCCTTCCCTCTGTTGTCTGTGTGTATGCTATTACATTCTCACTGTTGCCCTCCATGGTGTGTTGTGCTTCCAGTGCCCATCCCACCTGCTCTCCAGGGCCAGCTGGCTTCTCCTGCCCTGCCCGTTGCCCCATGCCCTCTGCTTTTCATATGCAGGCCCCTGTCATCTCCTTCTTCCCTTGTCTGGTCCATTATCCTGCCCCTGACCCTGACCCTTCCCCCTCTCTCCTGCCCTTCACGGTCTGTTATGCTGCAACAATCTCCCTTGTTCTTCTGTCTGTTGGTACAGTCAGCTTGCTGCCCTTGCCTCCTTCCCCTCTGCATGGCCCTGTTCCCTCCCTATTGCTTTCCATGGTCTATTGTACTGCACTGCCGTCCCACCTTGTCTGGTGTATTATGCTGCTGCAACCTCTAATGCCTGCCCTGTAGGGTGAGTTTCATGCACCTGTCCATCTCCCTCCTGTCCTCTGTCCAAATCCATACCCCTACCCCATTCCTCCTGCCCATCGTGATCCAATGTAACATACTTCCCAACATTTTGAACTTAATAAGAGGGAGAATTTGAAAAATAAAACCTGGAAGTTGATTTGCCTACTGACTTACATTTAAAAAAGAGAAGATTTTAGGCAGGAGACAGACAAAATAAAGCCCTTGTGGGCTTACAAACATCAGGAGTCTTCTGCCTGAATTGGGTCTGCTGGCATGTATAGGTTGTACTGTCATTACCTCTTTCTTCTGTACTCAGTGGACTGTTATAATGCCTCAGACTCTCTTGCCTGTCCTGCATGGTTGGTTTGTGGCACCTGCCCCCTTTCCCCTGCCCTCCATTGTCCATTGTGCTGCCAATGCCCCTCCTGCCTGCCCAGCATGGTCAACCTGTACCTTCTGCACCCTGGTCCTGCCCTCATCTATCTGAGTCTGTGCCCCTGATATCTGCCTCCTCACAGTATTCTAATGAACAACAAGATAGCTAACAATCCATATTTATTACAAAAGTGTGATACGCCTGATGTCATCTTGATGTATTCAAAATTGAAATACTTAAAGTATTTCCTTTAGAAATTATAAAAATGAGATGGCTTTATTACCATGAAAATTATGGCTAGTGCTCCAAAAAAATTAAATGAGAACATATTTTCTGAGTTCCTAAATTGCGACAAAGCACTTTTAAATGTTTTGCTATCTTTATGTTTTTTTTTTTATCCAGTTGATCACTTGATTATATGTTACATTTAGGGGAGAGGATGTGGTGTTATAGTCAGAGCTGTGACTTTGGAACTGGGGAACCAGGTTTGAGTTTCGGACTCAGCTCGGCATCCTCATTACATCCCTGGCGGTAAATGCTACCTACCGCTGTGCTGATGGCCACCAACATACCGTGACCACGTGGTATTCTGCTATGGGTATTATGACCCACACTGAGAAATCCGCCACTAAACATACACCCACACAAGTCCACCAGACCAAAGGTCAGTGATAAATTGACGGTACCAAAACCCACACCGTTACGCCAACAGGAATACGCCCACAGTACCAGGACCCACTAATGACTGCTGCGGTCTTTCA
The DNA here is from genome assembly GCF_031143425.1 of Pleurodeles waltl. NCBI lineage: Eukaryota > Metazoa > Chordata > Amphibia > Caudata > Salamandridae > Pleurodeles > Pleurodeles waltl. The sequence continues at coordinate 1,478,130,177 of NC_090444.1, forward strand.
ACCATGGTAAACCATTGGCGGTACACACTGCTGCGCTCGAAATACACACACCCTAACAAAACTCCACCACATTGGAAAATTCAAACTACACACACCTGACACACATACACACACCACACCCACATACCCAATCAAATATAGAACACCCACCCACATTACCCACAACCACTTCAATGAAAAAAAAGATTACCAACAGAGAGAGAGAGACAAGCCAGAAGCACCCACTCAATCAGAGCCACTAAACACCCTCACCCATACACCATCCACGCAGCTCATACCACACACCCCAACACAGCACCCCACACACCTGCACACATATCACTCACACCACATCCATGGCACCCCAAAGACACCCCAGGTTTTCAGAGGAGGAGCTAAGGGTCATGGTGGGGGAAATCATCCGGGTAGAGCCACAGCTATTCGGATCACAGGTGCAGCAGACGTCCATTACTAGGAAGATGGAGCTATGGCGGAGAATCGTGGGCAGGGTCAACACCATGGGACAGCACCCCAGAACAAGGAATGACACCAGGAACAGGTGGAAAGACCTACGGGGGAAGGTGCATTCGTGTTTGCAAGACACCAGGTAAGCTGTACAGAGGACTGGCGGTGGACCCCCCACCTCCTCCCCCACAACTAACAACATGGGAAGAGCAAGTCTTGGTGATCATGCATCCTGAGGGCCTTGCAGGAGTAGCAGGAGGACTCGACTCTGGTAAGTCACATCTTTACTATTATATCCCCCGCCCTACCTGCATGCCATCACAAACAACAACCCCTACACTCACCCCGTCACTCCACCACCTTACATATACCCCACTATCACAACCCACCCATCCCAATACCAAGCCCTGCATGCAACACCTATGCATGGACATCCATCACAGACCTGTATGGACACCCATCACCACAGAATCCATACTAGTGGCAATCACTTAGCCAAACCAAGCACAACTCACACAAGCCAAAGATGCCTTGGGAATAACAACCATAGTGGGGAACATACCCATGCACAAGATGGGACATGCTGAAAAAATTCCACTGCATTTGCACCCCCACGGGGCCCCTACTCAACGTCACCGGAGAGGAGTTGCCAGCAACGTCCAGCCCCCCCCCCCACCCAGAAGAGGCCTACAGTGATGACAGGAGCTCTGCAAGCCTGGATCAGGAAGACCAACCTGGCCCATCAGGGACCTCCGGACAGTCGGTTACCCTGCCACAGTCCCAACCCACCACAGAGCCACACCCCTCTGGAAACACCAGCACAGCACCCCCCCAGCGAGCCGATGCCACTGTCCCCAGGACACGTAAATCAGCAGTGTGTCCACAACTACAGGGACCCCAGGCAACCCCACAAAACCAGGACGATCAGGGACCTGGGGTCAGTGGCAGTGGGCACACGGCTGAGGGGACAGAGGCACAGGACAACAGGGAAGCTGGGAGGTGTGCTGTGCAACAAGGGGAGGACAGGCCCAGGGAACCCACTCTCCAGGAGGCACTCACCAACCTCCTGGGAGCATACTACCATTCCCAGGAGACCATGGGCTGCAGGAGGGACAGTTCCTGGCGTCAGGGATGACCTAAAAAACATCTACACCATCCTGGTCACCATTGCAGGGGTGCTGGCTGACATGGGCAACACCATAAGGGAGGCAGTGAAACAACAACAGGCCCCTGATACTAGCCACACCGCAGGAGAGCCCTCCACCTCTGCCAGCGCTCGTGGACAGGAGGCCCCGCCACAGGACCAACAGGCCACCAGCACCCCACCCCCTGCACAAGGAGAACCACCCCGCAAAAGGTCCTTGTGATCCAGGCAGAAACCAGAGAACATTGCCAAGACCCCCGCCAGGAGATAAGACTCTCCTGATTGCCACCCTTGTGTCCCACTCTGTCAGCCTGTCCACCTTGAACTGACATTGCTCCACTTCCTATACCCCCTTGGACAATGCACCTGGGATACCAATAGACTGGACTCTACCCTGAACTTTCCTCCATCATCACCCCAGCCCATTGCAAATCCCCTTCTACTTATGAGCACTTAAATAAACACCCTTGGAACAAATACAAATCGGGAGTTTGTCAAATGATTGAAATATGTATTAGTACAACATTATCAAAGCATAGCAAGTCATATGTGCAGTTAAATTGTCAGTGGAATTACCTTTAGTGGGCAGCAGTAGACACACCAGGAGCCAGAGTGGGCCACAGAGACCTTAAAATAGAGATGCCAAAGGGTACAGTAAGTGGCCATAGACATGGGGAAATCAGGCTGCCATGTACAATGTCCAACAGAAAACTGAAATGTAAAGTGAAGTTACAGTGTCTTACCTGTGTGTCACTGGAAGTACTGCTGTATTATATTACTTCTGTTGTCCACATCTTCTTCCTCTGCCTCCGCTTTCTCACTGTCCACAGGCTCCACCGCTGCCACAAGAGTATCTCCAGCTCATCCCCCTGCAGAAAAGGCACCTGGCATCTCAAGGCCAGGTTGTGCAAATGCAACATGCAACAATAATCTGGCACACCTTCTTGGGTGAGTAGTACAGGGATCCTCCAGTCACATGGAGGCACCTGAATCTGGCCTTCAGGAGGCCGAAGATTCCTTTAATTATCTTCCTTGTTCGCCCATGTGCCTCATTGTAACGTTCCTCTGCCCTTTTCCTGGCATTCCTCACTGGGGGGGTCAGTAGCCATGAGAGGCTGGGATAACTAGAGTTGCCTGCAAATATCGAGGGACAACGTTAGACACACTCTAACCCTTAGGGACAACCCCATACCCAGACACCTACTTATACTGGGTGGGGACCTTGGGCTCACCTATTAGCCACATCCGGTACCTCAGGAGTTGGCCCATCACATATGGGATGCTGCTATTCCTCAAGACAAAGGCATCATGCACAGAGCCAGGATACTTGGCATTCTCATGGGAGATGTACTGGTCCGCCAAACACACCATCTGCACATTCATAGAGTAATAGCTTTTTCTATTCCTGAAAACGTGTTCATTTCTCTGGGGGGGGGGAGGGAATGCCACATGTGTACCTTCAATGGCACCAATGATGTTGGGGATATGTCCCAGGGCATAAAGTCAGCTATCACTGTGGCCAAATCCTCCACCTGGGGGAATGCGATGTAGCTGCGCATGTGTTTCAGCAGGGCTGACAACACTCTGGTCAATACGTTGGAGAACATTGGCTGAGACATGCCTGATGCCATGGCCACTGTAGTTTGGAAGGAACCACTTGTCAGGAAATGGAGCACTGAGAGGACTTGCACTAGAGGGGGGATACCTGTGGGGTGGCGGATAGCTAAAATCAGGTCTGGCTCCAATTGGGTACACAGTTCTTGGATTGTGGCCCGATCAAGTCTGTGTGTTATGATAATGTGTCTGTCCTCCATTGTTGCAAGGTCCACCAGGGGTCTGTACACCGGAGGATGTCGCCATCTCATATTCAGCCTCAGCGGTTGAAGCCTATGGAAGAAAACAGTGATCAGTGGGTCATATTCACACATCTATTGCACTAATTAAAAAAAAATTCCTTTACAGAACCAGTATGTGAATCTAAAAATCAGTTGCTGTGCCAATGTCTGCTGTGACGCAGTTTGGTGCCATGCCTTGTGCCCCCCTGAAAAGGCAGCTGGCCGACCTGTGAGCAGGGACAAGTTGAAATGAGGTAATTCCACTGGCGTTGTGCGCCATTACAGTAGGTGGTCAAAGACCGCCGCACAACTTCGCATTGGTTATCATTGGGCCCTATTGGTTCCAGGAGCCAATGGCGATGTACGCAGGTGGTGACGGTACGCACCGCCGCAGACGTGACCGCCATTTTCTATCTGTTCACTCACTTGCTACCTGACCTTCAAAAGGAGAGGACCTACCCTGCAAGTGATGTTGTGACCTGTGTCAGGAAGCGACAATGGCTCATGTGTCTGGGGAAAGGGCCCCTGCCTTCACTGCGGAGGAGTTGGAGAAACTGGTGGATGGGGTCCCACCCCTGTACACGTTACTCTACGGTCCTCCAGACAAACAGGTGAGTACACTGTGAGCATGATGCGTGGGCATTGAATGTATGGACTGCTGTGTGTGTAAGCCACATGTAGTGGGGGCAGAGGCATCCTGGCCAGAGTGTTGCATGTATTGTGATCATTGTTTGTGTGTCAGGGGATGGGAGGGATCTGGTGGGCCATGAGTGTGATGGTCCGGACTGTTGACTAATTCCCTTTTCTGCAGTTTTTTCCATGCAGGTCAGCACCCACCAGAAAAAGGGTATTTGCGGTGCAATCGCCAAGGAGGTTTGGACCATGGGGGTCTTTGACAGGCGAAGCACCCACTGCTGCAAACGGTGGGAGGACCTGTGCCGCTGGGCAAAGAAGACAGCGGAGGCCCAGCTGGGGCTGGCCTCCCAGCGAGGAAGGGGTGCCCGTCTCAAAATGACCCCCATGATGTTCCGCATCCTGGCGGTGGCCTCTCCGGAGTTGGGTAGGCGCTTGAAGGCATCACAGCAGCCACAAGGGGGTGAATACAGATTCAGAATCATGACTTTGCACGCGTTAAGGGTTACCTGGGTGGGGGATGTGGGCTGTGGGCGCCCCTAGGCCAGGGCGAAGAAGGCAGGGTAGGTCCCTTGTTGAGCAGGCTCTGAAGCACTCCTACCCCAATCGTGTTAGTGGGCATCTACTACTGGGCAGAGTCCGGTGGTTTTCAGGTGTGCAGCTGATTGGCAGTAGGCATTGTACCCCATGGGCTGGTGACTATCTTAGTAACTGGTAGTGCATAGGGCTGCTCCCTGTGTGTTGTGTATGCCAACGGTGGTGGTGTTGCTGGCATTGACCAAGTGTATCCTCTGTCTCCCCCCCCTTTTTGTTTTGTCACCCTGTCCTTGTGTGCATGAGCATCATCTGGTGGAGGAGCAGAGGCACCGGCGACGGAGGGAGCTGCATCCCACATAGTCCTGGAGGCCGAATCCACCAACAGTGAGGGCACTAGTGGGACAGAGGGCAAGGGAATAGTGGGACAGAGGGCAACGGGAGCACCACGACGGGGACAGGAGGGGACACCTCAGACAGTGACTCCTCTTCTGATGGCTTCTCCCTGGCGGTGGCGGACACCTCTGTGCCCACCCCAACAAAAGGGTACAGCCGCCATTCCCCCTACCAGCACCGCCCTCCCAGCAGCCCCTCAGCGTGTTTCCCTTGCCCACTCACCCAGGAGAATGGGCATCTCCTTCGCCCAAGGCACCTAAGGCCCTGCCCCAGTCAGGCCTGCTGCCGTCAGTGAGGAGGCTATTGACCTCCTGAGATCCCTCAATGTGGGCAGTCAACCATTCTGAATGCCATCCAGGGTGTCAACAGGCATTTGCAACAAACAAATGCATACCTGGAGGGCATTCATTCTGGCGTGGTGACCCAAAAGAGAACATTTCAGGCTCTGGCCTCCTCCCTGACGGCAGCCCTTGTCCCTGTCTCCAGCATCCCCCCTCCAACTTCCTCTACCCAGTCCCAATCCCCTCAACCCCAGCCTATCCCAAGCACACCTTCAGACCAGCACCCAAATCACCACACAAAAGTGGCTCAGGCAAACACAAGCACCACACTTCATCTCACAGGCACTCACACAAGCACCATCCCCATGCAGACACACCAACTTCCACTGCCTCCACTGTGTCCCCCTCCTCCTCTTTCTACACCTCCCTCCCAGTAGCGTCTCCACTCACACCTTCATGCTCCACATCCTCATCCACTACCTCCATCACCAGCACACCCATCACAACACACCCTTCACTGGAAGTCATCAGCCCCACATCCATGCACACATCCCCTGTGTCCTCTCCCAGTGTGTCTGTGACCCCTCCTCCCAAAGCACACAAACACAAGCACCCACCCACCGACCCAACAGCCATCCACCTCACAACAGCATCCAGCCCATGCACCTGCACCCAAACACAGCAGACAGACACCGCCTACAACCACTCCCTCTTCCTACACTCCCAAACACTCTCACTCTTCCCACCCCAGTGTCTCTAAGACGCTTTTCCTGGCAAACATTGACCTCTTCCCTACTTCCTTCACCTCAGGCCAGGGTGTCCAGAACCCAGCCCAGCACCTCAGCCACCAAGTCAACGTCCGCTGTGGTTCCTGCAGCTAACAGAGGCACAAAGGGGGCACCCGTCAGCCCAGCCAGTGTGCCACCAACACCTGCCAAGGACAAAACCATTCTGCCACCTGCCAAGGTGAAGAGGAGGACAGCATGCAGCAAGGGGAAGGAGCACCAACCAGCCAGCAAGGCCACCTCAAAGATTCCAGCTGCCAGACCCAAGGTGACACCACCATCTGCTAATGTGAGGAAGGGGCAGAAAACACCAGGAAAGGCACTTCAGTTGTCGGAGGCTGCAGGTGAAAGACTGGTGGCTACCAGCACAACCGCCAGCACCGCCACCTGCACCGCGGCCAGCACCGCCAGCAGCCCCACCACTGGCACCGCCACCTGCACCGCCGCAAGCACCACTACTGTCAGTAGCAGCATCCCCAGTGATCAGCCATCCGAGGCTGCAGGAGAAGGACTGGGGCCTCCACCCACCACTGGCAGTACCAGCACCTGCACCACAGCCAGCACCACCACCTGCATCGCCGCTAGCACCACCGCAAGCACCGCCACCTGCACCGCTGACAGTAGCACCACTACCAGCAGCAGCACCCCCAGTGGGCAGCCGTCTGAGGCTGCAGGAGAAGGGCTGGAGCCTCCCACGACCACTGTAAGCACCCCCACCAGCACTACAACCAGTTTGCAGCCTTAGCCGCCACAGGATGTAGTCTAGCCCTGCCTCCATGGACTATCATTCAACCTGGTCCCTGCAAATCTCGTGCCTCGGACACCCAGGTGAAAGACTGTGAACTGCCACCTCCCAAGTGTAGCATCACAGTGCACAAAGCCCCCTCCAGAACCAGTGGAGGAAGGCACCCACTCACCCAATCCTTGGCAGGATAAAGCACGCTGGGGACAAAGCCCCCTCGAGAACCAGTGGAGAAAGGCACCCACTCACCCAATCCTTGGCAGGATGAAGCACACTGGGCACAAAGCCCCCTCCAGAACCAGTGGAGATATGCATCCACTCACCCAATCCTTGGCAGGATGAAGCACACTGGGCACAACACCCCCTCCAGAACCAGTGGAAAGAGGCATCCACTCACCCAATCCTTGGCAGGATGAAGTACACTGGGCACAAAGCCCCCTCCAGACCAGTGGAGATATGCATCCACTCACCCAATCCTTGGCAGGATGAAGCACACTGGGCACAAAGCCCCCTCCAGAACCAGTTGAGAGAGGCATCCACTCACCCAATCCTTGGCAGGATGAAGCACACTGGGCACAAAGCCCCCTGCAAAACCAGTGGAGAAAGGTACCCATTAGAGAGACTGTGGCTTTGCACTCCCCAGGACCAAGCAGTGGGCACACCACCCACTTGAGAGACTTGAGAGACTGTTGCTTTGCACTCCCCAGACCAAGCAGTGGGCATGGAGCCCCCTGAGGAGCAGTGGCGTTATTCCATCTTCCGGCAGAGGTGCCCCCCTTCCCCATCCCACTGAGGTGCCTGTGTGTTTTTGACCTGATGCCCCTGAAGTGTTCTCTCCGTATTGAGGCAGGACTCAAGTGTGGGCTTGGCCCATGATTTTTGGCACAGTGACCCACGGACACTTTGAATGGGCATTGTACCGCTTTATGTACATATTGTGTATTTTTGTAAATACTTTTTTTTCTATTTATTACGTATATCTTCCTATTTCTAAAATATCACTGATTTAACTCTATTCCTTTTGTCCCTGCATTTTTCCAGGAGGCTACAGGGTGTAAATGTAATGTTGATGCATGTTTTTGTGTGTATGGTGTTGTGGGTGGGGGTGTTGCATGTTGCATGTGTGTGTCTCTCTTGTTTTCCTCCCCCTTCCCCTGTGTACTAGGTGTAGTACTCACTGTGGTCGTCGCCACTCCCTTTCGTATTCCAAGTAGATGAGGAGGTAGACCAGCATGCGCAGGACCTGCAGCACGGGCTCCATGGCTTCGTGGTTCTTCGTTTGTGTCGAGTGGTGAGTGGTTTCCCTTCCTAGTCCGATTTCCGCCGTGCTTTTGATGGAGTTGGTACCTCCCCGGAAAAGCTGGCGGATTGGCGGGTTGTGATGGGGTGGGCGGTACATTGTCTTCCACCTCTCTGTTGGCAGTTACCGGCGCAGTGTCTGTTGCTACCGCCGTGGCGGTCAGAGTGTTAAAGTGACTGTCTGTGTTGGCGGTTTACACCATGGTTGTGATCCCATTTTTTAACCGCTGGCCTGTTGGCGGTATTACCACCACTTTAACACCGACCGCCAGGGCTGTAATGAGGGCGTTAATCTCTCCATGCCTGTTGGACCTGGCTTTTTGACAGGGACATCCCCAAACTTTTTGCCTCCTTCCTCCTATTTTTTCTGACCTGTTGTTGTTGGCTTTTGACCTCTGGGCACTTTACCACTGCTAACCAGTGCGAAAGTGCATATGCTCTCTGGGTAAATTGTACTACTGATTGGTTTATCCATGATTGACTATTTAATTTACTTGTAAGTCCCTGGTAGAGTGCACTACATGTGCCTAGGGCAGGTAGATTAAATGCTACTAGTGGGCCTGCAGCACTGGTTGTGCCACCCACCTCAGTAGCCCCTTAACCCTGTCTCAGGCCTGCCATTGCAAGGCCTGTGTGTGCAGTTTCACTGCCACTTCGACTTGGCATTTAAAAGTACTTGCCAAGCCTAGAACTCCCCTTTTACTACATATAAGTCATCCCTAATGTGTGCCCTAGGTAACCCCTAGAGCAGGGTGCTGTGTAGGTAAAAGGCAGGACATGTACCTGTGTAGTTATATGTCCTGGTAGTGTGAAACTCCTAAATTCGTTTTTACACTACTGTGAGGCCTGCTCCTTTCATAGGCTAACATTGGGGCTGCCCTCATACACTGTTGAAGTGGCAGCTGCTGATCTGAAAGGAGCAGGAAGGTCATATTTAGTATGGCCAGAATGGTAATACAAAATCCTTTCGACTGGTGAAGTCGGATTTAATATTACTATTCTAGAAATGCCACTTTTAGAAAGTGAGCATTTCTTTGCACTAAAATCTTGTTGTGCCCTTCAATCCACGTCTGGCTAGGTTTAGTTGACAGCTCCTTGTGCATTCACTCAGACACACCCCAAACACAGGGTACTCAGCCTCACTTGCATACATCTGCATTTTGAATGGGTCTTCCTGGGCTGGGAGGGTGGAGGGCCTGCACTCACACAAAGGACTGCCACACCCCCTACTGGGACTCTGGCAGACAGGATTGAGCTGAAAGGGAACTTGGTGCATTTCTTAGAGACTCTTTGAAGTCACCCCCACTTCAAAGGCACAACTTAGTATAAAACAGGGCCTCTGCCCTACCTCATCAGACACTTGCTGGAGAAGAAACCTGAACCAGAAACTACTTCCTGCCAAGAAGAACTGCCTGGCTGCTCAAAGAACTCACCTGTCTGCTTTTCTACAAAGGACTGCTGCCTTGCTGTTGGCCTGCTGCCTTGCTGAACTCTTGCCTGGCTGTTAAAGTGCTCTCCAAGGGCTTGGATAGAGCTTGCCTCCTGTTCCCTGAAGTCTCAGGACCAAAAAGACTTCACTCTTCCTCTTGGACGCTCCGTGCGCCGAACTTTTCGACGCACAGCTTGTTCCGCGGCAAGAAAAACGCCGCACACCGACGCTGATCAACGCGACGCCTTCGGGACGACTGAAACTTTGACGAACGGCCTCGCAAGGACAACGCCGCCCGACTTCCCGGGAGAAATCGACGCGACGCCTGCCGTGAGATCAAAACTTTGACGCACGGCCTCGCAAGGACAACGCCGCCCGACTCCGCAGGAGAAATCGACGCGACGCCTGTCGTGAGATCAAAACTTTGACGCACGGCCTCGCAAGGACAACGCCGCCCGACTCCGCAAGAGAAAATCGACGCGACGCCTGCCGTGAGATCAAAACTTTGACGCACGGCCTCGCAAGGACAACGCCGCCCGACTCCGCAGGAGAAATCGACGCGACGCCTGCCGTGAGATTGAAACTTCGACGCGCAGCCCCGCAGAACGACGCGCAGCCGGAAAACAAGCAGGAAAATCCACGCACAGACCCGGGACATCTGGTAATCCCCGCGACCCACAGAAAGAGACTGTCCGCGTGCCGGAAAACGACGCCCGACTTCCCCGCGTGGAAAAATAACGACGCAAGTCCGTGTGTGCTGGGGAGAAATCGACGCACACACCCTTTTTCCACGCACCTCTTCCTTTGTGGCCCTCTGAGGAGATTTTCCACCAGAAACCAGGTACTTTGTGTTTGAAAGAGACTCTATTTACTTTCTAAAGACTTAAGACACTTTATATCACTTTTCAGTGATATCTTTACAAATTCATATTGCAACTTTGATCATTTTGACCTGAAGATACCCAGATAAATATTATATATTTTTCTAAATACTGTGTGGTGTATTTTTGTGGTGTTATGCTATGGTGTTGTATGATTTATTGCACAAATGCTTTACACATTGCCTTCTAAGTTAAGCCTGACTGCTCGTGCAAAGCTACCGGAGGGTGAGCACAGGCTGATTTTGGATGGTGTGTGACTTACCCTGACTAGAGTGAGGGTTCTTGCTTGGACAGAGGGCAACCTAACTGCCAACCAAAAACCCCATTTCTAACATTGGTGATCAGCGGTGAGGATAGGACTTGTATTTGTGCAGTGACATACATTAGCTAAGTATTTCACTACCTACCCACAGTTGAAGGTCAACTTGATTTTTCATCTTTTTTGGCTCTTGGTTCTCTGATGTCCTCCTGGATATACTATTGATATTTTGGACTTTGGATTTTGGTTTTTGCTGATAAGATCTTATCAAAATGGGATTGTGTACCTACTCATTCTTTGTTCGTACTGACCACCTCACTAAGGCTGACCTAAGGAAGCTTTGCAGAAAATGGGGCCTTCCTGTAGCAAGGAGATCTACTAAGGCGGAGATGCTCCATCACTACATAGTCTGGGGGGAGGAAAGATGGGCAGAGAGAGAGGCAGCAAGAAACCAAATGACTAAGTACCCCTCAGATGAGGAGGAGGACTACGCACAGGAGGAGGAAGACTTCTCACATGAGGAGGAAGACTACTCCGAGTTGGACAGTGACCCAGAAATAGATGAATGGCTCCGAAGTCAAAGGCGACAGGAGCAACAATTAGAGGAGTATCTTGCAGAGGTTTAGGCAAAAAGACTCTTAGCCCTGGAAGAAGAAAAGATTGCAGCTCAAGAGCTGAGCTGTAAAGAGCTGAAACTGGAGGCCGGAAGGGCTGAGTCCAGTTCAGATGGTGGCAGCAAAAATCTTGCATCTAGTACTGCTGAAGAAGGGCACAAGCCCAGAGATGTGGTGCCCAACTTGAAGAAGGGAGTTGACACACCCCAGGCGGTTCAAGGGTATGAGGTAGTTCCTGTTATGCACAGGGTCCCTGAGAAGGATTGGGGAACTGGCACAGGGTGTCATATTCCTACTGGGGGAAGGGACACTTTACTGACTCTAGCAGAGAGTGACAGAGAAAAGGGTTCCCCCCTGGTGGACGTCCTGGATATAGAGTGTAGAGACATCCCAGAAGAGTTTGGGTTGAGTGTCAGGGACAGACAGATACTGTCTCACCAGTCTCAGGAGGGTGAAGTAGAGTGCTTTTCCAAGGTTGAGTTACTGGGTGGTTGGGTGAAGGGTACTGTGGTTAATACATGTGAAGGGCAGAGTGATGTAATTGCTGGAGAGCATATGTCTGGTCCTTATTTTCCAGAGCTGCGCCAACACCAGGTGGAGTGTGAGTTTTCTGACCCCAGGGAACTTACAATGGAGGCAGACTTCTGGGTGAGTACCAGAGAGTCTGAAGAGGCATTTGGGGGTGCTCCTGAAGGGAGTGGTCTAGGTGGTTCCCAACCGAGTGTGGTGGGAAAGGATTCTAGTGTTCCAGGTAGGTCCCAGGTCCTAGAGGGTTCCATGAGGGAACACCAGGAGGGAAGCCTAGCCTGTACCGTAGGGCCACCTTTTGAGTAAAGCCCTGCAGTGTCAGAAGAACTTGGGGGGGTGACTGTAGCCAGCATCCCAACAGTTCTGGTGTCTGGCAGTACCCCTCCTAGTGAGGGGGTGCAGAAGTCCAGACATAGGGTTGAGAGGGGGTTGCAGACCCCAGTGGAGGACCTTGAGAGTCAGGGGACAGCTCTGAGAGCAGAGCCCCCCCAGGAATGACCCAGGTGAAACCATTTCTGGTTTGGGGGAAACCCAGACTCTGCCGGAGGGGCAGAGGTCGGGAGACCTGCGCCAACCAGACTCTTGTGTGGCCCTTGGGGACGGTGTGTCCCTTGTGGGGGGTGAGAGTGCCCCCCAGGAAGTCCTGGCGTGCCAGGCAATTGTTCAACCTCAGGGTGGTGACTCTGGGTTGGATACCCAGGTTCAGAGGTTAAACTCTGACCTGGTGGGAGGTAGGTGTGCCTCCCAAGAAGCCCTGCTGTGCCAGGCAACTGTCCAACCTCAGGGTGTTGACTCTGGGTTGGATGACCAGGTTCAGAGGTTAAACTCTGACCTGGTGGGGGGTAGGTGTGCCCCCCAGAAAGTCCTGGTGTGCCAGGCAATTGCCCAACCTCAGGGTGGTGACCCTGGGTTGGGGAACCAGGCTCAGAGGTTAAACTCTGACCTGGTGGGAGGTAGGTGTGCCTCCCAGAAAGTCCTGGTGCGCCAGGCAATTGTTCAACTTCAGGGTGGTGACTCTGAGTTGAATGGCCCAGTTCAGAGGTTAAACTCTGACCTGGTGGAGGGTCAGTGTGCCCTCCAGGAAGTCCTGGCGTGCCAGGCAATTGTTCAACTTCAGGGTGGTGACTCTGAGTTGAATGGCCAAGTTCAGAGGTTAAACTCTGACCTGGTGGAGGGTCAGTGTGCCCTCCAGGAAGTCCTGGCGTGCCAGGCAATTGTTCAACTTCAGGGTGGTGACTCTGAGTTGAATGGGCAGGTGCAGAGGTTAAACTCTGACCTGGTGGGGGGTAGGTGTGCCTCCCAGGAAGTCCTAGTTTGCCAGGCAGTGATCCAGTCTGAGGGTACAGACCCTGGGCTGGAAGACCAGGTTCAGGGTGTCCCCCCGGACCTGGAGGGAGGGGCTACTGATAACAGTGCCCCTACCATGTTGTCTTCTGAGGAGGCCACTCCTAGTTGGAGGGTGCTGGACCCCAGAAGGGAGGGCAGGGGGAGGGAAGCCTCACCCCGGGCCCTAGTCCAACCTGAAGGTACAGGCCCCAGGTTGGAGGGCCAGTTGCAGGTTAACAGCCCTGCACTGGTGGAGGAATGGTACAGGGTGACTTCTGTAAGCACCCTGACCATGTTGGACTCTGGGGGTACCGCTCCAGGAGGGAGGGTACAAAGCCCCAGAGGGGAGGACCAGGTTCAGGCTGTCATCCCTGACCTGGTGGAAGGGAGAGTGGTTAAAGGGTGCCCAGCACCTGGGGCTACCGCCCCCCACTCTCCACAGCCACAGTGGTTGGAGAGCTTTGAGAGGCCTGGGGCCTGGCTCTCATCCCTGGCAGCTGTCAGTAATCACTGTGGCTTGCTGTCCGGGTGGACAGAGTTATCCCTGGGGAGGGGACAAGTGTCACACCCCAGGGGTAGAGTGGGCAACACCACTGGGTTGGTCATGGTGGTACTATCCTGCTCCTGGGATACATCTGTGAGCAAAGTAAGGTTAGGTGCTGCACAGATGGGATCCGCAGGTAAGGAGAAAGGTTCCCCATGGGTTGGCTTAGTGGGCCCTGAGAGTATGGACAGAGTGATCCAATTGGAGTCAGGAAGGCGAAGAACTGGAGCATGCCCCTGCTGTTGTGGGCCTGGGTCCTTGTTCTGTCGCCTCAAACAGGGAAGTACATCAGGATAGTGATTGTTCTCCCCTGGCTTTAGGCTGGTAGGGGGTCATGTTGGACCTGGCTTTTTGACAGGGACATCCCCAAACTTTTTGCCTCCTTCCTCCTATTTTTTCTGACCTGTTGTTGTTGGCTTTTGACCTCTGGGCACTTTACCACTGCTAACCAGTGCTAAAGTGCATATGCTCTCTGGGTAAATTGTACTACTGATTGGTTTATCCACGATTGACTATTTAATTTACTTGTAAGTCCCTGGTAGAGTGCACTACATGTGCCTAGGGCAGGTAGATTAAATGCTACTAGTGGGCCTGCAGCACTGGTTGTGCCACCCACCTCAGTAGCCCCTTAACCCTGTCTCAGGCCTGCCATTGCAAGGGCTGTGTGTGCAGTTTCACTGCCACTTCGACTTGGCATTTAAAAGTACTTGCCAAGCCTAGAACTCCCCTTTTACTACATATAAGTCATCCCTAATGTGTGCCCTAGGTAACCCCTAGAGCAGGGTGCTGTGTAGGTAAAAGGCAGGACATGTACCTGTGTAGTTATATGTCCTGGTAGTGTGAAACTCCTAAATTTGTTTTTACACTACTGTGAGGCCTGCTCCTTTCATAGGCTAACATTGGGGCTGCCCTCATACACTGTTGAAGTGGCAGCTGCTGATCTGAAAGGAGCAGGAAGGTCATATTTAGTATGGCCAGAATGGTAATACAAAATCCTGCTGACTGGTGAAGTCGGATTTAATATTACTATTCTAGAAATGCCACTTTTAGAAAGTGAGCATTTCTTTGCACTAAAATCTTGTTGTGCCCTTCAATCCACGTCTGGCTAGGTTTAGTTGACAGCTCCTTGTGCATTCACTCAGACACACCCCAAACACAGGGTACTCAGCCTCACTTGCATACATCTGCATTTTGAATGGGTCTTCCTGGGCTGGGAGGGTGGAGGGCCTGCCCTCACACAAAGGACTGCCACACCCCCTACTGGGACTCTGGCAGACAGGATTGAGCTGAAAGGGAACTTGGTGCATTTCTTAGAGACTCTTTGAAGTCACCCCCACTTCAAAGGCACAACTTAGTATAAAACAGGGCCTCTGCCCTACCTC
The DNA here is from genome assembly GCF_031143425.1 of Pleurodeles waltl. NCBI lineage: Eukaryota > Metazoa > Chordata > Amphibia > Caudata > Salamandridae > Pleurodeles > Pleurodeles waltl. The sequence goes on from NC_090444.1 coordinate 1,478,145,233, forward strand.
ATCAGACACTTGCTGGAGATCTCACGGCAGGCGTCGCGTCGATTTCTCCTGCGGAGTCGGGCGGCGTTGTCCTTGCGAGGCCGTGCGTCAAAGTTTTGATCTCACGGCAGGTGTTGCGTCGATTTCTCCTGCGGAGTCGGGCGGCGTTGTCCTTGCGAGGCCGTGCGTCAAAGTTTTGATCTCACGGCAGGCGTCGTGGCGATTTCTCCCAGGAAGTCGGGCGGCGTTGTCCTTGCGAGGCCGTGCGTCAAAGTTTCGGTCGTCCCGAAGGCGTCGCGTTGATCAGCTTCGGTGTGCGGCGTTTTTCTTGCCGCGGAACAAGCTGTGCGTCGAAAAGTTCGGCGCACGGAGCGTCCAAGAGGAAGAGTGAAGTCTTTTGGGCCTGAGACTTCAGGGAACAGGAGGCAAGCTCTATCCAAGCCCTTGGAGAGCACTTTTACAGCCAGGCAAGAGTTCAGCAAGGCAGCAGGCCAACAGCAAGGCAGCAGTCCTTTGTAGAAAAGCAGACAGGTGAGTCCTTTGAGCAGCCAGGCAGTTCTTCTTGGCAGGATGTAGTTTCTGGTTCAGGTTTCTTCTCCAGCAAGTGTCTGATGAGGTAGGGCAGAGGCCCTGTTTTATACTAAGTTGTGCCTTTGAAGTGGGGGTGACTTCAAAGAGTCTCTAAGAAATGCACCAAGTTCCCTTTCAGCTCAATCCTGTCTGCCAGAGTCCCAGTAGGGGGTGTGGCAGTCCTTTGTGTGAGGGCAGGCCCTCCACCCTCCCAGCCCAGGAAGACCCATTCAAAATGCAGATGTATGCAAGTGAGGCTGAGTACCCTGTGTTTGGGGTGTGTCTGAGTGAATGCACAAGGAGCTGTCAACTAAACCTAGCCAGACGTGGATTGAAGGGCACAACAAGATTTTAGTGCAAAGAAATGCTCACTTTCTAAAAGTGGCATTTCTAGAATAGTAATATTAAATCCGACTTCACCAGTCAGCAGGATTTTGTATTACCATTGTGGCCATACTAAATATGACCTTCCTGCTCCTTTCAGATCAGCAGCTGCCACTTCAACAGTGTATGAGGGCAGCCCCAATGTTAGCCTATGAAAGGAGTAGGCCTCACAGTAGTGTAAAAACAAATTTAGGAGTTTCACACTACCAGGACATATAACTACACAGGTACATGTCCTGCCTTTTACCTACACAGCACCCTGCTCTAGGGGTTACCTAGGGCACACATTAGGGATGACTTATATGTAGTAAAAGGGGAGTTCTAGGCTTGGCAAGTACTTTTAAATGCCAAGTCGAAGTGGCAGTGAAACTGCACACACAGGCCTTGCAATGGCAGGCCTGAGACAGGGTTAAGGGGCTACTGAGGTGGGTGGCACAACCAGTGCTGCAGGCCCACTAGTAGCATTTAATCTACCTGCCCTAGGCACATGTAGTGCACACTACCAGGGACTTACAAGTAAATTAAATAGTCAATCATGGATAAACCAATCAGTAGTACAATTTACCCAGAGAGCATATGCACTTTAGCACTGGTTAGCAGTGGTAAAGTGCCCAGAGGTCAAAAGCCAACAACAAAAGGTCAGAAAAAATAGGAGGAAGGAGGCAAAAAGTTTGGGGATGTCCCTGTCAAAAAGCCAGGTCCGACATGACCCCCTACCAGCCTAAAGCCAGGGGAGAACAATCACTATCCTGATGTACTTCCCTGTTTGAGGCGACAGAACAAGGACCCAGGCCCACAACAGCAGGGGCATGCTCCAGTTCTTCGCCTTCCTGACTCCAATTGGATCACTCTGTCCATACTCTCAGGGCCCACTAAGCCAACCCATGGGGAACCTTTCTCCTTACCTGCGGATCCCATCTGTGCAGCACCTAACCTTACTTTGCTCACAGATGTATCCCAGGAGCAGGATAGTACCACCATGACCAACACAGTGGTGTTGCCCACTCTACCCCTGGGGTGTGACACTTGTCCCCTCCCCAGGGATAACTCTGTCCACCCGGACAACAAGCCACAGTGATTACTGACAGCTGCCAGGGATGAGAGCCAGGCCCCAGGCCTCTCAAAGCTCTCCAACCACTGTGGCTGTGGAGAGTGGGGGGCGGTAGCCCCAGGTGCTGGGCAACCTTTAACCACTCTCCCTTCCACCAGGTCAGGGATGACAGCCTGAACCTGGTCCTCCCCTCTGGGGCTTTGTACCCTCCCTCCTGGAGCGGTACCCCCAGAGTCCAACATGGTCAGGGTGCTTACAGAAGTCACCCTGTACCATTCCTCCACCAGTGCAGGGCTGTTAACTTGCAACTGGCCCTCTAACCTGGGGCCTGTACCTTCAGGTTGGACTAGGGCCCGGGGTGAGGCTTCCCTCCCCCTGCCCTCCCTTCAGGGGTCCAGCACCCTCCAACTAGGAGTGGCCTCCTCAGAAGACAACATGGTAGGGGCACTGTTATCAGTAGCCCCTCCCTCAGGTCCGGGGGGACACCCTGAACCTGGTCTTCCAGCCCAGGGTCTGTACCCTCAGACTGGATCACTGCCTAGCAAACCAGGACTTCCTGGGAGGCACACCTACCCCCCACCAGGTCAGAGTTTAACCTCTGCACCTGACCATTCAACTCAGAGTCACCACCCTGAAGTTGAACAATTGCCTGGCACGCCACAACTTCCTGGAGGGCACACTGACCCTCCACCAGGTCAGAGTTTAACCTCTGCACCTGACCATTCAACTCAGAGTCACCACCCTGAAGTTGAACAATTGCCTGGCATGCCAGGACTTCCTGGAGGGCACACTGACCCTCCACCAGGTCAGAGTTTAACCTCTGAACTGGGCCATTCAACTCAGAGTCACCACCCTGAAGTTGAACAATTGCCTGGCGCACCAGGACTTTCTGGGAGGCACACCTACCTCCCACCAGGTCAGAGTTTAACCTCTGAGCCTGGTTCCCCAACCCAGGGTCACCACCCTGAGGTTGGGCAATTGCCTGGCACGCCAGGACTTTCTGGGGGGCACACCTACCCCCCACCAGGTCAGAGTTTAACCTCTGAACCTGGTCATCCAACCCAGAGTCAACATCCTGAGGTTGGACAATTGCCTGGCACAGCAGGACTTCTTGGGAGGCACATCTACCTCCCACAAGGTCAGAGTTTAACCTCTGAACCTGGGTATCCAACCCAAAGTCACCACCCTGAGGTTGAATCTTTGCCTGGCATGCCAGGACTTCCTGGGGGGCACTCTCACCCCCCACAAGGGACACACCATCCCCAAGGGTCACACAAGAGTCTCGTTGGCGCAGGTCTCCCGACCTCTGCCCATCCGGCAGAGTCTGGGTTTCCCCCAAACCAGAAACGGTTTCACCTGCGTAATTCCTGGGGGGCTCTGCTCTCAGAGCTGTCCCCTGACTCTCAAGGTCCTCCACTGGGGTCTGCAACCCCCTCTCAACCCTATGTCTGGACTTCTGCAACCCCTCACTATGAGGGGTACTGCCAGACACCAGAACTGTTGGGATGCTGGCTACAGTCACCCCCCCCAAGTTCTTCTGACACTGCGGGGCTTCCCTCAAAAGGTGGCCCTACGGTACAGGCTAGGCTTCCCTCCTGGTGTTCTCTCATGGAACCCTCTAGGACCTGGGACCTACCTGGGACACTAGAATCCTTTCCCACCACACTCGGTTGGGAACCACCTAGACCACTCCCTTCAGGAGCACCCCCAAATGCCTCTTCAGACTCTCTGGTACTCACCCAGAAGTCTGCCTCCATTGTAAGTTCCCTGGGGTCAGAGAACTCACACTCCACCTGGTGTTGGCGTAGCTCTGGAAAATAAGGACCAGACATATGCTCTCCAGCAATTACATCACTCTGCCCTTCACATGTATTAACCGCAGTACCCTTCACCCAACCACCCAGTAACTCAACCTTGGAAAAGCACTCTACTTCACCCTCCTGAGACTGGTGAGACAGTATCTGTCTGTCCCTGACACTCAACCCAAACTCTTCTGGGATGTCTCTACACTCTATATCCAGGACGTCCACCAGGGGGGAACCCTTTTCTCTGTCACTCTCTGCTAGAGTCAGTAAAGTGTCCCTCCCCCCAGTAGGAATATGACTCCCTGTGCCAGTTCCCCAATCCTTCTCAGGGACCCTGTGCATAACGGGAACTACCTCATACCCTTGAACTTCCTGGGGTGTGTCAACTCCCTTCTTCAAGTTGGGCACCACATCTCTGGGCTTGTGCCCTTCTTCAGCAGTACTAGATGCAAGATTTTTGCTGCCACCATCTGAACTGGACTCAGCCCTTCCGGCCTCCAGTTTCAGCTCTTTACAGCTCAGCTCTTGAGCTGCAATCTTTTCTTCTTCCAGGGCTAAGAGACTTGCTGCCTCAGCCCTTTCAAGCTGCTCATCTAGCTCTTCTATACACCGCTCTAGAGCTAGGAGCCATTCATCTCCCACTGGTTCTCTTTCCTCATCTGAGTAGTCTTCCTCCTCATGTGAGCAGTCTTCCTTCTCATGTGAGTAGTCCTCCTCCTCATCTGAGGGGTACTTAGTCATTTGGTTTCTTGCTGCCTCTCTCTCTGCCCATCTTTCTTCCCCCCAGACTATGTAGGCATGTAGCATCTCCGCCTTAGTAGATCTCCTTGCTACAGGAAGGCCCCATTTTCTGCAAAGCTTCCTTAGGTCAGCCTTAGTGAGGTGGTCAGTACGAACAAAGAATGAGTAGGTACACAATCCCATTTTGATAAGATCTTATCAGCAAAAACCAAAATCCAAAGTCCAAAATATCAATAGTATATCCAGGAGGACATCAGAGAACCAAGAGCCAAAAAAGATGAAAAATCAAGTTGACCTTCAACCGTGGGTAGGTAGTGAAATACTTAGCTACTGTATGTCACTGCACAAACACAAGTCCTATCCTCACCGCTGATCACCAATGTTAGAAATGGGGTTTTTGGTTGGCAGTTAGGTTGCCCTCTGTCCAAGCAAGAACCCTCACTCTAGTCAGGGTAAGTCACACACAATCCAAAATCAGCCTTTGCTCACCCTCCGGTAGCTTGGCACGAGCAGTCAGGCTTAACTTAGAAGGCAATGTGTAAAGCATTTGTGCAATAAATCATACAACACCATAGCATAGCACCACAAAAATACACCACACAGTATTTAGAAAAATATATAATATTTATCTGGGTATCTTCAGGTCAAAACGATCAAAGTTGCAATATGAATTTGTAAAGATATCACTGAAAAGTGATATAAAGTGTCTTAAGTCTTTAGAAAGTAAACAGAGTCTCTTTCAAACACAAAGTACCTGGTTTCTGGTGGAAAATCTCCTCAGAGGGCCACAAAGGAAGAGGTGCGTGGAAAAAGGGTGTGTGCGTTGATTTCTCCCCAGCACACACGGACTTGCGTCGTTATTTTCCACGTGGGGAAGTCGGGCGTCGTTTTCCGGCGCGCGGACAGTCTCTTTCTGTGGGTCGCGGGGATTACCAGATGTCCCGGGTCTGTGCGTGGATTTTCCTACTTGTTTTCCGGCTGCGCGTCGTTCTGCGGGGCTGCGCGTCGAAGTTTCGATCTCACGGCAGGCGTCGCGTCGATTTCTCCTGCGGAGTCGGGCGGCGTTGTCCTTGCGAGGCCGTGCGTCAAAGTTTTGATCTCACGGCAGGCGTCGCGTCGATTTCTCCTGCGGAGTCGGGCGGCGTTGTCCTTGCGAGGCCGTGCGTCAAAGTTTTGATCTCACGGCAGGTGTCGCGTCGATTGCTCCTGTGGAGTCGGGCGGCGTTGTCCTTGCGAGGCCGTGGGTCAAAGTTCTGATCTCACGGCAGGCGTCACGTCGATTTCTCCCGGGAAGTCGGGCGGCGTTGTCCTTGCGAGGCCGTGCGTCAAAGTTTCGGTCGTGCCGAAGGCATCGCGTTGATCAGCGTCGGTGTGCGGCGTTTTTCTTGCCGCGGAACAAGCTGTGCGTCGAAAAGTTCGGCGCACGGAGCGTCCAAGAGGAAGAGTGAAGTCTTTTTGGGCCTGAGACTTCAGGGAACAGGAGGCAAGCTCTATCCAAGCCCTTGGAGAGCACTTTTACAGCCAGGCAAGAGTTCAGCAAGGCAGCAGGCCAACAGCAAGGCAGCAGTCCTTTGTAGAAAAGCAGACAGGTGAGTCCTTTGAGCAGCTAGGCAGTTCTTCTTGGCAGGATGTAGTTTCTGGTTCAGGTTTCTTCTCCAGCAAGTGTCTGATGAGGTAGGGCAGAGGCCCTGTTTTATACTAAGTTGTGCCTTTGAAGTGGGGGTGACTTCAAAGAGTCTCTAAGAAATGCACCAAGTTCCCTTTCAGCTCACTCCTGTCTGCCAGAGTCCCAGTAGGGGGTGTGGCAGTCCTTTGTGTGAGGGCAGGCCCTCCACCCTCCCAGCCCAGGAAGACCCATTCAAAATGCAGATGTATGCAAGCGAGGCTGAGTACCCTGTGTTTGGGGTGTGTCTGAGTGAATGCACAAGGAGCTGTCAACTAAACCTAGCCAGACGTGGATTGAAGGGCACAACAAGATTTTAGGGCAAAGAAATGCTCACTTTCTAAAAGTGGCTTTTCTAGAATAGTAATATTAAATCCGACTTCACCAGTCAGCAGGATTTTGTATTACCATTGTGGCCATACTAAATATGACCTTCCTGCTCCTTTCAGATCAGCAGCTGCCACTTCAACAGTGTATGAGGGCAGCCCCAATGTTAGCTTATGAAAGGAGTAGGCCTCACAGTAGTGTAAAAACGAATTTAAGAGTTTCACACTACCAGGACATATAACTACACAGGTACATGTCCTGCCTTTTACCTACACAGCACCCTGCTCTAGGGGTTACCTAGGGCACACATTAGGGATGACTTATATGTAGTAAAAGGGGAGTTCTAGGCTTGGCAAGTCGAAGTGGCAGTGAAACTGCACACACAGTCCTTGCAATGGCAGGCCTGAGACAGGGTTAAGGGGCTACTGAGGTGGGTGGCACAACCAGTGCTGCAGGCCCACTAGTAGCATTTAATCTACCTGCCCTAGGCACATGTAGTGCACTCTACCAGGGACTTACAAGTAAATTAAATAGTCAATCATGGATAAACCAATCAGTAGTACAATTTACCCAGAGAGCATATGCACTTTAGCACTGGTTAGCAGTGGTAAAGTGCCCAGAGGTCAAAAGCCAACAACAACAGGTCAGAAAAAATAGGAGGAAGGAGGCAAAAAGTTTGGGGATGTCCCTGTCAAAAAGCCAGGTCCAACAAAAACGCTTTGAGTTTTCCACTTAAATTCCATCAAGATGGTGTTCAGATGTGCCACACTTTTGGCATATTTTAACATTCTAGTTGCTCATTAGAACACTGTAGTAAAGCTGCTGATTGCCAGGTAGTTACCTGTTAGTCTACTGCTGGTATTGAATTTTTAGTCCACGTCAGAATGCTTTAATGAAATAGAAAAGGAAGATGTTGGAGAACTCACTTAAAAGGTGTCCTAATTTTTCTTTGTATTGCACTAACCATAATTTCTATGACAAAATGAACCCCTTCGTTTTGTTCCTTTCTAAATTAAATGTTTTACGTTTTACCAGTTTGATTCAATCAAGATGACTTCAGGTGTGCCACACTTTTGTCATAAGTAAGGATGTTAGTCACTCTGGAGGCTGCAGTAAAACACAAGGTAATCAATTTACAAGCTGGTCAGATTTAATTCTCATATTGCTGAGTTTACAGAATATATGCTCTCATTTTAGCTTGTGGAGCACCTTACATAACCTCTATGGGAAAATCATGCAAAAATAGTTTTCTCTCAAACATGATTCATGACATCTCAGCAGAAGGCTTTTTCACAGGGTAAAATAACCTTAGAACAGACCACAATTCCTAAAATGAGTATGGTACCATCAAGCAATTATTTATATTGTAACTAAAATCTGTTATCAACCTTTATACGGACCATGCCTCAAAGACCTGTAAGTGAAGCCACACCAAGTTGTTCATGTTATGGCTAGACAGTAAAGGGGTGGGGGTCCATTTATGACCCACTGATATGCCCTTTGGGGTCCGGGTGTGCTCACCCTGCCCACTTACATATTTGTTTTAATTCATTTTCAGGACACAGGGACCAAGTCACTTAGGGCCTCATTTTGTCCTCGGCGGTCTTTTGGAAAGGCCGCCGAGGTACCGCTGTGCTGAAGACCACCAGTGCAGGCGGTTTTCCGCACAGCATATTATGACTGCTGGCAGCCCTCCGTCCTTTTTCGGAGACGGAGAGCCGCCAGCAGCCAGATTGGCGGTCGGCGGGGAAGTGGAGGCTGCTCCACCTCCACTGCCACGTCATCAGAACACCACCCACCGAATCACATCCCATGACAGTGACGGTGACGGTGTTCTGTTGACGGGGTGCTGGCGGTGGAGCAGCCCCCATGGATCCAGTCCCCTCCCGGAGGATCACCGGAACAGGTGATCGTCTGTTAGGAGAGGGGGAGGGGAGGTTTGTGGTGTGTGCGTGCATAGGGGTATGAGTGTGAGTGTGTAGAGGGGGTGTGTGAGTGTGTGTATGCATGCGGGGTGTTGTGTGCTTGGAAATGTGTGCGTGTCTGTCTGTATGTATGTGTGCATGTATGACTGTGTGTGTGTCTGTTGGAATGTTTGTTAGTATGTGTGCGTGTATGTGTGGTAGTGGTGTCTGTGTGCGTGAAAGGGGGGGTCGATGTGGGAGGGTGTGGGGAGTGGGGTACTACCAACTTTGGGGAGTGGTAGGGGGTTGGGGATGTGGGGCAGGACTCGCGGTGGGGGAGGGGGTGGTGGAGACCCCTATCAGTGCCAGGAAAGGAATTCCCTGGCACTGATAGTGCCTACCACTATGGATTTCGTGGTGGTACAAAACCCCACGAATCCATGGCGGTATGCAGGGTCGTGATACCGCCAGCAGTGTGGTGATGGCCGCCGGGCTGGAGACCGAAGTCTCCAGCCCAGCGGTTTACACCACCCTGCCGGTTGGAGTGGAGAAGTGGCGGTTGTCCATGGCGGTAACTGTCATGGACATAATTCCATTTTTTGGTCCGCCGGCCTGTTGGTTGTATTACAGCCACTTCTCCACCGACCGCCAGGGTCGTGACGAGGGCCTTAGTCTTGTAATGGCTGCCAAAACAGGTTGTTCAGGTAGTCACCAACCAATCAGGATTGACTAGTCTCCTTTAAATGGGCCAGTCAGATTGTTTAGCTGCAGTTGCACCACGATATAAGATTTAGGGACTGATTTAAGGAAAGTGGTGCTAGACCCAGTGCAGCGCCACTTTTCCTGTGCCCGTTAGTGCCCCCCCAATGCCAACATGTGTGCGCCGTATCTAAGATACAGAGCACCATGGCGGTAGTTAGGGGAACTAGCATCAAAATATTTGATGCTAGTTCAGAGCTTTGCAGGGTTAGCAGCACAAATTTTGATGCGGATCCTGCAAAGCCCAAAGAGGCCCGTTGTAAACAATGGTTTGCCGCCTTTTTTTAATGCCTGCTCTGATGCCTACTCTGAGCAGCTGTTAAAAATGCAGAAAGAAATAAGGCAAAGAAATCTCTTAGACTTCTTTGCGCCATTTTTTCGTCCCCCCCCCCTAATGGGGGAATGCCCCCTTTGCATACATTATGCCTGCCACAGGCAGAATGTAGCGCAAGGGGTTACAAAGTGGCACAATACATGCATTGTGCCACTTTGTAAATTTGGCATGATGATTTTGTCCTTGTTAGGCAACATTACCGTAAAAAAATGATGCTCATATGGCGCAAGGAATCGCTAGGGGCTCTTAAATCTGCCCCTTAGCTTCGTAAGTGAAACTCATTGTGCTTCAAAACCTTATGCACATCCTCTGGCGCTGGAAGTTACCTCACTGCCTGTACCAGGGTGTTTGTGGGATCAATGCAATTTGAAGAGATCTTCGTCGAGGTCTGTTATATGAAGTACTATGGTAATTCCATTCTCTCGGTTTTATTTCTGCTACCTTCAAGAGTTTCACGCTGCATGGAAAGATGTAATCAGCAGGCAAAGATCGGATTGCTGGCAGCAGGTAAACGGGCATCCATAGCCGCAACGTTTTGATGTTCCGTATGTGTGGCATTTTCATGGTTTCAGTGTTCTTTTGAGTGGCATTTAACCCCCAAATGGGAGACACTTTCTCATGAATAACACCAAGCAATTAAGTAATGAAAAGTGAGAAATAACAGAAAGCATGATGTTTTCAACAATAAAAAGCTCTAAAAAGATCTTAAGACTCTGTCAGGCATCTGAAATGGAAGGTGGGAAACCTACTGCCCCTTTCAAAAAGTAATGTACTCTAATGAAGCTCGAAATTGCCATACAAATGATCATTCATTGTAATAAGGCACAGCAATACAATCATTAAATGTTCAAGTGGGATTGTTTTAATGGAAGATGTAGCCCCTTTCTGTTTTCATACTGCTCATTAAAATGTGTTTACTTTATGAATACAGAAGCTTTCTATTTCAAAACAAAAACGCACTGTGGGGTTATCTGAGGCTGTCATGCTTACCTGTCTCTGAGAAAGGGGGGCTGTGGAAGCATGCTTAGCCTGACAACACATAACTGATCCATAATATGCATAAGGCTCTGAGTTTTAAGGGGCAAACAAGTATTTTGCAGGTGTCCATGAGAGGAAAAAAAGCAAACCATAATTTTTAGAGAGAGTCAGTGCTGGACTCACCTGACTTCTGCCAAGACGTGCATTTCCACATTAGTGTCTGCCACAGACTGCCACAGACTGTGAGGCAGCTCGGTCTGACAGCATCTTCTTCCTCTGGCCTAGGGTAATACTGTAGTAGGGCTGCTGCTGGTAATGATTGGTGGAGTGTGGAGAGGGTGAGCAATTTCCAAGTCTGACCTGTTCTTCTCTTGCAGTATAGTCACGGCTGGTCAGGTTAGCTTGCTTCATGTATGCCCAGGCCCCCCGGAGTTAAAATAGCTGCCAGAGCTACCAGGTCCTCAGGGACTTTTATACTTCAGCTTGGCTCAGCCTGGACAGAGTGCTATATCTCTCAACATCAAGAAACATCAATCACTCCCTGATCAGACCTCCATAAAAAGTGACATAACTGAGAGGTCGCATATACCTCCAGACATCTGGGCGGGCAAGGAAGAAGGTGAAAAACACGAGTGAAAGCTCATAGTGAACCAATGAAATGTAGTATGCAGTTTGTCTGGAAAACTGCAGAAGGCACCCCCTGATCCACGTAAGTTTGGCTGGGCCTAGCGGTATATTTACAAAGCACACGCTGCATTCTGTCAGAGTGATTGACTGCATCTGCGTTTTGTGTTCAGAGCAGCCGGATCTGGGAGATATTTTTTTAAAGCCTCGCAGTGTCGCATGTAACACTAGTCACCATAGCAATCCAGGGAGACAGTGGCTAACTAACTTCATTGCCTGGGAAATACAGTAGCACAGCAAGCCACCGAACAGTGCACCTGGGCTGCCTGTTTCTCTTGTAGTAGAGCCTCATAATCGCACATCCGCAACGGGGCTTCAATGCGTTAGTTTAACCCCTGTAGCTTGTTTCTTGGCAGTACGTTAGTTTGACCTCTTATGCGTGGTACTTGGCAGGGCTGAGCATGCTTTCCCTCTGTTTGGAGATGGTTAGCTCTGAGTAAAAAGCATCCTACCAAAAAAATCATCATATTTGTGTTGCAAAGCTCACTCGGGTCTAGAATGTACCTTTGGGTGTTACTGTCTTCCACATTATGCGATTTTTGTGACAAAGAAGTTTAGATTTTCAGATGATTAATAAAAGATCTACGATATTAAACTGTTTATTTATTAGTAATTGCATTTTTTACGTAATGTGTTTTCTTACATGGCACCACTTACTTAGTCCATAATTTGTATTTGATGATTAACAATAACAGGGGTGGCACCTTTTCCCGAGGAAAATTCTAGCCACCTGTTAATGTTTTAGGAGAACGCTATGATTCTTAAATAGAACTGTATATGAAGTTTCCTGTATTCATTGTCAACACAGCCTTTATGTCTTTGTTTTCTTTGTTATCTGTTGGCTGAAGAACACATTTTATGTTGTTTTCATCTTATATTTACTGTTTAAATTATGTAAAGATGATGACAAAAATACGGACATTAGGGGATTTTCCTATCTTTTGTACAAGCAGGGAGATTAAAATACTAGTCATGAGGTACAAAACGGGCCAAGTGGCAACCCTAGCAGTAGTGGCAAAACTTACCAAGTGACATTGCTCACTTTAAGTTCTTTACTGTACCGACGAATGCAACTATTGTCACATCAAGGGCTTACAATATTATGTGAATGAAAGTCTGAGATATTTATACTGGGTGTGAAACCTTTAACTGCATTTTGCATTAGGTTCTTAGCAGCATGCTCATTAACCCACTGAGTTCTCAATCACACCCTTTGTATAGCATATCAAATTAAACCTGTACAATGACAGATAAATCAGTGTGTTAAGCGCCACAGCTTTAGGATCCATCTGAATCCTGGTGCGGTGAACTCAGTCTTTTATCTTTCCAATATTAATGAAACATACAGCCAATCTGATAATGAATGCCATTTTGTACTGTGACTTTAGGGTCTCTTTTCCCCCACAAGCCTATTATCTTTGGTGCTGATTAGCACAATCGGTCTAGCAACCCAGAAACTCTGGGAAAGGGCATTGCAGCACAAGTCGCTGCTAAGAGATTTTTTTCCCTTCACCACTGTACGGAAATGGAGAACGTTTTGGTCAAGATACTGTTGCAGACAACAAACTGAAAACAGCAAACACCTTCAAATTCATCAAGAATCCTTGCACATGGTTAGGGGATGGAAGGAAAAGTACCTCCACTGCAAATGGAAAGAAAGAGCTTCCATTTTCTGTCCCCACTAAAACCCACTACACTATCCATAACCACACACAGGGCCAGACTGGGAACCCAAAGCAGCCCTGAAAATTTTGTCGGACTAGCCCTTCGGGCATTGGGTTAGGGTGGAGTGTGAAGCACAGCTGCTTTTTTGACTGGAGGCTGATATTGCAGCACAGCTGCAAAACCGCTCCCAGTATCAAAACCACACCCCACTACTGCAAACCAGCCCCCCCACCCTTCCACCCTCCTGGGGTAACACCCGATGCCCGCTATGGCCAGTCCAGCCCAGATTGCACATACATCCCTATCTCATTAAACTCTACAAACCCATTCATTTCCTGGTACTGCCTCCCTACAATCTCTCCCACCATCTCCATTAGAACACTGCCAAACAAGATAAGGTTTCATCACAGCGAACACATTGTGCAAAACGTTTGTTATTTTAGTGAAATATGCACATTTTAGGTTACATAACATTTTTCATAGCTTTTTCCATGTGAGACTGGTTTAAGCACATCATTTCTCGGAGACCTTTTTCTCCTTCAATAAGTTACCTATTGAATCAGTTATCTAGCTTTTGAATGAAAGATATGCACTCTGTGTTTATACACCACAACACTTAATTTGGTATAATTGTGTGTAATTCCATACATTTTGTAATTTCTGACAGACCTTCATGACCCAGATTACAATTGTTTGTCAGACCTACTTCACGTTTGCTTAGGTGAGCGACCAACTATCAAGAGCCACTCATCAGTGGATACGCACACCTGTGAAGACTCCATCAGATTTCTCTTATAAATCCCTCCAAGTGCTACCTAAGGCAAGGGCAAATAAAAGAAACTCTATGTATGCAAATCTGAGAACACTAACGTTCCAGCAAAAAAACCCTGTCCATGGCACCCATCCCCTCTTTGTCTCACCAGACGAAACACACTGACAAGGTGAACCTCCTTTGTCACTTTGGTCTATCACATTTTCTGTACTTCTACACTTGCACCCTCAGTCAGACGTGCTGTTTTTTGTCTTGCATTATGTTTAGATGCCATGTAGAAACATAAATGTATAGATGTTCAAGTACATATTATACCTGACAGACTTGACTAGCCTCCCTGTCTTGCTGTTGGCTTCAGTCTCCTATTTCTTTTTCAAACACAGCTGTGCTGCAAGACATATTGTTTACAATTCAGTGGGCTTACAGCCCGCTAAAAGTATGTCATTGGTTGTTTTCATTTTCACTCTCATCTGCAATCTTTCGATTCCTTAGCTCTGGTTGGTTTTCCCTTTGTTTGTGCTAGTTGCTCACTGGAGCATGGACCCAAAAAATGTTCTTCCCTGTCTGTTCTTCCTCGCCTCTTTGCAACACACATTTTTTTTTAAATGTTATAAGCGTTACAGTATTATTCCTGAACATGCATTGTCATTTCCTACTTTTAATTCAGGCATACCGCTTCTTATTTAGGTTGTTCTCCCAATGTCATCTCTATTGGCGCTTTAGTTACCTACACCTAAAGCTATTCCACACAACCTACTTTACTCGTTTCTATCCCACTCAACTCCACTTTGTCACTCCACTCCACTCTACTCCATGCCACTCTACTCCATGGCACTCTACTTTACTACATGGCACACACACTATAGCTGAAAAACATTGATAAAGAGAACAGCTCTCACATTGGCAAGACCCCTTGGCTTTGTCAATGCTTACTTACAATGTAAAATCCTCTTTTAGGAGTTTGTAAAGTTTTATTGTGACCCCTCACACCAATTCAGTATTTGCAAAGGACATGCTGTAACCATCTCTTCCAAATATCAAATTGGTTTGTAATTGTTACAAATGGGGTGTTTGGTTGGCAGTCAGGTTACCCCCTGTCCAAGCAAGGACCCTCACTATAGTCAGGATGAAAGAGAATCACCCTCAGCTAACCCCCGCTCACCCCCTTGGTAGCTTGGCACGAGCAGGCAGACTTAACTTCAGAGTGCTAGGTGTAAACTATTTGTACCAACACACACAGTAACTTAACGAAAACACTACAAAGTGACACAACAAAGGTTTAGAAAAATAAAAAATATTTATCTAAACAAAACAAGACCAAAACGACAAAAATCCACAATACATAAGTCAAGTTATCAATTAAAAAAACAAAAAGAGTCTTCATGTAATTTTAAACACAAGGCTAACGCTGTTAGCGTGGAAATGTACCTAGGTGTGTCAAAAATAACCCCGCACGGGTGAGTGTGCATCAAAAAGGGCTTGCAATGCGTCAATTTCACTCACAGCGAGACCAGGCGTTGTTTCTCCTTCAGTCGAGTTGACGTGAGTCGTTTCTTCTCTCCACAGGGGACGATGCATCTATTCGAACCACACTCTCGGGTCCGGACAGGCCTTCCATCGTTGTTACACGCCCAGTGATGTTTGCATCGGAAATCCTGCTGCACGATGATCCAATAACCACGCAGCGCGGGTTGTGATCTCACCAGCCTCCGTCAGCGATGGTGTGCGTTGTTTCTCCAGCCACGGGCATCGATCTTCCGGTTGCGTTGCAGGCGAACGTCGATTTTCAGCCACGGAACCGATGGCGCGTCGATTTTTCAACCACTGATCAGAGTTGCTCGATCTTTTCCCCGCACAGCGGTCGAGTCTTGGATTTCTCACTTTTGGCTTGACAGCTTCTCCTTCCAGGACCCTAGGAACTGGATGGGTACCACTTGGCAGAGTAGGAGTCTCAGCAGAGGCTCCAGGTGCTGGCAGAGAGAAGTCTTTGCTGTCCCTGAGACTTCAAACAACAGGATGCAAGCTCTAAATCAAGCCCTTGAAGAGTTCTTCACAACAAGGAAGGCAACACAAAGTCCACTTTGTCCTGTAGCACACGCAGAAGCAGCAACTGTAGGAGGGCTCCACAAAGCACAGTCACAGGCAGGGCAGCTCTTCTTCCTCAGCTCTTCAGCTCTTCTCCAGGCAGAGGTTCCTCTTGGTTTCCAGAAGTGTTCTACATTCTGTGTTTTTAGGTGCCCTTCTTATACCCATTTTGCTCTTTGAAGTAGGCTTACTTCAAAGAAAAGACTCTCTTATTTGTGAAATCCTGCCTTGCCCAGGCCAGGCCCCAGACACACACCAGGGGGTTGGAGACTGCATTGTGTGACGGCAGGCACAACCCTTTCAGCTGTTAGTGACCACTCCTCCCCGCCCTCCCAGCACAGATGGCTCATCAGGAAATGCAGACTACACCCCATCTCCCTTTGTGTCAGTGTCTAGTGAGAGGTGCAACCAGCCCAACTGCCAAACTGACCCAGACACTGAATCCACAAACGGCCAGAGTCACAGAAATGGTTTAAGCAAGAAAATGCTCACTTTCTATAAGTGGCATTTTCAAACACACAATCTGAAAATGAACTTTACTAAAATATGTATTTTTAAATTGTGAGCCCAGAGAAGCAAACTCCACATGTCTATTTGCTGTCAAAGGGAACCTGCACTTTAATCCTATTTAAAGGTAGCCCCCATGTTAACCTATGAGAGGGACAGGCCTTGCAACAGTGAAAAATGAATTTAGCAATATTTGACTGTCAGGACGTATACAACACATTATTATATGTCCTACCTTAACCATGCACTGCACCCTGCCCTTGGGGCTATGTAGGGCCTACCTTAGGGGTGCCTTACATGGAAGAAAAGGGAAGGTTTAGGCCTGGCAAGTGTGTATACTTGCCAAGTCGAATTTACAGTTTAAAACTGCACACACAGACACTGCAGTGGCAGGTCTGAGCCATGTTTACAGAGCTACTAATGTGGGCAGCACAACCAGTGCGGCAGGCCCACTAGTAGCATTTGATTTACAGGCCCTGAGCACCTCTAGTGCATTGTACTAGGGACTTACTAGTAAATCAAATATGCCAATCATGGATGAACTAATTACATACACATTTTGTATATGAGCACTTGCCCTTTAGCACTGGTTAGCAGAGGTAAAGTGCCCAGAGTAACAAAAACAGCAAAAACAGAGTCCAGCACACATCAACAACCTGGGAAAAAGAGGCAAAAAGTTAAGGGAGACCACGCCGACAATGAAAAGTCTAACAGTGATGTATTAATGTTTGCAACCATAATCTGTTTGCAAAACATATAAAAGTTTTTGGCTCCTGAATTGGGATGGTAACTCATTTGTAAAAGAGAAGGCGTCTAAAGGACCCCTTCCTCTTTGTTAATTAAAAAAAAAAAAAAAAGCTTCTTGGGAAGTAAGCAGTGGTCCTAGAAACCACTGCAAACTCTTAAACTTACCCAAAAAAAAAAACGTTTTTTTTTCTTAAAGGCCACCTCGGTCCTTTACAAAACGTGGTTGCAGCATATAAAATAAAAAGTTTATTGAAAGATGATTACAAACTTGTAGTTAAACATCCCTGTAATGGTCACCAGTCCGAGTGAGCCCATGTAGATAGGATTACAACATACTACCAATCAGCATTTTACTAACCAGGCTACAAGAGTGGGATGAGAAAGAGAGGGGGAGAGGGAAAGAGAGAGAGAGAGAGAGAGAGAGGTGGAGAGGGAAATAGAGCGAGAGAGAGAGAGAGAGAGAGAGATAGGAAGAGAGAGAGAGAGAGAGAGAGACTAGAACCAATGTACAGGAATGGTCAAATGAGGATGAGAAAAGCCATATTTATCTATGCTGTCCATCAAACGGACAGCTGCTGCCTCATAGGCCCTAGCCTCCATCTCTGTCAATGTGCCTGGTATATAATGGGATGAACGGACCTCCACATGTAAAATGGAAGCAGAATCTTGGACTGGATATGCTATTCTGACCTGAACCTGACAAAGAGGGTCAGCACAGACAAAGAATGGTGACGGCAGTTAGTTGTACAAGCATACTGCGCTCTAAGACAAAGCAAACTCCAGTGATCCATACACTGTGCAGTGCTATTAGAGCAGTATAGGTGGAATGCACACAGTAAATGGGAATGGTACTGAGAGCACAAAAAGAGAGTATTAATACAAGCAAAAGTGAAACCTTTACAAGGCGAGCATGATTAAACAAAAGGTAAGTGAAACTGATAGTTCAAAACCAGAGCACATTACCCTCAGCACCTAATTCAGTGATCTTTCATTTACATAACTCAAAAGTATGTTTGCATTTATCAAATGTGATGTCTCTAAAAATGTTGCTAATAGTGGCACAGTTATAAGGCAACCATGGAAATTAGTTGGCCAAGCAACATTTGTAAGAATTCTCTAAAATATGGAGTGGCTCGTTTACAGTACATCAGATGACTTGCTTTATTTTCTTCCCTCTTGCCATATTTTGTTCACTTAGACTGCTAGTATTCCTGTAGTATCAGTAGTTCACGTTTGAGAAACAAAGATTTCCTGCAAAAGGAAACTGTCTTATTGATTCATTATGGCTTCTATGTATTTTTGGAGCTAACACCTAATTTTATTTGTCTACAACCACTGCTTTATATATATATATATATATATATATATATATATTGACTTGTATGATAATACTCTGTTATATACAGACTGATTTACGACATCGGCCGAAGTACTGAAGTATTCTAACAGACCCTTCTGAGTGCCAAATACACTAGTACGGAAAAAAGCATTGTACAGTGATCACCTACTAGTAACAACTATTCATATAAAAGATGTGTATTATTTGCATACACATTGTAGTATTCATTTAATTTTATACACTGTTACACATGCTTTGTTGAGATGTCAAATCACCATCTACAACTGCTTTTATTATCTTTTTAACAGTATGTATAAATGATGTTGTATGATGATACTCTGTGTTGTTATATGCAGACTGATCTACAGCACCGGCTGAGGTATTCTAACAGGTCCTCCTGAATACCAAATGATCGTGTACCATTCATGTCAAAGATATGCATTGTTTGCATAAGAATTATAATATTCATGATGTTTGTTTTGAGCCATAAAACCTCTTGGCGTATGTTGATCTCATAGCAAATCACAATGCATATGGATTCCCTTATCACTGTTTTGAATTTTCTCTCTCTCTCGACTCTTCCAACCACTTGCTGGCACACCGTGTTACGAGCTTTAGATCAGAATATGTTTGGCAGGTTTTTTAATAGTATGATGTGAAGGCTTCTAGTTGCCAAAAAGATAATGCTGGTTTTTTTCTAGACATGCATGATGCAAGCACAGTTCACTATCAAATCTCCCTCAGTGCTTATCCTGAAGTTGCAATACAGTATGTTGAGTCTGTGACTGTTGACCACAATTGCTAGTACATGGGAAAACATGCTAATGGGTTTCACTTTTCTACATCTCTACTTTAGCCTGTCTCTTCTTTCCTGTCATGATCTCTACATTTCAAAATCCAGAGAGACTGCATCTAAATATGCTACCATGTAAAACCATGGCATTCCACTGGGACAGAGCTAAGATCCTCCACGTTTCTTTTAACTTGAGAAAAACAGAACAAAAATTTGAGTGTGCATTTGCAGATTGACCTTTCCTAGCAACATCCACATTATGGCCCATACCTCTTATAGTTTGGAGAGATATATATTTGATTTCCTTTATGCTGGGCCTGGCCCTTTTTGCAGGTTCATCCCAAACTTTTTGCCTTCTTCCTCCTATTTTTTTCTAACCTATTTCTGTTTGCTTTAGGACTCTGGGCACTTTACCACAGCTAACCAGTGCATATGTTCTCAGTCTAAAATGTATTGGTGAGTTGTTTTTGTCATGGTTGGTATATTTGATTTACTAGTAAGTCCCTAGTATAGTGCCCCAAGTGTGCCCAGGGCCTGTAAATCAAAAGCTACTAGTGGGCCTGCAGAACTAATTGTGCCAACTACATGAGTAGCCCTGTAAACATGTCTCAGTCCTGCCACTGCAGTGTCTGTGTGTGCAGTTTTAAACTGCCACTTCGACCCTGCAAGTGCACCCACTTGCCAGGCCCAATCCTTCCCTTTTACTACATGTAAGTCACCCTTAATGTAGGCCCAAGGCAGCCCCATGGGCAGGGTGCGGTGTATTGAAAAGGTAGGACATGTACTGGTATGTGTTAATATCCTGATAGTGAAATACTACTAATTCCGTTGTTCACTATTGCAAGACCTGTCTCTCCCATAGATTAACATGGGGATTGCCTTGAAATATCTTTTAAGTGTAATTTCCCATTAGCAGCAAATAGAGGTATGGAGTTTGGTATCTGAGCTCACAATTTAAAAAAACATATTTTGGTTAAGTTGTTTTTGACTTGTAAGTTTGAAAATCCCACTTTTACAAATTGATCATTTTCTTGCTTAGCCATTCAGTGCCTTGCCTGTCTTCTGAATACACATCTGGGTCAGGATGACAGTTGGGCTATTTGTGTATTCACTCATATCAGTCACAGAAAGGTAACTGAGATATGACCTGTACATCCTGATGGCCCATTGCCAGGCTGATGGATCTTCCTGAGCTAGAGTGGAAGGATGAGCTGACGTTTGCACCGGATTAGGGATGTGCCTGTCCTCACTCAAAGCAGTCTCCAACCCCCTGGAGTGTGTCTGTGGTCAGGGTAGGGAAAGGCAGGGTCTTGTGCACGACAAAGCCCTCTCTTTGAAGTTTGCCTGCTCCAAAGGCAGAAATGGGTATAAGTACTGAACCTCTGACAACACATAGTTAGAACACTTCTGAACTGAGGACATTCTGCCAAGAAGAAGAGCTGAATGCTGTAGGAGTGACTGCCACTCTACCTTTTGCTTTGCTGGTCTTGCCTACTGCTTGCTGCTTCTGTCCTGGAAGTGAAATGACTGGACTTTTCTTTCTACATACTGCTTCACATAGTGCCAAATCGAGTTCCTGGGCCCTTGGGAGTGTGTTCTGGTGTACCAAGGAAGAAAGAGACCTCTAGACTGATTTTGGAACCGCCCTGCAAAAGTAAGGAACCAATGCCTCACATCCCTTGCCTAGCAGTAAGGAACCGGTGCCTCACATCCTTGGTACCAGTAAGGAACTGATGCTGCTTTGGATCCAGCCACGACTCACCTCCCCAACACCATGCAACGTCTTTGTTTCCTCATTGTTTTTCAAGGTACAGTACCTGGGAACCGTGCAATTCCGTGACCAGCCTGCACTCCCTTGTGAGTGTTGTCAGACTGTTGGGAATGACTCTGTCAAGACGCCATGATAGCCCAGATGGAGCTATTATGTTTCTAAACACTATACTAAGATTTAATCTTTGAAAATTCATACCTTTACTTATGTATGTTGGATTTGTGCCATTTTGGTTTTGTTTTACTCAGATAAATATTGGCTATTGTTCTAAACTGGTGTGGAATACTTTTGTGGTGTTTTCATTGTGTTACTGTGTGTGGGTACAGTGACTTTACACATTGCCTCTCAGATAAGCCTGACTGCATGAGCCGAGCTGCCAAGGAGGTCAGCAGGGGTTATCTTAGCTGTTTGTCGCCCTTACCATGAATAGATTGAAGGTCCCTACTTGGACAGGGTGTAAACCACTGTCAACTAAAGGTCCCATTTCTAACACTATAAATGACTATGGGCCTGATTTAGAACTTGGCAAATGGGTTACTCCATCACAACGGTGACAGATATCCCGTCGGCGGAAGTCTGAATCCTATTCTATCATATGGACGGAGTAACTCGTTTGCTTTGTTCTAAATACAGCCCTTAATTGTGTATGCTCTCCTTTGTGAACCTATGAGACAAAACATATTTAAGCAAAGTGCACATACTGTTAAAAACCTATGAACCCTTCTGTTCATAACATCTCATCATGCTCACTGTAAAGACACATGCTGATTTTTCATGGGAGGCCAGTCTAATAGAAGCAAGAGACTAATCTATGCTTTTGCTATCTTTTTTAGAGTTTACAAAACCTGTGTAGAAGGCCTAACATCTGGCAATCTTCAAAGAGATGTATGAAGTGGAAGCTTCCCAATAAAATGCTTTGTCAGAGGAGAAATGAAGAAAATGCTGAATCTGAAAACTTACAACAATGTTGCTTGTGTTCATTCACTACTCATCTGTTTACATGTCTTTAATATTGTCTTATCTATTGTCCCGGGATTCTATCAGACGAAGCATGTGTTTTAGCTAAATACAATTAAATGTTTAAATGTCATTAAGGTCCATTTTATTTCAATCAGCATGTCACATATTTAAAAAGATGCAATATATTTAATGTAGCTCAAAGTCAAGACCCTATGAGTATTGGTGAATGTCACAAGATGCACTTCTGGATCTAAATACAGATGTATGACTTTTTTGCGGGCATCTACTTTTGACAAGAGTTTAGATCACTGTCCACCTTTTACTGTAAAGATGCATTAAATTATATGCCAA
Organism: Pleurodeles waltl; assembly: GCF_031143425.1. Classification (NCBI taxonomy): domain Eukaryota; kingdom Metazoa; phylum Chordata; class Amphibia; order Caudata; family Salamandridae; genus Pleurodeles; species Pleurodeles waltl. Next base: position 1,478,167,402 of record NC_090444.1, read on the forward strand.
GTGAAGAGCACTGGTTGGTCTGATTACAAGATATTTTTTAAATGACTGTATTGTACAAAGTAGGAACACAAATTCTGGTTTAAAAGGAGGTGGTGCTTCTCCAAGTAATTACTCAAATATGAGTGTCTCTAAATTCTTCTTGATGGACCCTGAATGGGAAAATTGTCAATCCGAGAAGTACTCCAGTCACATAATCCTGAAGGTGATCTAAACCCAACTATTTGTGAGCAATCTACAACCATCCAAACCCTTTCATAAAATTGTCAAAATTCATCACATAGTTGTCATTAAATTATTCAAAACTATTCAATGATAATTTGAAAGAAGATAGAAAATAATAATGGAGTAATCCATGTGCATTCTAAAGTTGTCATTAAATCATTATAGAGTCGTTCACACTCGTTCTTAAACTATCTTGATAGAATTCCTACTTAGTACACAGCCATTCCAAAGTTGTCCTGGAATCATCCTGATGTGATTAAAATTCATCCTGAAGTTGTCCTGGAATCATACTGATGTAATTCAGACTCACCCTGAAGCTGTCCTGGAATCATCCAGATGTAATTCACACTGATCCTAAAGCTGTCACTTAGTATTCCTGGTGTAGTATGAAATCATCACACACTTTAAGTTAAAGTTAACAGAACCTCATCCTGGAGCAGTTTTAGTGGTGACTGTAGATTTATCTCATTTAAATATTTCACCCTATACACATAGTTCAGGATTTCACACAATGACTTCCCCAGATAATTATAGGAATAGCCCAGCTGAAGTCGACTCCTGGAAGATCTTCCTTTCTGACTTGTACTATCCATTGGGGACAATGGATAAGGACTTCTTTAGAAGGAAAGAGCACTCCTTGTCAATGATTTTTGAAGCTCCCTTCTTTAATGTGCTGGGCTCTTGGGGTCTGGTCAGCCCTCATTAGCATGCTTTTGGCCCTTTGTCAGCCCTCACACCCTCATCGCACCCGACCTCCCAGTTTATAGTCCCCTCTTACCTAAAAATGTGCTGTCACAAAGATAGCTCAGGATCAAATTTTACTGCGAAATGCTACTTCCAATGTTAATTTGCAAACATTAGTCAATCGTTCTTTTCTATACATAATTTACAGGAAGTCGGAAGGCCTAAGAAAGAGATGGTCTTTTTTCAATCATAGACTTATGATTTAGTGAACTTGAGAAGTCAGAAATGATCGCGCACAAACTCATGTAGGAAGAAAACATGATAGAAGAATCCACAAGCTCTGCTCACTGCCAGTAAACGGGGAGCAGCACTTCCGAGAGTCATGCAGGACGTTTAAATCATATTCATACATAACATACGGTCAGTTAGCATGACAAAAGATCAGTATGCTGAAAATCCATGCAACTGGTGCCTCTCCGGAACTGTAAATTTGACTTCCGAAGCAGAGGCCTAATTCATGATTGACGTGAGACTTGTCAGTAGCCAGTATGTGACTGAGGCACCTTTCTCCGGGATGCTACTACACCTGAATTTTGGCCTCCAGTCCTGCGCGATTTTGCATTTTGCAAAAAAAAAAAAAAAAAAAACAGACCGTGTCTCACATTATTTAGCAAATCATATAGAAAATCTTGAAAACAGCATTGTTCACAGGTCGCCCACGTCTGTTTTTGTGAAGGGAGGTTTTTCGACATCCGTATTTAGGGAGAACTAATCATTTCTTAAATGCAATGTAACGGGATACAGTAAGTTAAACTATATTGCTTGTTGTAATTGGACGACATTCCTTTTAGGACAGAACTGATAAATGGTGGATTTTAAGCACAATGGCTAGAAGTGCCAGTCAAAACATTATAGCATGCATAGAGGCAAGTATAGTTGCACTGCCTTTTTTGCTTCAAGATGTGTGTGGCATGCCAAAAAAATCAACTATCTGCAGCAACATACCAGTTGGCAAAGGAGGCTGTAAGACATGTAAATCCAAGCTATTTGAGGAAAATATATAGTGACCTCCAAGTGCTGCCACCAGGGAACATGCATACCATTTTGATCAGTGTTCTATTATTTATGACAAGAAGCATTGCAAGGTAGATGTAAGTTCTAATGCAAGCAATTAATGACATCTACTAGAATGTTAAAAGTACATCTTCATCCTTTTCTTATTTTTAAAAAGTGCCAACCTGACATGTCAATGACATTGTTTAAGTCCCACTGCGCACATCTTACATTTATAGTTAAAATAGCAGGTATGAAATCATTGAATTTAAACTTGCGAGATGATTGATTCTATGAATGAAATCACGCTGCTGAAAATTGTTATGGATCATGTGAGCGTGACCTTATATTATTCTGTATTATTATAATAAGGTGACATGTAAAAGGGCAGTGATATCTACCACTCTCAGATGTCCAATCAAATCTTTTGACTCAGACAGGAGTAACAAAATCATCCCGTCAAACAATGAGAACCAATAGACATCCAACAATAACAAAAATATGCAATAATGAGTCAGTCACATCATGACCTATGTGGCCATGAATCACCACACCAGTTTAGTAAAGTACTCACTAATGTGAGCACGTGTAGACATGTGCTTCTAATTGGGTGTGGTGTAGACATGTGCTTCTAATTGGGTGTGGTGACTCATCCAGATGTGGAAACTCAACTGCTTTCCTGATTGGCTATAAATAGCAGAGTGAAGCATGCCTCCCTGTTTGGCTTCGTTTTGCTTCCTGATCTCAGCATCTGATTTGGCAGTCCAGCCCCTGCTGCCATCCCCGTATTCAGGACTTTAGAGGCAATTATTTTCTTCATTCTTGTACCAGCTGACACCAGGCATTCCTCCATCACTCTGGAAAAGACTGCAGCTAAGGGAGTTTGTTCTTTGAGCGTTGCGCTTTCCTAGAACAGCTGGTGTATTTCAGACCTCGTATTTTGGCAGAGTGCTTATCTTGAAGAGACAAATGCATTACTGAACATTCTACATTAATATTGTAGTTACTTGTCTAAATGTTCTTCAGGAAATCTGCTTGAGCTCAAGTACTACAAAAAGTGACAGTGCAATTATAAAAGAGCATTTATGTGACTTTTCTTTCTCTAATAGCATAGCTTTTGGATTTAAATTGCGTCATTCATGCCTGTGTTTCAGGTTTGAGGAATTTGCTTTTGAAGGGGTTTTCACACACACAGTGAAACCAAACTAAACTGTGTCACCCTAACTGTTTAAACCCAGAGTGGACATTTGTATTTCTTGGATTGTTTTTGTTCCTTTTAATTTAACCCTATGCATGCAGGAACGTTATATGTGATATAATTAATGCCCTTGTTTGTCTTTCTTGTGCATGATAAGTGCAACCACAGTTCTAATTGTAATGTGCAACAGTAAATTTCTGTGAAGCCAGCCCTAGTGTTGCAGTACTTATTGTTATGGTACTCAGTTTGGGTGTTTGGTAATGCAGTGTTAGTAATTGTGCCAACAGTTATTATTATCCAAGAAACCAGGTGTTCTTCTACCGCTCTTGTGCCCATATCAGAAAAAGAGATTCAGTTTCAAGGAAGTTGAGTGCACTATCTCTACTATCACTCTGTCAACAACGACCTGCCCCCGAAGATACAGGGTGCCTGGCTGGACCGGCAAGATGTGGCAGTGTTTTGTCTCTTTCTCTTCCACTCCCCTTTCCTTTTAGGACACCTGCCGATGGTTCTGTGTCCACCAGTAAGTGCAAAGAGGTGTTCCAGGAGGGTGGAGGCATACCATTGCCTCTGCAGACATCGTGCTTTTTAGGTGAGTGGCCCATATCAACAGTTCACAAGATCCTACCTTGCCCAGGCCTGGCCTCAAACGTACACAAGGGGGTTGGAGACTGCATTGTGTGAGTTCAGACACAGCCCATTCAGGTGTAAGTGACCACTCCTACCTCCACTCTAGCTCAGATGGATATGTAATCTACACCCCAGCTACCTTTGTGTCACTGTGTAGAGGGGATTCACAAACAATCCAACTGTCAGTCTGACCCAGGCAAGGAATATACAAGCAGGCAGAATCTCAGAATGGTTTAATCAAGAAAAAATGCCCACTTTCTAAAAGTGGCATTTTCGAACTAACAATCTAAAAAACACCTTCACTAAAAGATGTTTTTTTAAATTGTGAGTTCAGAGGCCCCAAACCACATATCTCTCTCTGCTTTCAGACAGAAATTACATTTTAAGGATATTTAAAGGCAGCCTCCATGTTAACCTATGAGAGAGATAGGCCCTGCAATAGTAAAAACAGAATTTGGCAGTATTTCACTGTTAGGACATGTAAAACACAACAATACATGTCCCACCTTTTAAATACATTGCACCCTGTCCATGGGGCTACCTAGGGCCTACCTTAGGGGTGCCTTACATGTATAAAATGGGAAGGTTTGGGCCTGCTAAGTGGGTACCCTTGCCAGTTCGAATTGGCAGAGTAAGACTGCACACACTGACAATGCAGTGGCTGGTCTGAGACATGTTTAAAAGGCTACTCATGTGGGTGGCACAATAAGTGTTGCACGCCCACTAGTAGTATTTGATTTACAGGCCCTGGGTACCTGTAGTGGACTTTATTAGGGACTTACTAGTAAATCAAGTATGCCAATCATGGATGAACCAATCACCAATAACATTTACACAGAGAGCACATGCACTTTAGCACTGGTCAGCAGTGGTAAATTGCCCAGAGTATCGAAAACAGCAAAAACAGAGTAAAGCACACATTCAAAACATGGGAAGCAGAGGCAAAAAAGACAGGGGAGACTACACCAAGGATGCCAGGTCTAACACCTTCCTAAATGAGACAGCGACGTGCAGATTATTCTTCAGCAGAGCACAGGAACTGCAGGTCTTCAGAGAGCAGCATCAGGAACATGAAAGGGAAAACATTTCAGAAAATGTTGGGCCTAAAGTAACTGAACTGTTAGAATCATAAGTAAAAGCTGAATAACAGAAAGACTTCTAACTAAGCGTAGAACTAGAACAGGAACTAACTATGAATGGAACTAAAATAAATCTGCCTCTCATCACCTAAAGCTTGCTAAATTAAAGTCCCAAAAAGTTACTAGATAAACCTTAATTGGACAAGACTTTGAGGTGGTTTAGTTTGGTTTGTAGTTAATAAACTTTCATCTGTGCTTCAGATGTATCTCTTTTACTTCTACTTGCTCTCTTCTCCGGTCGACAGCTTCCATAAAATATTACAAAATAAAAAGCAACATGGAACATGATATTGAGCACTGAAGCGGGACAGAAATTTCCACTGTGCAAGTCACACATGATGTTTTAATAAACTGCTTATAAACATTTCAGTGAAATCAGCAACATTTGAACATCATGCTTCTACAAAATGCTAAACGTGGGCCTTTCAACTAATGCTAAACACAAAGAAAAGAAAATATTTCTAGAAATGTACTATTAGTTGTATAGTACATAATAATAATTATCTTTTTCCAGTACATTTAATTATTATTAAACACAATACATTTACATTAGACATTATTATTTGCAAATGGAACACATTGTGGTGGACACCATGTCAGTCACTTTTTAAAGCTGCATGTTTATTTTTCTAACACATTTCTCAGTTAGGCCTTCAGATACATGTTATTTCACATTATTTTAGTGATTTATTTTTATTAATAATGTTTGATCTCTAAAAATCATTGACAGTGACCATGATCCTTAGATCATAAAACATTTGAGTTGTTCATTGAAGGATAATGCAGTATCAGCACAACCCTGGCCAGAAGTTAAATTTAAAAGCTGATGTACAGTGTGAAAGTGGATGCATTCTCAAGTGTTAGTAATGTTGACAAAAATTGGAGATAGGAACAGGACTCAGATGTTCCTACTATGACATTCAGCTCCTGGTGTTCACGCTTAGTGAAGTGACCACACAAAGCCTCATTTACAAAGAAGGTGGTACGCCCTGGGTGTTTCTTCTTCACTGGATTGTAGTTCTTACAATGTCCTCACATGAACATTTGTGTTTAGGAAGTACTGACTTAAGGGTGATTAGTTAGCATCCCTTGGACAATGGCTTGGAGGCAGAATGCAAGTCATGGGCTATTAAAATTGCTCAGATTTCCCAATTTCCCAATAATCTCTGGGAATGGACATAGTTGTGGTAGACACTGAAGTGTAATGTCAAAATTGTTTACTCTTGAAGTAGGACTTTGCTCTGTGTTGACAGGGGAGAACAAGAATGGGGAAAGCAAGATGATGTTCAGTTTGTGGATGACGTATGAAAAGATCCAGTCAAGACTATTACCCATTATTCCAGTTTCTTCTAGTCTCTTTAATCTCTCTAGGAGTGAGTGGTGATAAACTGTCAATCTTGGCAGATATGTCCTGCAGAAGAAGTGCATTAACACCCATTCCTCTACACAATATTTTTCATCTTGTTTGAGATTAAGATCTGTCAAAAACAATCCAGACTTGTCAATTTTATTTATTGTTGCATTTGACATTGCAAAGGCGATGTGGGCCAAACTCCTTAACCCAATCGTCTCAGCGGTTTAAGATTATTGCTCCCGATAAGAAGGGTCTACTTTGGAGAAGTCGGCCTAGAGAGTTTGATGGTTTTTATAGTTGATAAACTGCACAGTACAAACCCATGTCCCTGATTAATACATAAAATGTTTTTTTCTCCCATCTACTCCCAAACTCAGTGCTTAATTTGAGCTGGTGGTTTCCAGTGAGGGACACTGGCACCTATTTGAGTACCAGCACTTCTTTTTCTGCCTCAATCGTTTACTGGGAGCAAAACACATATATGGGGAAAAAGGAGCAAAATATAGAGGAGAAAGCATCACAAAGGGAGAAAGAAAAAAGCTGCCAGAGTGAGCTGAAGGGACAGGGATTGGCTGTAAATGGATTAAAGAGGCCCGAGATGTCTTCAGGATTACACTACCTCAGTATTCTGTGCTTGCACTTTTAATTGCAGCAGCTGAGTGTTTCAGAGGAGAGCTTTTGGGCACCAGCACGTTTTTATTTACAAATTAAGCACTACTCAAACTCTCTCCAGTGGTTCTAATCAGAGCCTACCTGCAACCATGTTTCTCTTGGTGCACACTCTTCTTTTGTTTCTGTTTATTTTTTTATTGCCAAATGTGTTCCCTGTGGATAAATAGATAAACATTTCTATGATGAATGAAAACACCACCATTATATTTTTTAACCAGTAAAGCACATATCATTAATTACAAACGTCTGTGGGATGCACTAACTTACAAATGGCCTTTCAAGCTGTCTTTGTGTAGAAGTCCCTGAGAGGTTTTACTAAATGCATCATGGTGTGGCTTAACTAATTGTTCCTAGTGGCAAACAGCTCTGAACTCTGACCCCGGTCAGTAGTTTGAGGCCCTCCTCCACCTGCAGGCTCTGCCTGCGCCTCATCCCTGGTATCTAGCGGGAGAGCTCTGCTCTTCTGCTGGACTGCCCTCTGCCCCTTTTCTCTTTTCTCTGTCCTCTTCCCATGTTTTTCTCTGAGTGTGCTGTTTTTATTGTGCCTTTCGCTTTCTGCGATTTCCTCTATTTTTTCCCTTGGTTTTCTCATTTTACTATTGCTCCTCGCATTCTCACTTCTCTCTCTCACTCCCTGCCGTTGCTGTCCCACATCGCCACCCCCCCTTTTTTTGCGCGGTTTCCCACTTCCACCTCCCAGTTGTCCTCTCCTCCCCCATCCCTACTTAACGGCAGCCGCTGTGTAGCCGCGTGCATCCGACGCACCAAAAGCACGCCTACGGCAAGCCTGCCTGCGACCCGACCGCGTCCAGCACCAGGACCCCTGGACCTCTCGCCCACCACTGCTTCTCGTCAGCAGCACTCATTGCACTCAACCCAGGACACGGCAACAACTGTACGCAGGCATCACCAAGGGACCCTTCACCTTTCACCACTGCAAATTCACCAGCCTTCATCACTCAAGCCCACCCCGAGGACCCACAAAGCAGAAAAAAACCTCAGATGCATCCTGATCAACACTCGCTCCATCCACAGGCATGCCATCGAACTCTGGAACCTCATCGACACCACATCCCCGGACATCGCCTTCCTCACAGAGACCTGGCTTAACCCCTTTTCAGCTCCAGACATCGCCATCGCCATCCCAAACAGCTACAAGATCATCTGCAAAGACCACATGAACCACCCAAGGGGAGGCATCGCCATCATCCACAAAGAGTCCCAGCACCTCTCCACCAGCACCAAAAACTCCATAACCCACATGGAACTCCTCCACTTCCAGATTGAAACTAACCGTAACACCACTCTGTGGGACACCCTCATCTACAGGCCACCGGGCCCCCACCGCCCATTCTGCGACCCCATCACTGACCTCTCCACCACCATGCGCTTGCTTTGAAAGGACTACATACTCCTCAGGGACCTCAACTTCCACCTGGAGAACCCCAATGACAACAACTCCATGATGCTGCTCGAAAACCTCACCAACCTTGGACGCAAGCAACTCATCACCTCGCCCAACCATGGACACACACTCGACCCCATCTTCACCGCCAGCAACCACATCTCCATTAGCCACATCATCGAACTCCAATTGATCGACCACCACTGTATCCACTTTACCTTTAGCATATCCCAGAACGACACCTCGCTCAACTACCACCCCACAGGAGCTGGAACAAGATCACCAAGGACCAGCTACTCACCAGCCTCAACAACTCCCCCCCGACAACCTTGGCACTAACACAGCTGCCCGGGACCTCATCAACTGGATCATAGACTGCGCCAACACCTTAGCCCCCATCAACAAACACTCCAACAGAAACATATCAATAAAAGTCAGTTGGTTCACCCCCGCCCTCAAGGAGTCCAAACAAAACTGGAGATGCCTAGAAAGAAAATGGCGCACGGACAAGACCTCCATCAACCATAAAGCCTTCAAAAAAGCCATAAACAAACAACACCAACTCTGGACCACCAAGAGAAACACCTTCCAGGAACGCATCAACAACAACGCACACAATAGCAAAGAACTCTTTGCGATCATCAGCTAACTGGCCAACCCCAGAGAGAACTCCACGTACAGCCTCCCTGCACAACAACCTCTCCACCTACATTCACCGCAAGATAGCTGACATCTACGACAGCTTCCTTACTCAGGACCATCCCACGCCCACCACCTTCATATCCACCACCAAAGCTCCTCCAAATCCCCACCACCTACTCTGCTGGGCCAACATTTCTGACAAAGAAACCCTCAACATCATAAACTCCATTCACTCTGGCTGTCCCTCCGATCCCTGCCCCCACCACATCTTCAACAAAGCAAGCAGCACTATTGCACCCAAACTCTGGAACATCATCAACTGCTCCTTAGAAACCATCACCTTCCCAGAAATCTGGAAACATGCCAAAATCAAGCCCTTACTGAAGAAATCTACCACAGACCTAGATGACCTCACGAACTTCCGGCCCATTTCTCTACTCCCCTTCCCAGCTAAAGTCATCAAAAAGCCTGTCAACAGACAACTCACCAAACACATTGAACTCAACAACATCCTGGACCCCTCACAGTCAGGCTTCTGGAGCAACCAAAGCACCGAGACCACCCTCCTCGCTACCACATACGACATTCGCATACTTCTACACAGGTGTGAGATTGCCGCTCTCATCCTCCTCGACCTGTCCGTCGCATTCAACACCATCTCCCACTGCACTCTACCGACTCGTCTCCACAACACCAGCATCCAAGACAAGACACTAGAATGGATCATCTCCTTCCTCTCCGACAGGATCCAAATAGTCTGACTCCCCCCTTCTACTCAGAGGCCACCAAGATCATCTGAAGCGTCCCGCAAGGCTCCTCTCTGAGCCCTCTCTCTCCAACTTCTACATAACCACCCTAGCCACCATTGCCAGACACCACGCACTCAACATCGTCTCATACGCCAATGACACTCAGCAAATCATCTCCCTCACCAATGACCTGCACACAGCCAAAGCCAACTCACACAACGGAATGAGGGCAGTCACCGCTTGGATGAAGGAGAGCTGTCTCCAGCTAATTATAAAAAAAAGAAGTCCTCTTCATCGGCAACAACTCCTCAACCTGGGACATCTCCTGGTGGCTCACTGCCCTTGGAAGTGATCCTGCCCCCACGGCCATGCCCACAACCTTGGATTCATCCTGGACTCAGCACTCTCCATGAGTCGTCAAGTCAGCGCAGTCTCTGCCGCCTGTTTCAGCACCATGCGCATGTTCCGGAATATCTTCAAATGGATCTCAACCGAATTCAAAAGAACAGGCACCCACGTTCTCATCAGCAGCAGCCTGGACAAGTGCAATCCACTCTACCCTGGAACCACCACCAAGGTATATAAAAGACTGCAACGCATCCAGAATGCTCACTCTATTGCAATTCAGAATAGAAAAGACCTCAAAACTTGGATCTTCACCTGATCCCCTCTGTTCATCGACACCCACTTTCTTACTGCCCCCCCAGTGGCTCGAGACCCTAGCAGGTGACTAACCGTCCTTTACAAGTATACTGATTGATTGATTGAAGCAGACCATGTGCAATTAGAGCCTAATTTGTTTTTTTAAGTGTTTATGCCAAGTTTCCCTTAACTAGTCTTTAAGCATATATGCACACTATGCACCATACTTTGTTATTTAACCCTTTTTTTTCTTCTTTTATCAAGTAAGAGAAAGTCATCCGGAGATGATGCCAAAAGAGCTCTGGAAGGTTCCCAACAAATCTCATGAATGCAGGTACGTTGTTTTCTAGAGCTCCGGCCAGTAAGTGCTTCTTCTCCAGAGATCTCGAGGCAAAGCAAGTGTTGCCTTCTGGGTGTAGTTTAAGTAGGAAACCAAAATAGACAATGTTATTTAACCGAGTCTTGCAAGATATAGTTGTAAGCAGGAGCTCGCATGAGAAAACTTGCACTTCGATTTCTGGTGCTAAAAAGGGGAACTAACAAGGTGTTCGTGGAGGCATGTGTGCTCAGCAGAGCTGAGATTTCTAAGGGCAAGACAAGTGGTTGTAGCAAGGGAGGAAAAAAACAGGTGCTCTACGAGACACAAGGGAACTCAATGGGGCTGAGATATCTAAGGGCAAAACAAGCAGGTGTTGCAAGTGACTTTTTGACAGCATGACCAGCATTACAGAAGGGACGAGATCACTGCAGATTCCTTGTGTCAACCTGGATAAGGCATGGTGTGCTGATTTGATGGCACAGTGCCCCTTCTATCAATTTTCCAGAAGTAGATAATTTGAGACTGGTGAAGAATAGGCTAGATATGCAAGGTCTACTTCATGAGTGATAGCTTACAGGATATATATTGTGTTTTGAATGGAATGTGACTGAAGATAAGGAGTTTTTTATGATGCTCATTTCTGGTATAATGTTTGGTATTACAGCGGCTGTAGCAGAGGCAGCTACTGGCATTTGAAAGTGGTAGGGCAAATATCTGACCAACTGACATACACTGTGAGAAAATAGCAAAGCCCTTAGGCCAAGCACCAAAGATCTCAATCGTGGTCCATTTTAAACAGTATTTATAGTGGACCATGACTAAGAGCTCTGGATTTAGGTCTGAATGAAGTGTGAGTTTCCCAGTCAGTCAGAAAGCATTTAACCTAAAAATAAAACACATTTCTTATCCACTGCCTCGGCATTCTTATCTAGTCCTGGCAGTTTATGTCTCCAGGTGTGGGGTCCCGGAGTCAACTGCTCTAACCAATCCAGATGCTGGACTCATGATGTTAATAATATTAACCTGCATGGAAGAAGCACCAGGACTGGTCGGAGCAGGCTGGCTTGCCACTAGTTCAGACACTGGTGTCCTATATCTGATATTTGCCCACAGTCAAAAACAGCTTGGGATGGAGAGGTGTAAAGTGTGCATGTTGAGCTGGCTGTCACAATACAGCAGGCCAGTCCAACATTCACACCTGGAGTGGCCACCAATGCCACACTCCTACCTAATGCTGCCAGCCAGCATTAATGGCCCCACCGTCACACTCAGCTCAGACTTGCAGCACTGAAAAACAAAACAGTTATAAAATAATTTCATTACTGTTTAATTTTCCACATTTGCTGCACTTGCAGCTGGCAGGGGTGATGCTCCTCTGCCCCTCAATGGAGTAGCTGTTGCTGGGACCTTGATCTGCTGAGCAGAGCATTTTTTAATGATCCTGCTATTGGATTTTTTCTTTGAAAATAAGAAAAAATACATTTGACGGTTGGCTCCTTCACGTTGACAGAGCTGTGTGTCAGACATGAAAAATCATAGACAGGAACCGTTGTGAAAGTGGTTCCTGCCAATGCTTTAGAAATGAATTCAGGCTTGGTGGTCATTTCTAACTTTGGCAGGCAGGAACTTCATCTGGGCGACGGAGTATATTACACCATTGCCCTGACAGAGTTAAGCCAGTCTGACAATAAAAAATCAGGCCCTAAGAGTTAACAAATTAGAGGGGTATTTTATTTAGAGAGTGATAGGTATGTTGCAAGTGGGATAGGTTGAGGAAGGGGTCATGTTTCGTGGTTGTTTAGGATGTGGGGGGTTGTTGTGGGTAGCTTGGTAGGATGAGCTGAAAAGGGGTACTTCTGTCACTTTTTTCTGCTTTTGGGTGGGTCTGTTGCAAGCTGAGTAGTGAAAGGGATGGTTTTACGGTGATGTGGGAGCCCGCTTTTTTTTCTGTAAATAATTATTGTTGTCATATAGCGTTGTTCATCTTCTTTCCAGTAACTTGCAATGCACCTTTTTGTGGTAGAAAGGATAAGTCAATAACCTATTACTTGTTCCGCTTGCTTTGTGCTTAGGAAATATCCCCAAGAGGCTTGCCTGCGGATCACAGCAGAGTTCTCTATTTACCACTGGGTTCAATGTATACACTATTTGTTCCCAGTAATGTGTCAGTGCCCAGCGTAGCCACAGAATGTGTAAAAAGTCTGCATCTACATTGCCAAAGCTGGGATACATTTGTGTATCTGTTCAAAGTATGTGGTTTAGCCATTTGAGTCTTAGGTATGTGATGTGTAGATAGATGATTTGGATGTATTTGAGTCTTTGAATTCTAGAGACAAAGGGGCTGTTTTAACAATTAGTTTTATTGCCCATGCACCCAACAAGGGGTAAGGAGGGCACAACTACTAAATCAGTTTTATCAAGCTACACAAGGCCACCTTGCAAGTCCCTGTGTGGCTTGATAAATCAAGAGTAACACAACACAGCATTATTCTGTCCCAGGGTGGCATTCCATGGGTGGATCATGGGTGTTCCAGATTTACCACTGCTGGTAGATCTAGGAATGTGTGAAAATGCACACTTCCCCAGGTGAGGAATAAGGAGGAGAAATATCTTTATTTGTCCTTGTTTGTTCCTCTTTCTATGTGTGCTGCAGAATGCAGCGCACATAAAAAGAAGAAAATATCTCAGAGGATTGTTTTTGTGCGGAAAGGTGCTCCTTCCTGCACAAAACAATCCTGTCTTCAATGCATGCACCCTTGCACCACTGTGCAAGGAAAGGACAGGAATGTGCAGTATAATGTTAAATATGGCTTGTCCTTTCCCTTTCATGCAGCACAGTAAGGTGGATTGCTGTACTGCATGAAAGTCTGAAAAATTAAACCCATATGAGCGTATTCCTTTATCCTACCCAATTCTTTATCTCTGAGGGCCCTCTTAATGCAAGTCTTTTATCTCATTTTGGTGGCTAACATGTCAATTTTATTCATACATATAAGTGATTTTTAAAACCAAGTGATCAGTTTGCTTCCATTCCCCATGGCAAATAGAAGCCCCAATGCTTCATGTGTTGGGGCCTTGGAATCTCCGCAGATTTCCCTCATTAAGTGGCATATTTACAAGCTCCTAGCTCCGCCTTAGTGTCATTTTTTTTTTTACGCAAAGGTGACGCTAACCAGTCCCTCACCCTTTGCAATATGTACAAAGTGCTGCAATGCAAGCATAGCACCACTTTGTAATCCCTTGCACCACATTAAACCTGCGCCAGGTATAATGTATGCAAGGGGGGCATTCCCCTGCATGGAGGTGCAAATAGATTGCACAGTAAAATTTATAAGATTTCACTGCGCCATTCTATCATCATGTTTTAATGCCTGCTCAGGGAATGCGTTAAAGTAACACTTGTGCATTCGCCTATAGCCTCCCTTTGCTGTGCTGGACCAGTGCCAAACGTTTTGGTGCTAGTCCAGCAAAGCGTCACAATAGCATCAAATAATTTTACTTTATTGTCCTAATGTGCGACATGGTGCGCTGTCTTGGAAATACAGTGCTGCCATGGTGTTGTTAGGGGGGCACAGGATGACACAAGGAAACTGGCGCATCGGAGCTGGTGCCCCAGTTCCTTGGAAATATGTCCCTTAGGGGCATATTTAAGAAAGGTGGTGCTGTACACTTTTCTTGCACCCTTTACCGCTCCCTACCACCACCATGTGTGTGACGTATTTAAAATGCGGCACACCATGGCGCATAGTAGGGGTCAATAGCGTAATTTTTCATGACTCTATTGATGTACTCTGCAGGAGTAGAGTCACAATATTGGTGCTACTCATGCAGAGAACATGGGGGCCCATTATAAATAACAGAAGCCCCTTTTTAACATTTACAGTGCATTAAAAAATGATGAAAGTGCCATTTGTTAGGCCCCCCCTAACAGGGGAATGCCCGCTTTGCATACATTATGCCTGGTACAGGCATAATGTAGCACAAAGGGCTACAAGTGGCGCAACACATGCATTGTCCCACTTTGTAAATGTGGCACGAGGAGTTTGGTCTCGTTGGGCCACATAAGAATAAAATGATGCTAATGTGGCGCAAGGTGGCTCTAGAGCTTATAAATATGCCCCTTAATTTCTAAGACTGCCATAGTTTAGGAGTTGCACATGTGGGAATCCCCGTTCTTTTATCATTTCCACCTTAGGAAGCAGTTTCTTTTCTTTAAAACAATCCCCTATCTTCAACTGGTTTTCCCTTTCCCAAGTGCAAAATTAATTCTCTTGCCGTGTGTCCAACCCTGGAAGAGGCTATCATGTGGGATGATGAGGGCACACAGAAGTTTCTTTTGAAAAGGCATTTCTGCCAACATTTAAGTGCCAGTCTGAGCAAATGTTGCCATTTTGTGGTATGTGTCAGTAGAAGGGATACAGTGTCTCTTAACAAGATTATCACACTTAAGTTCTGCTATTTCTTGAGGGTTACATCCCTGTTGTCACAAGTCTAACCACTGTAAATGAGATTCGAATAGTAAACCTCATAGTCAGCCAGCCCACGTCCTCCCTCTACGTCGCCTTTTCCCCCATATGAAATTCTGCAAAGCCATTTGTAGTAACCTGGTTAACAATAATGACTTTCAAAAGAGCTATCTGGCCTATCACGGAGACAGGAGGGCAGGACAAGAATTGCATATTGCCTTTTAGGGATTATAATGCTGAACCCGGGTTCCTGTCTAATAAATCTGCGTCATTATGTTAAACCCTCACCCATACTTATTATACCATGGAAGGGCACAACTCTATGCTCCACTGTGTGTGTGTCTCGGGCTCTGTTACAGAGTAAGAAGTGACTGGGAAGGCAGTCTGCTCTAAGTTGTTCCAAGCCCAGAAAGTTATCCGAAGATTTCTAGCAAATGTATCCTCAATGGCAAATCTGTGACACCACGTTTAAAGTACGTTAGCACATCATCAGCATATAATGATAATGAGTTCACAATGTCTATCAGTGGTATACCCTCAGTCACATGCTCTCTTCGGATTGTCTCAGTGAAAGACTCCTCTGCCAGACTTCTCTGCCAGCGCAAGCAACATTGGAAAAAGGGGATATCCGTGACTTGTTCTGCAAACTATTCCTAGGCTGGTGATATGTTTACCCTTTTTTACACGTACAATAGGTCTAGTGTACAACAATCAAAACCAGCAGATCCGGGCTTCCCCCATACTCATATTTCTGAGGGTTATTTGTAAGAACATCCAGCTAAGGGTGTCAAATGCGTTTTCTAGGTCAATAAATATAATCAAGGGTTTCACCCTCTCCCCCATCTTTGTCTCCTGTAGGATGTAAAAACAGCTGCCTGATGTTAGATGAGGTGTTCCTCCCAAGAATAAACCCAGACTGGTCTGGATTTCATGCTCGCCATTAAGGACAGTAATCAATTTGCTGGCACTTTACTGAGGATTCTGTAATCCCGGATCAGTAATGATAGTGTTCTGTAAAATAATCTATCCAGCACATCTCTCCCATGGACAATGGGAGCATGCCTGATTCTTTTGCACTCTATTTGAAGGCCATCTGTTGTTTTTCTCAATGTCAAATTGTTGATGACTACTTTAATTTCGGGTTCAGTAATAAGTGCACCCAGCTGTTTTCTTGCCTCTTCCAAAACTCTTTTTAAATTGCACATCTATAAATATGCATCAGTTGCATACTTTGAAGCTTCAATTTGCTGCCCATATAATTTACTACAGTAAGCGAGGAACGTCTTATTTACTTTGAATTGAGAGCATTGTATAGTTTAATTACTATCTTTAATCTGGGTAATGGTGGTGTCCGCATAGTATGGTTTTGTAAGCCAAGCCAATAGTCGGCCTGACATTGCCCTATCCATGTTGCCTAGTGAGATATTTCTTATAGTTTAAACTTATCAGACTCTCTACTAGGGCCGCGTAATGCATATTTTGCTCTTTCAGTACACCACACAGAGTGATCAGCTACCACTTTTCTTAGATTTTACCCAATTATTCATTTGTCTCTCTATTGTCCGATGGCCCCCTATTTTTTCCAACTACAATGCCCCATGCAATCAATGGTGATGCTGTGCTACTCTGGATATCCCCAACGTAATTACTTATGGCATCTCTTAACCCCTCCCTGAATATCACTTTCTTGAACAACGAGCCCTGCAGGTTCCAAGTGGGTTTTGGAGGGAATGAATCACCCCATATTATCCATTCAGGTAACGGATTATGGTAGACACTCCCAGACACTCTGAGCTCAAAAACACCCTGTTACGACTCTGTCGTCCCATCTCTATGGGGTGTTGTGAAGGGACTGCCAGTAGCCTTGGAATCACCTTGAACACTTATCTAGAGTCCCTTGTTGACTCCCATTAGTTTCTCTGTTCGCCATGGTATGCTTTTGTAGTATTACATTTGCTTCCTGGGACTGCAAATTCCATAATGCACAGCCTGGTAGTCAGGGAAGCCTGGGTTCTGTTATACATTGTTTTCTATGGGAGAAGTCCAGTTGCTCCTTTTCACCGGATCCTCTCCTCCAGGACTTGTGAGTGTCTAGAAACCACACACACCTGAGACCTCTCCTGTGCAGCCCAATCATGTGATTCCATCTGGGGTTTTCTGCAGCTTGGAACTGCTTATAAGCAGCCATTTCCTTAAGATCCTCGTCGTGCATTGGAGTTTGATTCCTTTGTGCTACAGACCCCTTAGCGGATGGTGTTCCAGTCTTGTTCCTGTTCTGTTCCAGCTTGAACCTGTTTCCTGTTTCTCTGCCCTGCTCCTGATTGTTCCAACCAGAGTCTGCTCCCTATCTCTTAGCCTTGTACCTGTTTTTTCTTCCAGAGCCTGCTCCCTATTTCTCTGTCCTGTTCCTGCCTTGTTCCAGCCAGAGCCTACTCTCTGTTTCCCAGTCCTGTTTTCTGCTTATTCTTACTCCCTGTGTTCCAGCCCTGTCCTTGGTTGTTCCAGCCAGATCCTGCTCTGTTTCCCATTCCTGTTTCTGTTTGTTCCAGCCAGAACTAGTGCCCTGTTATCCAGTCCCTTTCCTGCTTTTGCTTCAGCCTGAGCCTGTTCCCAGTTCCTGCCCCTGCCTCCTGGTTTGTTCCTTCTGTTTCGGTTTCCGTTTCCTCTTGGGTATTTGTGTCTGGTAAGTGTTCTATCAGTCTTCACCAGTGTATAAGTGTTTTCCTTTGTTCTGGGATTGGCTCCCAGGTTCCAGGAGGCAATTCCAGCCCCCATCCTTTGTCTAGTGTTTTACGTTGTCTTTAGTGCCTAACATTGACAGTGTGCTATTGCTAGTTTTTCCAGGAATTGCCACTCTGTTTCCAGCTGGACCCACAAGAGCTTGTCTTGTGTATGTAAGTACTATCCGTGTTTGTGCTCTAGGGTCCAGAGACAGAATTACTTCTGCTGCCTCCTTTCTATGGGGCTGGTGGGGTAACTCTCTGTATGAGAAAACTGCACAGAGGGATTGATATTCCCTGATGCTGTGGGAGGTTCTGCTCCCTACCCTGTGTACAACCCCGGTGTGTTTGTCCATTAGTAATCCGTTTCCAGTTTGTTCACACAAGGGTTGCTCTGCTTTTACTTTCCTGTTTCCTGTGCCTGTCCATAGCTGTCCTTACCCGTGTATACCTTTAGCTACTCTTCTGCCCCAGGACACTAACTCTTTGGGATATTCTGTGACCTCAAGGGGTGTCTCAACCAGAGTTCTGATCAGACCTGCTCGAAACCGTGACACACGCTGGCATCTTGGAAGGCCATTACCCTATCAAGCTTGACATATAGATCATGTGGTATTGAATAGTTGAAGTACTCCCTCTCATCCAGATTGCAACTGCTCAACACATCTACAAGATGCCAATACTGCATCCACCTTGAAGGTTCCAGGGCGGTTTTAGTATTAGAAGCACTCAGCAAGGGTGGATATGAGTGGTCAAGTGATTTATCCAGTACATAACTAGTGTCCTCTCCCCTAAAACTTGGCATATTCATTCTGGTTGCTAATTTCAACAAAAGTGTATTGAAAAAAACATTGGGTCTGTGTGTCAAGCATACACTTCTACCAGGGTTATATCTTTGCCATGGAGCCTACCTGAAACAATTATAAATCTTACTTTGCTATCAATATCTATGGTAGAAGACGCAAATGGTACCCCTTCCCATATCCCCTTGTGTATGAGGAGTAACCTGTTGAATAAATCTGGCCCCTCCACCTTTTTTTGTAAATTAACAACTTAATTACTTGTCAAGTAGGATACCAGTAATTAATCCATTTGGATACCCGTCCTATAAAGGTATGCATGTATTCTGACACTTGACAGCAGGACCCATGCCTTTGACATTTTGTGTAAGGAGAGTGTAATGATTGAATGAGGCCCAGTAGATATATCTCCTGTTCTCACTGCCTTGCTAACTGGGTATTGCCTACTTCCTCCCTCCTGGGTTCTAGATAAAAACTTTCATCCTTCCACCACTGGAATTGTTTTGTCTTTCATCAGTGACTGAAACCTTAGACAACAAAAACTTTCTCCAACTCCATATCCTCCAGCTTGATTGCAAACAGCCACTCACACAATAACATAACATTGAAACCTTTATGCATATTGCTCCCCTTCACTTTAGCTATAGGAACAGTAGGGGGTAGTAGTCAAACATCATTTGTATATTCCATTGCCTGCCCGGCCACCACTATCTGAAGTTCTCAATTTCTCAAACAGAGAAATACATCTAAACTGGAATTATATGCCGACATCAGGGAGATATTAATCACTGTGTTTTTAGTGTCCTGGCCCTCTTTAACAGTGCAACAATGGGCCAATTTAATTCTTGATGGGCAGCCCTTTTAAACCCCAGGGCGATGGAGTAAATAACTCTATCACCCTGACTGATATTGTCACCCACCAAATTTAGAAATGTCCACTAGCCCAGAGGACATTTATAACATTGACAGGAACTGTTGTCAAAGTGGTTCCTGCCAACGCCTTGCAAGTTTGACAGAGGGCTCCGGCAATATGAGAGAGCCCTATGTCAAACTCTTTTTCCTTCAAATAGCAATCCCAAAGACAAGGGGGGCATTGACCACTTTTCAATGCCCCTTTCTGGCAGATTTTTTTCTAAGGGCGAAAGTCATTGAAAATTGGCTATTTGCCGGCCCATCCAAATTAGGTGGAGGGACATGCAGCCAAGCGTCTGACAGTCCATACTCCAAAGGTCTATTAGAGGGGTTTGGCCAAGAAGTCTCTGCCATCGTCAAACCTATGGTCTGACCAATTCTGAAATTGGTGGGTGGACCATAATGTTTGGGAAGAGGAAATCTCACATCTTTTGCAACAGAGTTCGCTCTCCACCAACATTTCGGTCAGGCCCAGTAGTATTCCCCACAATCTTACAGGCCCACTCAGCTGCAGACCATTCAACATCTGTTGTTTAGAACCCTGACAGCTTAGAATTTAAGTTGTCTGCTGTACAAAGGGTAAGCTTCTCCCTCAGATATCTGCATATCTGCTTCAAAATCTTCACCCAAATGTTCAGGTGTTGTTCCCCAAGCCTCAATACTTTTTCCTGGGTTGCCTAGTAGTACTACCACTGCAAGTCCTGCCACTAACCGCTAAGCTCTCTCTTTCCTGGTCACATATGGGATTCTTGGTGTTCCTATGTAGAAACCTAGGGACCCACTTCAATTTAGGCACAGTGCAGGTATTACTCTACTGATCCTCCTTGTTCTGACATATATCTCAACTCAGTTCCAGAGGTTTAAAGCATCCATGAAGAAGGTGGTCTTACTGTCTAGCATCACTTTCAGCTTTGCTTGGTACAACAATATGGGATGAGTTCCTTCTTCTCTGAGGGCCATTTAACCTCAATGAAAGATGTTCCCATTCAGTTTACCACCAACGGGTAGTCTGGGAACATGGTTACCTTTTGATTCCCAATCACGTAGCTTCCAGATTGCCTTGCATTCTGTTGGAGAGTGGTGCTGCCACAGGTCTAGTGGGTACTCTAGAGGGTTCCTGGTGTGAACTCAGTGCACTTTGTCCAAATCAAATAATTTTGTTGCTGCTTGCCGAGCTACAACCATAGTCATCACCTGTTCTTAGTATGCCACCATGTCTGTTGCTTCCTTTCCTTCAGGCAATCCAGTAATGCAAACTTTATTCCTCCTATTGCAGCTTCAGCATTATCAGCCCTTCTTTCATATAGATGTAATATACCAGTGGAAACTCTTTTATCTAGCTTCAATTCAGTCATGCACACTTTTTCTGTCAGTTAGTTTGTGATGATCATGTAAGAGGCCCAAGTCCATCATCACTGCGCCGATTTTCTTTTGGAGGGACTCACAAGAGTTCACAATGGCATCTAGCATTTTTTATAGCTTGTTTGCTTCTGCATTTGTCTCTCGGTCATCCCATCCATGAGTTGGCTTGCATCCTCTGGGTCCATCGCCAGGCGCTGTTTTGATTAAGGAGGTCAGCAACATGGTGGCTTACTTTGCTGACTTGTGATGGTTCCTGGCATTATTTGAGGTGTATTTGTCCAATCTATTGACATTTTTGTGCTTTTCATTGATATATGAAGGCATTTTTTAAGATAGTAAGATAGCACAGCTCTATGAGTAGGAATGGGCCCATCAGGGTAAACATCCTTTTTTACGACTTTTTTATTACGAAAGTCGTGGTTACCGAAAGCGTAACAACGCTTTTTTTAACCACGACTTCGTATTTTTGTGCCTTAACTACGTATGTTCTGAACAACGAACATGCGTGGTTAAGGTACAAAGAAGGGAGTTGGCGAAGGTAAGTGGTGGGTTTAGGTTTTGGGGTGGGGTTGGGGGGGTGGGGCATTTTTGGTTTTGGGGAGGGGGTGGGGGGTCAGGGGGTTTTAGGTTTTGGGGTGGGGTTGGGGGGGTGGGGCGTTTTTGGTTTTGGGGAGGGAGTGGGGGGTTAGGGGATTTTAGGTTTTGGGGTGGGGTTGGGGGGGTGGGGCGTTTTTGGTTTTGGGGAGGGGGTGGGGGGTCAGGGGGTTTTAGGTTTTGGGGTGGGGTTGGGGGGTGGGGCATTTTTGGTTTTGGGGAGTGGGTGGGGGTCAGGGGGTTTTAGGTTTTAGGGTGGGGTTGGGGGGGTGGGGCGTTTTTGGTTTTGGGGAGTGGGTGGGTGGTCAGGGGGTTTTAGGTTTTGGGGTGGGGTTGGGGGGGTGGGGCGTTTTTGGTTTTGGGGAGTGGGTGGGGGATCAGGGGGTTTTAGGTTTTGGGGTGGGGTTGGGGGGGTGGGGTGAGGGATGTAGGGTGAATGGTGCCTATTACTAATGATTTTATCAGGAATGCCTTTACAACGAAATATCGTTGTTAAGGCATTCGTGGTAAAATCATTAGTAGTAAGGACGAGGTAGGTGTTCCGACCTCGTTGTTAAGGTTAGTAGTTGTTTTTAATTCGGTGTTCCGTCATATAATCGCCCATCAGAAAACATACAGGGAGGAAAGGGGTCTACCTCAGAAGGGACCTATAACATCTTGATCAACACGCTCCAATTGCTTGTCTCTTCTCTCCAGCAATGTTGGATGTCTCAACCAGTGTAATGTATATGGCATGCAGGAAACAGATGGCAACTGGGAGTGTTCAAATACACTGTTCCATGCCAAGTGAAGTTTATCTACTCTATGTACTCCTTTGTAGTCTGTTAAAGACTTTTGGACCACCTCGTTTTGTTCTATTGTCGGCTCTGCCCTAGCACATTAAGGACGCCGTTCCACTACATTGGAGCATTGCAGTAATTAGTTATTAGGCAATTAGACTTCTCCTGGTTTTCCTCTGTGCTTATTCTCTTCTCTTGTGTGCTGTCGCAGATGTTGATCCTAGTGCTCACCCCAGGAGAACAGATGTGTTACACACCAGCGGGTGCCGACTGTCACCTCCTCTGGCTGCCGTCTGCTTTCGCCCACTGTAGGAAGCTGGCTCTTTAAATGATATATCAAAATGAGATACATCGTGCAAAGAGCCCAGGAGTTCCCTTATCAGTGTACAGGGGCTTGCTCTAGCAATCCGAATGTGCTCTTTAAGGAGGTAGTGTGTGCGGAGCAGACTTAGGGTTATCAGAGAGGAGTGTGAGGCATTTGCAAATACACACACATAAATGAAACACATGACTCAAGAAGGAGATCCACACCAACTTACAAAAATAACAAATATCTTTATATATGTTGATATGTTTATATATGTTTTGGCACCAGAATCAATTTGTTCAGGTAAGTATGTTTTGAAAGAATAATCTTTACAGTTTTGAAAAGTGCAATTTCTGGAAGCTGCCATGTTGTCCTATAGAGGAAAAACAGAGACTTATGGTACCAATCTCCTGGACTTAAGGTGAGTATTAGGCAAGCATTAAGACCACATGAACAGGTCACACCGGGCAGCACTGGGGTGGCTAGATGCAAATGTGTAGTACAGCGTCAGGTACAAAATGTTATTCAGTGGATATCAGTCCGGTCAGAAAGATGCTGCCGGTGAGGACTGGGGATCCAATCGGGAGAACCAAGTGGGTTCCAATGTTCGCATGTCGGGACATGGCGATTCCTCAGGCCCTCTTCTCCATGGGCTAGGTGCGACCGGTGAAGAGTTGTCTTGAGGCATCAAGTTTTCTCCACCATAGCACTCGCCGTTGAGGGAGCCTGCGTGCAGAGGCTGCAGATGATGTCTGAGGGTCCACAGTGGGCAAGTACAAGGTGGGCTTCATCTCTTGAAGGCTGGGGAACTACGGTGGCAAAGCTGGTCCACTTCAACTCGAGCTGTGCTGCACAGGTGCAGTAATGCTTTCAGGTGTTGTGTTCTAGGTGATCCCGAGTCCTTGCAGTTTGCTTTGGGGCACCTGAAGAATGCAGGGAAGCCGCTCTGCTTCTCCACTGGAGTTTCTGGGTCTTTGTTTAAGGCAGGCAGTCCTCCCAGGTTTCAGACAGCTGCAGTGCAAGATGACTTTAGCGCAATTCAACAGGATCAGCAGAGAGGCCAGCAGGGCTGAGTCCAGGTCAGGTGCTATCTCCTTTGCTTTAGTGGGTCTTCAGTGTCCTTCTTTGTAGGTCATCAGGAATCAGACTTCCTGGTGCCAGGGGTACCCCTAAATAATGCATTTTGGGGCATTTTGGGAATGTAGGGTAGTAGCTAGTGGGTTACTTACCCTGGGGCTTGCTACTCCCCTTATATGACCACTTCCTTTGGGAAGTGGGCATTACCCTGTCCTAAGGTTTCTAAATCTGACAACACCAAAATGGCAGATTTCTAAAAGTTGTGCTCAAATCAGGCATCACACCTAAGGGCTGGGACTGACTTGAGAGGTGGACACATCTCCCTTAATACTACGTTTCTCACATGTCCAGGTTTCAAATCAGCCGTGAGGATGTGGGTTGGACATCTCTTCTGTGAGTGTCAAAAGGTGGTACTTTCCAACACCCGCTGCATCTGAGCTCACATTCCAACGTAGACCTCCATCACTGCAAGTGGCTGGGTGCTTCTCTTTCCAGTACATCCAGGTTTCTCCTGATTCCTAGTCTCCCCTCATTGTTTGGTGATGTTCAATGGCTCTCACTGCTCCTTGTGAGAAGTCTATGAATGCTGCATACCGCTCCATTCTATGGGTTGTCTGAAAAGTGCTTCACAGATGGCTCCATCTTGTTTCTGTGCAGCCACTCCCAGCTCCACAGCAAGCTCATCCATTTCCCGTCTTTATTTGAGCAGCTGTTTCTTCAGATGCCTGCTCACTTGTTACAAGGCGTCCTGCTTTCTGCTCCTGTGACTATTACTGTTCATGGCCTCTGCAAAGCCAAAATTGGTCAATGGGCCAAGAGGGACCTGGAACCACTGCTGCCTACTTAATGCATGCTTGGTCACACTGCCTTACCCCACATCTACAAATACCACATATGCTCTACGAAGTGTGAGATCTCTTATTGGTGGAAAAATATTACAGAACAAACAATCCTACATTTAAGAGAAAGTGAATTACATAATCAATTAATCAACAGTAAGGAAGAATTAGGATAAAGTTGAGTGAGAGTCATTCAGGGCATTTCACCATGTCCAAGAGCATGGCACATTATTCATGCGAGAAAGATGACCGTTAAATTAACATAATTCAAATAGTCTTAGCAATACACTGATACCTAAATTAGTTACCTAGGTGACAATGCAAAGTAGGTGAGACTCACAATGCAAAAATGTTTATGATAATTCAAAAAGATGCTCTTTAAAAATATTGTAACAACATTCTGGGCGAAGGGATGAACCACAGAGTAAGAGTACCATGAGGAATAGAATTATAGAACTATGGGCCAAATTTAAGAAAAGTAACACAAAATCTAATGCAGCTCCACTTTTCTGGTGCCCCTTAGTGCCCCTCTAAGGTATTTAACATAAGGCGCACCATAGTGGTAGTTAGGGAACTAGTGTCAAAATAGTTTGATGCTTTGCAGGATTGGTCCCCAAAAATGTGATACTAATTCTGTAAAGCTCTTTGGGGCCCAGTAAAAACAAAGGTGTGACTCTTTTAACACCTGCTCTGTGCAGGCGTAAAAAGTGTCGCTAAAAATGGCACAAATAATTTTTTTAGATTGCCCCCCTTACATATATTATGCCTGGAGCAGGAATAATGAAGCTCAAGGGGTTACAAAGTGGTGCAATGCATAATTTGCGCAACTTTGTAAATATGGCGTGGTGTTTTTTCCATAATATTGCCATATTAGCATACAACAAATTACACTAATGCGACGATTTATGGTGCTAGGTCCTTCTTAAATTTGGGCCTACAATGCTTTGGCTCCAACCTGCTCCTCTGTTTCTTCTTCAGGTTATGCAATCCCTTAAGAGCATGATGTAATACCAGAAGCTAGTTCCCTATGCCACCCAAGCATTGATTTCGACAGAGTCCTGACAGAAGATCCAAAAAGAGTGGGAAAGGGAAAGTGAACAAAAGAAGAAATAACACCCTCTGCTAATTTGGTAATGCTGTGCTCAGGTACTCCTTAATGTACTATTCCTGGTCATTATGGAATATGTCTGTATATATCGTACAAATACAAAAGAAATGATAGGTAGGTGGTATTTGATGCAGGGTGTAAAGAATAATCTTGCTCACCTCTCTTGAATTCAGCTTACAAAAGACTTTCCTATTTCAAACTTAGAATTTGTTTTTTGGGCAAACAGTAGCTGCATATGATGAACCCTACAAAAACACAAACAATACCATCTCTGAATGATTTGGAAAAAATGTACAAAAATATTTGACTTCCCTTTAGAAACCCCTCTACTACCTATATAACCAAATATGGATTACAAATACCAAGAGTGCTTGATACAGGGTCTAAACATAATCCTGTTCACCTCTCTTAAATACAGCTTGCCAAAGACTTCCCTCTTTCCTGCTTATATTTAGTTTTTTTTAGGGTAAGCAGTATATGGGTATGATAATCTCTAGAGAAACACAAACAATTTAATATCTGAATGACTTTGATAAAATGTAGTCACATATGTGACTTCCCTTTGGGAATCCTCATATTACCAATCAATGGGAAGAACAATATAATGCAGGAAAATCCACAGAATTATTGCATCATTCCCTCATTACCTCCAAATCAGAAATTGCTTTAGAACATCAAATATCTAAAAATAGACTTTAGGACAGCTCTCTTGCAAAACAACAGCAACAGGCAATTCCTTTTATTCATATAAAGTCTTTCTATTCTCATTAACTTCATGAACTCCAGAAATGATAATTCTCAATACTAGTTATCTATTATGGTAAGTCTTTTTCCATATGGCATGTGTGCATTGACCTTATCAATTAGTAGCAACAATCCTCTGTTGGTAAAGTTTTTTAATTTTCATTGTAGGTTTCCAAGCTCCCTCCATGGAGTGGTAAATCACTGATAAAACTGGGTACGTTTCAGGGCTCCCCGTGAGGCAGGGGACAGACAAAGTATCAGGATTTTAAGCTAGCACCTAAGGCCCACATCCGGCTGTCAACAAGATGATGGTCAAGAACACAAAGTTCCAGCAGGTGAGCATCAGCATGGTAAGTAAACCCTGGTAAGTTTTTAGGACAGCAGACAAAGTTCTTGCATCCTGGGATGGCTATGTAGAGCTTCCACCATGTTCCATGACTGATTGACTACTTGCGGGTGATCAGGGGCAAGAAGGCATGCTTGGAAAGCCCGTCATGCTCCGCTGATGATGCCACACTGGTTTTCCCAGAATTCTACTCCTCAGTGCCGACAGGACGGACACAAGGTGTGGGGCCAACACAAGCGATCTCCTTGGGCTTTGCATTTTTTTTTTCAAGTGCTGGACAGGTGCCCGGGCCATTTGGATATTTGTATCATCCTGGCTGCACTTTTTTGGAACCACGCCTCCTCTTAGAGTGAATAGGATGCACATTGCAATTAAGCATACCACACTTCAGTAGCTTTCTAACTTGCTTCTGCTCCCCGATCATTTTTATATCTTCATGTGTCAGACGTTGGAGGAGACATGAGGACTACATCACTACGAGAAGCCATGGGTGTCAAGGTAAATGTGATGCTTCTGCTGCCGATGTAAGAGGACAGTGTTTTTCTTTTTAGTGTAGCAAATGGAGTATGGATGTTGCTTGACTGTGAGAGCATAGTGGCAGCCTCAAGCATGGTGACCGGAATGGGGGTGAGGAAGCACAGACTCATATGGTGCTTAAGGCCGCACAGCTTTTTAGACATTTTAGGCATTGAGGCATCAAGGCACCAGGGCACCATGGCACATAGGCAATGTGATCTCACGTGATCCCAGGGAGGGACCTGTTTGGCCTCATCAGGAGCCCCTACAGGCATGAGGAGACCAAGATGGGGTTGGGGAGGTGGTCTCTGTAGCACAGATGCAGCTTGTGACCTCCCGGGGAACCCTTGCTTACTCCCTTAGTCTGTCGCTGAGGTGCACATCCTCACTGGCCGTAACCCCTCATTTGTTCTCTAAGAGTCCTGCCCCACAATTCAGATGATGATGCGAAGCCACCAGTGTATTTGTGTCTCCAATAATTTTCATGTCATCTCAACACTACTAGCGAAAGGCTAACGACATTCTTGGTATCAATGAAATGATTTTCAAGGGATGTTGTCAAAACCTGTGTGCCGAGCAAAGTCATAAAGGAACAAGGCACTGTATCTGCATGACTTCTGTCTGATGAGGAACCCAGAATTTCTAAAGATGAATGCCAGGCAAAGGGCCTGGCACAATTGTCGTGGGAGACATATGCCAAAGAACTGGTGGCTTAGGGTATTTGCCGACCATTGATATGGGGACCAGCAAACCTGGTCTCAATAATTCATCAACATCTGACTTATCGATGGATATGTTCTGCTTTGATGGGTTCAGGCAACCTAGGGACTCAGCGGATAAGCTTGCTGCTGCCTCTATGAAATACTTCACCATACCTGCTTCACCCACCTATATCCTTGGTTAGCAGTCATTTTCTGAATCTGGACCTCTTAGACCCTTCCAGCGCCTCTCATTTACTTTCTTGCGGTGCCACCTCCAGATGTAAAGAGCTGCCAATGCATCCAGAGGGAGGTGGTTGATCTCGGCACTTGGCAGAGTATATGTCAGGTTATTAGTAAAGCTGCAGAGAACTCCATCGACTCATCCTTTGGCTCTTCCTCAGCATCTCTAGATAATCCTTTGGAGACTATGGTCTCATGCAGGGTTGCAGTAACTCCCAGTGGGGAAAGAGATAAGTTAGTTTCAGATCATAACCTCCTGTAGGAGCAACCTTTCCTCACTGACCCAATGGTTCGAACTCAAGTGTCCCAAACCCGCCCAATTGAAGCATTTTTTCACCAAATACTGTGCAAAATTATGGAGATGAAAATCTCTCAAGAGAAGGCGCACCAGGCGATAGAAGGACAGTTGGGACAGATCAATACTAACAAACAGCTACTGATCTCATGGGTCACACAACTCAAGTAAAGAGTGTCCGATCTCAAAGATTTTTGGAACAATGACGACACTTCGACTGAGAAATTTCAATCTGAACTCGCTGAATTGCATGTGAAACTCAAAGATGTGGATAACAGGTCGCGCTGGTCTAATCTGAGATTTGTTGGGATCCCAGACAGCAAAGAATATGGTCAGACTGTCACCAAGTTGATCTCAGATTTAATTGTCAAGCATGTGATTCCTGAAAGAGCAGCCAAGCACATGGACTTTACTATGTCATGTGCCCATCATGTTTCAGCAATCCAGCCCCCTAATTCTAAATACCCACATACTAGTTTAGTCAACTTTGGTGACTTCCGTGTGAAAGAGTGGATTCTGACTAATGCCATAGAGGACAAAGTCTATTGTACCCCAGACAACTACTCTTTCAGAATCTTTTTGGATATGTCTGTATCAGTAGCACGGCACACGTTCATGCTAGATAACTTTAAGAGTCAAGGGGCACCATCTGGGATTAATTCAAAATTGAAAATCTTTCATAGGGCGAGTCTCAGATTTTTGTTACACTGTCGAACAGGCTACAGGGTTTTTAGGAGTTAAAGCAAAAATCTGATGCTGGAGAGGAGGGGCCGGCTTAGGGGTTCTGGGCGGCTGTCTTTATGCACCACTGCTTCTTTCCCCTTTAGCCCATGTGCAGCTCTTCTTTCTCCAACCCATTTTGGTAATATGGTTGGGCAGTCAACAGTCAGGTCTGCTTCTGATCACCAACAGCTGCAGTCACCTGAGTGCCATGACAGGGCACTCATCTAGGGGAAGGGTCTTCAAGTGGGGGAAGTTGGGTGACATCTGCTTCACAGAGGGCTGAAGGTGGGTGGGGCTCCTGGGGAGAGGAGTCTGGAAGAGGGAGATGGTCACTGTAGGTCAGACAAAATCAGGTTCAAATCCCAGTAGAGGATTTCTTTTCCCCATTTTTGTCATGAATGTGTCAAGTAGGTTAGTTCTTTGATAGGTGCAAGTATTGGTATCGGGGAAAGTAGAGTAAGCTTTTGATGATCCCGAAACTTCAGAATTTTAGGACCTTGTGGATTATATCCAGCAATGCTAATGACATAAACAATTGTGCAAAAGGTAAGGTGGGTTACGTCATTAAAAGCACAGATATTTTTATTTCAAAAGACCCATGTGAAAGCTTTGGCTAAGCAGTCCAGTGTCCCTGGATTAATTTCACAAACACATCATGCATCTGACAACGTTTCAGAAAGGGGGTGGCAGTTTTGATTTAACAGGACCTAGTGTGTGAAGTGCAACAGGTGATAGTCAATCCTAGTTCTAGGTCTTTTTGGTGAGACTAAATTTTCATGACCAGCTTATCCACCTTATTATTTTGTATGTTCCCCTCCAAGACAATGAGTCCTTTCTAAGTGAAATCTACAATCGCATAGAATCTCTAGAAGCATTTGATGTATTGGGGGCAGACTTCTATATCACCCAGGATACTAAACGGGATTCCTCATGTATCAACAAACAGCAAAATAAGCCACGGTTCTTGCATTGATTGACTAAATTGTGCAGTGACTTTGACTTAGTAGATCCATGGCTGGTCTATCATACACTAGGGAGAGAATATATGTGTTTCTTGAAAGGGTATAACTCTGCTTCAAAAAGTTTTTTGCTTTCCTATTTGGAAACAGAATCAATTCAGGTATGCTATTAAATCTTTTTTCGTATCTTTCAGTCCTGTTTGTTGAGTTATCATTAAAGGATCAGAGGCCCCAGTGGCCCCCTAACACCTCAATGGATCACTATTAATCAATAAAAGCTGGTTTATGATTATGCTTTCTGGCACAGATTAATTGCCTTAGTAGATCCATGGCTGGTCTATCATACACTAGGGAGAGAATATACGTGTTTTTTGAAAGGGTATAACTCTGCTTCAAAAAGGTTTTTGCTTTCCTATTTGATAACAGAATCAATTCAGGTATGCTATTAAATCCTTTTTCGTATCTTTCAGTCCTGTTTGTTGAGTTATCATTAAAGGATCAGAGGCCCCAGTGGCCCCCCTAACACCTCAATGGATCACTATTACCCAATGAGAGCTTGTTTATGATTATGCTTTCTGGCACAGATTAATTTTTTTAAAGAAATGTAGGCTCAGCTTCATCTATTTCAATTTGGGGTTTTCAAAGCATTTATATGGGGTGAGGAAATCTTTTAGAG
Organism: Pleurodeles waltl; assembly: GCF_031143425.1. NCBI lineage: Eukaryota > Metazoa > Chordata > Amphibia > Caudata > Salamandridae > Pleurodeles > Pleurodeles waltl. The sequence goes on from NC_090444.1 coordinate 1,478,198,275, forward strand.
TGCAAATTAAGAAAGTTAGAAGAGAACATGCTGTAGCTCTGCAGTATGAACTCAATCAGGCCACGGTCATTCACTTCATCGCCCAAACATTGATAACTAGAACTAAGGTCCAACAAGCGTGCCATAATCTCAAAGATTATTACACGTCTAGGGAAATTCTCAATCAAAATTCTTGTTTTCAGAATTTTTATGTGGAGAGTGAGTATTTAAGACTTTTTTGGCACGGTCAGTCAAAAATAAAGGAATAATGAAGCTACTATGGCCATTTTTGATGAAGGCAGAATGGACACTCAGTCTGATTTGATAGGCAAAGATGTTGTGGATCACTATACACGTTTGTACACCCTAACTAACAGTTCTCCTCCTGTCCAAATTGAGGAACATTTCATTTTTTTTCATTTGCTGGCCCTGTCGAATGAAGTACAAGTTTCCACTACCTCTACTTTTACCAATGCAAAAGCCTGTGAGTGCTACAGCCTACCGTCCGAAGTTTGCAAGGTATTTGAAGCCCACGTTTTTAAGTTTTTCATTGTTTTCTTCAATGAGATCCTTGCAGGGTGTGAGCTTCCATGTTAATTTATGGCAGCAGTAAGTATTAGCTTCCTGACAAACCAGGCTCTCATCACCCAGTTAGGTTGCAGAATAGCAACTATAAAATCTATACCAAATCATTGCAGCCAGGCTGGCCCCCTAACATCAAATTTGGTGCACCTTCACCAAAGGTTGCTTTTGCCTTCTAGATTGTTCTCATCCAACAGCAACTTTCTGCTGTGGGTGATTAACTGTTACTCTAATAACTCTATAAAGGCGTCAATCATCATGCTTGATGCCAAAAAGGCCTTTGGTTTAGTGCAATGGGAGGCCCTGCTTGCCATTCTACTGAATATCAGTTTTCCTTGTAAAGTGGTATGCTTGCGTCAAAATCTGTATAAGAAAGCTAAGTTTAAAATCATTATCAACTCACAAATGGCAGGGTATATTATCATCAAAAGAGGCACAAGGCAAGGATGCCCTATGTCACTTTTATGTTTGTCCTATTCATCAGGCCTCAGGCCACTGAATTAAGGGGAGATCTGCAGATTAGGGCTCCCATTCAGGGTGCACCCAAGATAAAACTTTTCGCATATGACATAATTTTATATTTAGCAGCTGAGAAGAAAATTCTCAATGTACTTGCTAAAAATTATGCTCATATAGACATTGGAGGCTGCAAAATCAACCATGCCAAGTCTGAAGCTTTCCTTTTGAATTGTACCTGTGAGGTTTTGCCAGCCGCTATGAGACCTCATTATTGGAGTACACATCCTTTCACGTATCTAGTTATTTTTGTTACACAAAATGTTTCCGATCTGTTTAAATTGAATTATACCACAACTTTCAATAAATTGCACAGGCTACTTCATCAGTGGCACTCCCTGACTCTTCTCCTTGTAGTTTGTGTAGGCTCAGTTAAGATGCCTGTTCTTCCTGTGTACCTTTGCTAATATCCTGATCAACATTTCACTTTTTTTTTAATTAAATTGACCCCATGCTTTGCCATGTTAAACGGCAGGGGCAGATAACCCTTACTAAGTTGACAACTTAATAGCTCAGTATTGAGGATGGCTGATTAGCTCTTCAGCATCTAAAAAAGTACTACCAAGGTACATGTTTATGCAGCTTCTTCATGCAGCTAATAGGAGCAATCAGTTGGATCATTTCTTTCTCCAGCAGATACGTGATCCCTGTAGGAGGCTGTCCTGGCTTATAGTGGGTACCTTGTGGTACTTACACCTTGTGCCAGGTCCAGTTATCCCTTATTAGTAGATTAGAGGTGTTCTAGCAGCTTAGGCTGTTAGAGATAGCTATAGCAGAGCAGCTTAGGCTGAACTAGGAGACATGCAAAGCTCCTACTATACCACTTATATCATATAGCGCTATATCATAAGAAACACAATACTCAGAGTTACTAAAAATAAAGGTACTTTATTTAAGTGACAATATGCCAAAGGTATCTCAGAGGATATAGGGGGTCATTCTGACCTCAGCGGTAAAAGGCGCTTACCGCCGGTCAGAAGACCGCCATAACACCGCAGCGGCCGCTGGAAACCACCACGGTCATTCTGACCCGCAACAGGCAAACCGCCAAAAACACGACATCCACAAAAGTCCGCCACACCAACGGCCAGCGAGAAACTGGCGATGACCAAACCTCCACCGTGACGCCAACAGAAATACGCCCATTCCATTCCGACCCACGAATCCACGCGGCGGTCTTTCAACTGCGGTATTCCATTGGCGGTACACACCGCCGCGGTCAAAATACACACACAGCTCCAAAACACTGCCACATTGGTCATTTTGAAACACACACACCTGATACACATACTAACACCACTCCCACACACCCAACACAATATAAAACACACACCCACATCACCCACAAACCCCTACGACCACCATTTATTGACTAAGGCCAGAGAGAGACACCACCAGCTAGTACAGAGCATTCACAGGCACATAACACCATCACTCACACAACATCCACGCACAAAACACCACACACCACCACACTCACCACACTCATCACCATAAACGCCACCCCACACCTCATCCACACCACCCCATGGCACCCCAAAGACAACCCAGGTTTTCAGACGCTGAACTCAGGGTCATGGTGGAGGAAATAGTTCGGGTAGAGCCCCAGCTCTTCGGGGCACAGGTGCAGCACACCACCATTGCCAGGAAGATGGAGCTATGGCAAAGAATAGTGGACAGGGTCAACGCTGTGGGACAGCATCCACGAAATCGGGACGACATCAGGAAGCGGTGGAACGACCTACGGGGGAAGGTGCGTTCCATGGTATCCAGACACAACATCGCGGTGCAGAAGACTGGCGGCGGACCCCCCCCTCAACCCTCAGAATTCACAACATGGGAGGAACAGGTCTTGGCGATCTTGCATCCTGAGGGCCTCGCTGGAGTATGCGGAGGAATGGACTCTGGTAAGTTTAATCTCAACTACTTCATCCCCCCCACCCACCGGCATGCCAAATCATACCCTCACCCTCCCCACCCACCCCCATCACACATCCTCCTTGCTAATGTCTCACCATCACAACCCACCCATCCCAACACCAAGCCCTGCATGCGACCACAAACCATGGACACCCCTCACCTAAGCATACCCACTGCACATACCCATCCCCCCCCAAACCACCGTCACAACAGCCCCCACAAGGGAATGCCAGCACTGGGGTACATGGGCACCCATCCATTGCACGCTATGGCACACACAGAAGCAATAACCATACTCCTATACCCCTGCAGGACCCGAACGCCACGACACCGCCCAGGAGGGTCCAGAAATGTCCATTCCACCCCCAGAAGAGGCCCACAGTGATGACAGCAGCTCTGTCTCCCTGGTCCCAGATGACCAGCCCGACCCATCGAGGACCTCGGGACAGTTGGTTCCCCTCAGACAGCCACAGGCCACAGCAGACCTACCCCCCTCTGGGAACACCAGCACAGCACCCACCCAGCGGGCCCATGCCTCTGTCTCCAGGACACGTCAATCAGCGGTGTGTCCACCACTACAGGGCACCCAGGTTAACCCACTACCCCAACAACAACAGGGACCTGGGGGCAGTGGTAGTGGGCACACGGTCCAGGGGACAGAGGCCCAGGGAAACAGGACAACTGGGAGGGCTACTGTGCGACAGGGGGAGGACAGGCCAAGGGAACTCACTCTCCACGAGGCCCTATCCTCCATCATGGGAGCATACCACCGCTCCCAGGAGACGATGGCGACGGTCCTGGCTAGGTTCCAGGAGATCCAGGTACTGCAGGAGGAACAGTTTATGGGGTTCAGGGAAGATCTCAGAAACATCAGTTCCGCAATGGGCACCATCGTTGTGGCTCTCAATCAGATTGTCAGCACATTGCGGGACCATGTGGCACCACAAAGGGCCCCTGTCACTAGCATGGACCAAGAACAGGCTACCACCTCCACCGGCGCTAGTGGACAGGAGGCCCCGACACAAGAACAACAGGACACCAGAACCCCACCCCCTGCAGAAGGAGAACCACCCCGCAAGCGGTGCCTGAGATCTAGGAAGAAGACAGAGTAGGATGCCAAGACCCCCGCCAGGAAAGGATACCCCCTGATTGTCATCCCACTGTCCCACATTGTCACCCTGTCCAACCTTAAACTGCCCCTGCTCCACCTTCCACAGGCATATGGACAATGCACCTGTGAGACTCAAAATCTGGACTCTGCCATGGACATTCCTCCACCATCACCCATCACCGAATTGCAACCATTACCCAAATTTGAGCACTTTAATAAACACACTTATTGCACAAAAATAATCTGGAGTCTGCCTGTATTTTTGAACAAATGTATTACACAGAACCGTGCCAAAATGTCCAGTTACATTGTGATGACAACATACCACTGTCACACAGCTGTAGTCCATGGGGAAACAAAGCAGAGGTCACAGAGTGGGGCCCACATCTCTGAAATTGGAAGGGAAAGACACAACTCAGTGAACATACACTGGGTGGAAACTCAGACAGTAGAGAGGCAGGAGACTTTAAGTAAATGTAAATTCCGGTGTTGATTCTTACCTGTATGTTATTGAAAATACTGCTGTATTACTCTGTCCCTGTTGTCTGTGTCGTCCTCTTCGTCTTCCTCCTCTTCACTCTCCGCAGGCTCCACAGCTGCCACAACACCACCATCTGGACCATCCTCCTGCAGGAAAGGCACCTGGCGGCGCAAAGCCATGTTGTGAAGCATACAGCAGGCCACAATGATATGGCACACCTTCTTTGGTGAGTACATTAGGGATCCACCTGTCATATGGAGGCACCTAAACCTGGCCTTCAGGAGGCCGAAGGTCCGCTCGATCACCCTCCTAGTACGCCCATGGGCCTCATTGTACCATTCCTCTGCCCTTGTCCTGGGATTCCTCACTGGGGTCAGTAGCTATGACAGGTTAGGGTAACCAGAGTCACCAATTAGCCACACACGGTGTCTCTGAAGTAGTTCCATCAGGTAAGGGATGCTGCTATTTCGCATGATGTACGCGTCATCCACTGACCCAGGGAACTTGGCATTTACATGGGAGATGTACTGGTCAGCCAAACAGACCACCTGGACATTCATGGAATGATAACTTTTTCTGTTCCTGTACACCTGTTCACTCGTGCTGGGGGGACCAAAGCAACATGTGTCCCATCAATTGCACCAAAGATGTTGGGAATATGTCCAAGCGCATAGAAATCACCCTTCACCGTAGCCAAATCGCCCACCTCAGGGAAAACAATGTAGCTCCGCATGTATTTCAACAGGGCAGACAACACTCTGGACAACACCTTGGAAAACATAGGCTGTGACATCCCTGATTAAATGGCCACTGTAGTTTGAAATGACCCACTTGCCAAGAAATGGAGTACTGACAGAACCTGCACTAGAGGGGGAATCCCTGTGGGTTGGCTGGCGGATGGGTGACATAAGGTCTGGCTCCAGTTGGGCACACAGTTCCTGTATGGTGGCTCTGTCAAGCCTGTATGTCAGTATGGCATGTCTTCCATTGTCGACAGGTCCACCAGCGGTCTGTACACGGAAAGATTCCTCCATCTCCTCGCAAGTCCCAGCGGACGGTGCCTAGGAAGGACAACATGGAGCACAGAGTCAATCAACCCACAGGTACGTTCCCACAGCTTGCACAGTACACGATTCTCAATGCATTGAATGGCTTGTATGAGTGTTGATGCAAGGCCTAGGTATGTGTGACGCAGTAGATTTTAAGCCATGTGGGCCCTTGAAATGGCGGCTGCCTGACCTGTGAAGTGCGACAGTGGGATGTGAGGTCAATGCGCTGGCGTGGCACACCGTGGCGAGAGGCGGTCGAAGACCCCGGCGCAAAGCCGCATTGGTTAACATTGAACCCTATGGGTCTCAGGAGCCAATGACGATGTGCGCCGGCGGTCGCGGTACGCACCGCCGCGGTACGCACCGCCACGGGCGTGACCGCCATTTTCTATCTGCTTAATCACTCGATACCTGATCATCCACAGGAGAGGACCTATACTGCAAGTGCTGCTGTGACCTCAGTCTGGAAGAGACAATGGCTGCTGCGACTGGGGAAAGGGCCCCTGCCTTCACTTCTGAAGAATTGGAGAAACTCATGGATGGGGTCCTCCCCCAGTATGCGCTACTCTACGGTCCTCCAGACCAACAGGTAAGTACACTGGGACCATGCTTTGTGGCCAATGCCTGGGTTGAGTGGGGTGAATGAACGATAGTGGGGAGGGGAGCGAATGAGGCATGCATCAAACGACAGATGAGAGCATGTGCCACATGGCAAGGGTGGGGATGGGGGGCCACTCACATCGAGCATGCAGAAAACGATTGTTTATTTTTCTCCCCCTGTACATGTCACATAGGTCAGCGCCCATCTGAAAATCGACATTTGGCGTGCCATCGCCAAGGACGTCCGGACCCTGGGGGTCCACAACAGATGGGGCACCCACTGCCGCAAGAGGTGGGAGGACATCCGCCGTGGGAGCAGGAAGACCGCGGAGGCTCTGCTGGGGATGGCCTCCCAACGTAGGAGGGGTGGCACTCCTCAATTGACCCCCCTGATGTCCCAGATCCTGGCGGTGGCCTACCCCGATTTGGATGGGCGCGTGAGGACATCACAGCAGACACAAGGGGGTGAGTACAAATACATTCTGCTGACTTTGCACGCAGTGGAGGTGTCTGGGTGGGGGAGGAGGGCTGTGGCTAACCCTAGGCCAGGGCGATTTCCGTAGGCTAGGCCCCTCCGTTAGGCATGGCCCTGTGCCCCTGCCGCCCACCTCTGTAGGTTGCCTAGTACAGCTAATCATGGCCCTGTGTCACCTATGTGTGGATTTGTCGTCCATAGGCTTGTGGGCCATGTCCCACGGATTGAGTAGTGTACCCCAAGTGCGCGGCGTAGTGCAGGGGGCTTCTGTGTCTGTCCTCTCCGCCAACTGTGTCACCAATGCATGCACTCAACATGTCTTTATTTCTCCCCCCCCCTTTGTTTGGTGGTCTTCCTGTTCATGTGTGCATTAGCATCATAAGGCGGAGGAGAAGTGGCATCAGAGCACGAGGGAGCTGCATCTCATGGAGGGCCATGCAACCGACTCGGAGTTCACCAGTGAGACGGAGGGCGAGGGGAGCTCCACAGCGGGGACACGTGGTGACACCAGCGACACAGACACGTCCTCGGAAGGGAGCTCCCCTGTGGTGGCGGCAACATCTGTGCCCACCGCAACAACAGGTACAGCCGCCACCCAGCGCACCAGCTCCGCCCTCCCAGCAGCCCCTCAGCCTTCGCCCCGTGCCCGCTCACCCAGGAAGGTGGGCATCTCCTTCGCCCCAGGCACCTCAGGCCCTGCCCCAGTTACCCCTGCTGCCCTCAGTGAGGAGGTCATTGACCTCCTGAGGACGCTCATTGTTGGGCAGTCTACCCTTTTGAATGCCATCCAGGGTGTAGAAAGGGAGGTGCACTGGAGTAATGCATACCTGGAGGGCATTCATTCAGGTCAGGCTGCCCATCAGCGATCGTTCAACGCTCTGGCCTCAGCACTGACGGCAGCCATTGTCCCTGTCTCCTGCCTCCCTCCTCCAACTTCCTCAACCCAGTCCCACTCCCCTGTACCTCTGCCTATCCCAGACACACCTTCAGACCAGCCTGCACACACCTCAACACCCAAGGGAAGCTCATCCAGACATAAGCACCACACATCACACAAGCATTCACCCAAGCAACAGCCACATGCAGACATGCCAACAGCCACTGCCTCCTCTGTGTCCCCCAACTCCTCGTCTCCCTCCTCCCTCCTTGTGACGTCTCGACTCACACTTGCATGCACAACATCATCAGCCACTACGTCCATCACCAGCACACCCACCAGAACACTCCGCACACGTGCAGTCACCACCCCCACTACCATTTACATGTCCCCTGTGTCCTCTCCCAGTGTGTCTGTCACCCCCTCTTCCAAACCACACAAACGCAGGCAGCCACCCACCCAACAGCCATCCACCTCACGACAGCCTCCAGCACAAGCACCTGCACCCAAAGACACCAGACTTGACTCACCTACAACCACATCCTCTTCCTCCACTCCCATACCCACTACACCTACCCTTCCCACTGCTCCCAAAAAGTTTTTCCTGTCCAAAATTAACCTCTTTCCATCACCTGACCCACCCCCTCCATCTCATAAGACTCCAACCAGCATCTCAGCCACCACAAAACCTGGACCTACAAGGACAATAGTCCCAGGATTTTGGAGTCCAACACCTTCAAGGCCAGCTACTTCGGCTAGCAGTAAAGATACAGCCAGCCCACCCCCTGGAAAGAAAGCCAAAAAAGCCAGTGCCCGGCGTGAGAGGCCAAGACAGCAGGCTCCAAGGGCACTACCCTGGCACCGTCAGGAAGTGAGGTGCCACCTGGCACACCGACAAAGGGAGGAAAGGGCCACAGAGGAGCAGGGAAGGGTGGCAAGGGCAGCACGCCCGACAAGTCCGGCAGCAGGCGAGCTTCCCAGGAGGGCCCCACCAGCCCCATTCCAGGGGTGAAGGAGGACACCCACGGGCCCGGGACGGCAGCACAGGAGGGCCCCGCAAGCGAGAAGACAGATGTGCACGAATGGCACGGCAGCCACATGTCGGGTGGCGAGTGAGATCCATGTCATGGACGGATCTGGTGCCCTGGAGACACATGTCAAGCACCGCTGAACAGGGCCCTTCAAGTCAAGCACCGCTGAACAGGGCACCGCTGTCTCAAGAACCGCTGAACAGGGCCCTTCAAGACAAGCACCGCTGAACAGGGCACAGCCGTCTCAAGAACCGCTGAACAGGGCCCTTCAAGACAAGCACCGCTGAACAGGGCACCGCCGTCTCAAGAACCGCTGAACAGGGCCCTTCAAGTCAAGCACCGCTCTGCTGGGCCCTTCAAGTCAAGCACCGCTCCGCTGGGGCCTTCAAGTCAAGCACCGCTCCGCTGGGCACCGCCGTCTCTGCACCGCTCCGCTGGGCCCTTCATGTCAAGCACCGCTCCGCTGGGCACCGCCGTCTCTGCACCGCTCCGCTGGGCCCTTCAAGTCAAGCACCGCTCCGCTGGGCACCGCCGTCTCTGCACCGCTCCGCTGGGACCTTCAAGTCAAGCACCGCTCCGTTGGGCCCTTCAAGTCAAGCACCGCTCCGCTGGGCCCCGCCGTCTCTGCACCGCTCCGCTGGGCCCTTCAAGTCAAGCACCGCTCCGATGGGCACCGCCGTCTCTGCACTGCTCCGCTGGGACCTTCAAGTCAAGCACCGCTCCGCTGGGCCCCGCCGTCTCTGCACCGCTCCGCTGGGCCCTTCAAGTCAAGCACCGCTCCGCTGGGCACCGCCGTCTCTGCACCGCTCCGCTGGGCCCTTCAAGTTAAGCACCGCTCCGCTGGGCACCGCCGTCTCAAGCACCGCTCCGCTGGGCCCTTCAAGTCAAGCACCGCTCCGCTGGGCACCGCCGTCTCTGCACCGCTCCGCTGGGACCTTCAAGTCAAGCACCGCTCCGCTGGGCACCGCCGTCTCTGCACCGCTCCGCTGGGCCCTTCAAGTCAAGCACCGCTCCGCTGGGCCCTTCAAGTCAAGCACCGCTCCGCTGGGCACCGCCGTCTCTGCACCGCTCCGCTGGGACCTTCAAGTCAAGCACCGCTCCGCTGGGCACTGCCGTCTCTGCACCGCTCCGCTGGGCCCTTCAAGTCAAGCACCGCTGGACAGGGCACCGCAGTCTCATGCACCGCTGGCCCATTGGTAGAAGGGGCAGGGCCGGATCTGTGTCGGGCAGGGCTGCACGAAGCACTCTGGGCACCATGCCTCCTCCAGAACCAGTGGAGTCTGTAATCCACTTGATTGATTGTGGCTTTGCACTCCCCAGGATGGCACAGTGGGCAATCCACCCACTGTAGAGACTTGTGAGACTGTAGCTTTGCACTCCCCAGGGTGGCACAGTGGGCAATCCACCCACTGTAGAGACTTGTGAGACTGTGGCTTTGCACTCCCCAGGATGGCACAGTGGGCAATCCACCCACTGTCTGGACTTGTGAGACTGTGGCTTTGCACTCCCCAGGATTGAACAGTGGGCATGGAGGTCCCTCGTGGATCTGGCGTCGTGGACTCATCTGGCTGAGGTGCTCCCCCTTCCCTTCCCCCTGAGGTGCCTGTAGTTTTGCTATCTGATGCCCCTGCAGTGTTCTCTCCAATGGATTTGGGTATCATGTGTGGGCTTTGCCCATGTGTTTAGGCCCATTGGCCCACGAACAATGGCTGATACCCAATTTGCACAGGACAATTTACATTTGTATATATAGTTATAGATGTTGGATATATTTTTTTACTTAGCCGTTCAATATACTTAAAAATTCATGTACATTTTATTTTGTCTTTGCATTCTTCCAGGGGGTTTGGGGGGTGTCACTCTGAGTTGTTGCTCTGCATTGATGTGTATGTAGTTGTGGGTGAGGGTGAGGGTGGGTGTGTCGCATATGTGTGTGTCCGGAATTTTTTGCCTCCCCCCTCCCCTGTGTCGTAGGTGCAGTACTCACCGGTGTCTTCTGCGCCGGCGTTCGTCCTCCTGGTAGAAGAGCAGGAAGACAATAGCTGGTAGGATGTGTAGTTCGGGTTCCATGCTGTCCAGATTCCTCGTGGAGTGTGTAGAGGTGAGCGTTTTCCGTTCGTAATGTCTGTTTCCGCCGTGTTTTTATCGGCGGGGCTACCGCCCAGGAAAAGGTGGCGGATTGGTGGGTTGTGATAGGGTGGGCGGTACATTGGCTCCCGCCTGTCTGTTGGCGGTGACCGCCGCGCTGTTTGTTTGTCCCGCCGTGGCGGTCGGAGTGTTAAAGTGGCGGTCTCGGTTGGCGGTTCCCGCCAGGGTCAGAATTCCATTTTTTTTACCGCCTGCCTGTTGGCGGTTTGGCCGCCGCTTTAACACCGACCGCCAGGGTTGGAATGACCCCCATACTCTCTTAGGAGGTAAGTAATATACACAAAATATACACTGAAGACGGATTCCTGGACCTGATGACCTGCAAAGGAAAGGTACCAAGGAGTCACGCAAGTGTCCAGGGGAGCAGGAGCCCACTAAACCCCAGATGAAGGTGCAAAAGGGCTGCCTCCGGGTGGAAGAAGCCAAAGATTCTGCAACAACGGAAGGTGCCAGGAACTTCTCCTTTGGTCAGAAGATGTCCCACGGTGTGCTGGAGGATGCAGAGCTGTTTCCACACAGAAAGACCACAAACAAGCCTTGCTAGCTGCAAGAGTCATGGTTGAAGGTTTTGGGTGCTGCCAGGGGCCAGGAAGGACCAGGAGGTCGCCCCTTGGACGAGGTGACAGTGGGGGTACTCAGCAACACAGAGAGTCTACACAGAAGCAGACAGCACCCGCAGAAGCACCTGAACCGGCATTCAGAAGATCTGAGCACAACGGTCGACTCAGCACAACAAAAGAGGGTCCCACGAAGTCGGAGTCCAACTCAGCGAGTTGGGCAATGCAGGACAGAGTGCTGGAGACCTGGGCTAGGCTGTGCATGAAGGAAGTCTTGCAAAAGTGCACAGAAGCCCTAGCAGCTGCAGTTCACACAGTACACAGGATTACTGTCTGGCGTGGGGAGGCAAGGACTTACCTCCACCAAATTTGACCAGAAGGGCCACTGGACTGTTGGGGATATTTTGGTCCAGCTCCTGTGTTCCAAGGACCACGCTCGTCAAGATGAGAGGGGACCCAGAGGACTGGTGATGCAGAAGTTTGGTACCTGCGTTGGCAGGGGGAAGATTCCGCCGACCCACTGGAGATTTCTTCTCGGCTTCCAGTGCAGGGTGAAGGCAGACGGCCCTCAGTGCATGCACCACCAGGAAACAGTTGAGAATGCCAGCAGGATGAGGCGCTACAATGTTGCTGGTAGTCTTCTTGCTACTTTGTTGCTGTTTTGCAGGCGTCCTGGAGCAGTCAGTGGTCGATCCTCGGCAGAAGTTGAAGAGAGAAGTGCAGAGGAACTCTGGTGAGCTCCTGCATTCGTTATCTGGTGGGATACCCACAGGAGAGACCCTAAATAGCCCTCAGAGGAGGATTGGCTACAGAGAAAGGTAAGCACCTATCAGGAGGGGTCTCTGATTTAACCTGCTGGCACTGGCCACTCAGAGGTGTCAATTGTGCCCTCACACCTCTGCATCCAAGATGGCAGTGGTCACTCCCCTTTCCTTTGTCCAGTTTTGCTCCAGAGCAGGGCTTGGGGGATCCCTGAACCGTTGTAGACTGGCTTATGCAAGGAGGGCACCATCTGTGCCCTTCAAAGCATTTCCAGAGGCCTGGAGAGGCTACTCCCCTCAGGCCCTTAATACCTATTTCCAAAGGGAGAGGGTGTAACACCCTCTCTCAGAGGAAAGCCTTTGTTCTGCCTTCCTGGGACTGGGCTACCCAGGCCCCAGGGGGGCAGAAACCTGTCTGAGGGTTGGCAGCAGCGGTAGCTGCAGAGACAAACCCACAGAGTTAGTTTGGCAGTACCCAGGCTCTTTGCTGGAGCCCCGGGGATGGATGGAATTGTCCCCCCAATACCAGAATGGTATTGGGGTGACAATTCCATGATCCTAGACATGTTACAAGGCCATGTTCGGAGCTACCATTGTGATGCTACATATAGGAATTGACCTATATGTAGTGCACACGTGTAATGGGGTCCCCGCACTCGCAAAGTCCAGGGATTTTGCCCTCAACAATTTGTGGGCACCTTGGCTAGTGCCAGGGTGCCCTCACACTAAGTAACTTTGCACCTAACCTTCACTAAGTGAGGGTTAAACATATAGGTGACTTAAAAGTTACTTAAGTGCAGTGTAACATGGCTGTAAAATGACGTGGACGTTATTTCACTCAGGCTGCAGTGGCCGTCCTGTGTAAGAATTGTCTGAGTTCCCTATGAGATGCAAAAGAAATGCTGCAGCCCATAGGGATCTCCTGGAACCCCAATTCCCTGGGTACCTAGGTACCATATACTAGGGAATTATAAGGGTGGTCCGGTGTGCCAATCAGAATTGGTAAAATTAGTCACTAGCCTGAAGTGACAATTTTAAAAGCAGAGAGAGCATAACCACTGAGGTTCTGGTTAGCAGAGCCTCAGTGATACAGTTAGGCACCACACAGGGAACACATATAGGCCACAACCTATGAGCACTGGGGCCCTGGCTAGCAGGATCCCAGTAAGATAGTAAAAACACCCTGACATATACTCACAAACAGGCCAAAAGTGGGGGTAACAAGGCTAAAAAGAGGCTACCTTTCTACAATCCCATAATCCAACTCCCCATTTTTCTAAAAATTCCAAAACTTCTTAAACGCACAACATACAAGCTACCTCATATCGTGGCTTTTAGATGTATGAAACTAAAGGATGAATATCAGATTCCCTCATTTCATCCTCATATTCACTTGAGGTACTGCCCACACTTGGGATTGCAACTAGAGATTGGCCAAGGAAATGGGAAAGGGCAGTGTTTTTCAGGCTTAGAAATGTTATGTTATCTGAGACAGTGAAATCCTTGGAACAGCTGACTGCCAACAATTCATATATTTACCCGGTATTAGTATTTTCCTATCTGTGAATCAGTCATTTTTTAGGGAGCTACAAATAACCTCCCATTTCACTAATTGGGAACGTTCGTTAAGATCACTATGTGACAGGTCTCTCTGGGATAGGGATTTGATATTGGTTAATAGATTCTAAGTTTCACAAGGCAGTGCTCCCCTCTTTTTGGACGAAGGTACAGTCCTCCACAGAATGTAGGATTAACATGCGGGCATGGCTCCTGTACAATCAAATAGCTCATAACATTTTCTGTGGTGCTAGGTTTGAAAGGATGGCTTTGTATTCCTAATGTATGCTAGATTGTACTACTTATTGACAGCAAAAGTTATTCTCTACTGTAGCTTGTTTTAAGGGTGATTACGTGAACAGCGATTGGCTTCATATTTGCTTTTCATGCATGGTTATATTTCAATTATGGCAGAAAATATTCAGTTTTATTAGTGACAAGATGCAAGCCAAGTTTGACCCAGATCTACACAAAGTCTTATTTGGCATGTGCCCTGTGTCAACCGCAATTACTCTGCACCAACAACAATTCCTTTTTATTTCCACACTGAAAGTAGCGATCCTCTGAAGTACCCACTTTTAACCAATGGGCATTGGAGATAAATCAGGTGAAACACCTAGAAGAACTCTAAGTTAAAAAAGTTGATGCAATGAAAAAATATGGGGAGATATTGCATGATTGGCAGGATTGATGTATAGTTTTTAGTTTTGCCTGAGTTAGAAATGGGGTCTCTAGCTGGCAGTCAGTTTACACCCTGTCCAAGTAGGAACCCTCACTTTAGTCAGGATAATGGAGTCACACACCTAAGATAACCCCTGATCACCCCCTTGGTATCTTGGCACAAGCAGTCAGGCCTATTTCAGAGGCAATGTGTAAAGTATTTGTACATACATACACACACACACACAGTAACACAGTGAAAACACTACAAAGTGAAAGTACTCCACACCAGTTTAGGAAAATAGCCAATATTTAGCAAAGTAAAACAAAACCAAAATGACAAACATCCAAAGTACACAAACAAATAAATACATTTTAAAGATTAAGACACTCATTACAACCCTGGCTATCAGTGTTAAAATGGCGGTAATCCCGCCAATAGGCCGGCGGTAAACAAAATGGGATCACGACCATGGCAGAAAGCGCCAACACAGACAGCCACTTTAACACTCCGACCGCCACGGCGGTAGCAACAAACACTGCGGCGGTCACCGCCAACAGACATGCGGAAGACAATATACTGCCCACAGCATTACAAGGCACCAATCCACCAGCTTTTCCGGGGCAGTACCAACACCATCAAAAGCACAGCAGAAACTGAACAATGAAGGGGAACCACTCACCTCTTGACATTCCACGAAGAACTAGGACACCATGGAGCCCGAATTGCAGATCCTACCCATGTTGGTGTATCTACTAATACACCACGAAGTAGAAGGTGGCAGCGACGACGGTGAGTACTGCACCTAGCACACAGGGGAGGGGAGGAGGGAAAAGAGAGTGACACACACGCGGCACGCAACATCCCCACCCTCACCCACAACAACATATACACACACATATCCAACAACATCACAGATACACCCTGTCACCCCCTGGAAGAACACAAGGACAAAATTAAATGAGTTTAACTAGTGTTATATTGGAACAATCAGATAGATCAAGAAAAAAGCAAATAATCAGTATATACAAATATTTACATCAAATACACAAGTCAGTACACTGTCCCTTGTAAATGTCCGGGGCCATCAGGTAAAAAAAAAACAGGCACCTCAGGGTGAAGGGGAGGGGGGCACCTTAGCCGGATGATGGTACGACACCACTGCTCCTCGAGGGGGCTCCATGCCCACTGCTTGGTCCTGAGGAGTGCAAAACCACAGTCTCTCAAGTCTCTCAAGTGGGTGGGTTGCCCACTGCTTGGTCCTGGGGAGTGCAAAGCCACAGTCTTTCAAGTTTCTCAAGTGGGTGGTTTGCCCACATGCTCTGAAGGGGACTTTGTGCCCAGTGTGCTTCATCCTGCCAAGGACTGGGTGAGTGGATGAATTTCTCCACTGGTTCTGGAGGGGGCTTTTTGCCCAGTCTGCTTCATTCTGCCAAAGTTTGGGTGAGTGGATGCATTTCTCTACTGGTTCTGGAGGGGGCTTGGTGCCCAGTCCGCTTCATCCTGCCAAGGATTGGGTGAGTTGATGCATTTCTCCACTGGTTCTGGAGGGGGCTTTGTGCCCAGTCTGCCTTATCCTGTCAAGGACTGGGTGAGTGGATGCATTTCTCAACTGGTTCTGGAGGGGGCTTTGTGCCCAGTCTGCTTCATCCTGCCAAGGACTGGGTGAGTGGATACATTTCTCCACTGGTTCTGGAGGGGGCTTGGTTCCCAGTCTGCTTTATCCTGCCAAGGTTTGGGTGAGTGGATGCATTTCTCCACTGGTTCTGGAGGGGGCTTGGTGCCCAGTGATGCTGCACCTGGGGTGTGGCAGTTAACATCCTCTCCCCTGGGTGTCTTAGCCACGCGATGTACCTGGAACAGGTAGCATGATACTCCATGGAGGCAGAGCCATACTCCATCCTGCAGCGACTTAGACTGGCAATTGCTGGTTTGTGTCAGTGCTGGAGGTGGTCCCTCAAGTAGCATGTCCAGGGTCCAGGACGTCACCTGCAGACTTGGACGGCTGCCCACTGGGGATGGTGCTGACGTCCGACAGAGTGGTATCGGCTGTGCACGTGGCGGTGCTGATGGTGGAGCAGGTGGCGGTGGCTGCAGCGGAGATGCTGCCAGTTCTGGCCATGGTGCAAGTATCTGTTGTGGTGGAGGGAGGCACCATACCGTCTCCGGCAGCCTCGGATGGCTGATTCTTGGAGAGGATGCTGCAGCCTGACGTTGTGTCAGTGGCGGTGCAGGTGGCGGTCGGAGCAGTGGTGGTGACTGTGGTGCTGGTCGCTGCCATCCCTGATGATATGATGGTCAACAACCCCTCACCAGGAGGCATCGTGCCCTGAGGTGACTTGCCGTTTGGCAGTCACTGCAAGGACCTTGGCGCTGTAATTTCTGTGTTTGGGCGAGGCCTTGCTGGGTGGGTGGTGTGACTTTCCCCTGCTGGAAGCCGCCCCCTTTTTCGACCTCTGCAGGTGGCAGAATAGGGTGGTCCTTCATATCTGTCAGTGGCACACTGGCAGCTCTGATGGGTGCCCCCTTCGATCGTACTGGACTTGCAGGGACCACAGCGGATACAGATTTGGTGGCTGGGATCTAGACATCCTGGCCCTGGAGGAAGGACGGAGGTAAGTGTAGGGAAGAAGTTAAAGTTAGCTAGGAAAAGTTTTTGGGACACACTGGGATGGGAAGATGGAGGGGGTGTGGGAGTGGAGGAAAAGGTAGTGGTTGTAGGAGGTGTACGTCTGCTGAGTTTGGGTGAAGGTGCATGGGCTGGAGGTTTTTATGAGGTGGTTGGCTGTTGGGTGTGTGTGTGCCTGCATTTGTGGACTTTGGGAGGAGGGCTCACAGAAACACTGGGAGAGGACACAGGGGACGTGTGAATGGTAGTGGGGGTGGTGATTGCACATGAGCAGTGTGTTGTGATGGACGTGCTGGTGATGGAAGCAGTGGCTGATGATGTAGTGCATGCAGGTGTGAGTGGAGATAATACTGGAAGGAAGGTGGAGGACATGGAGGAGGGGGACACAGTGGAGGAAGTGGATGTTGGTGTGTGTGCATGGGTATGGTGCCTGTGTGAGTGACTGTGGGATGTATGGTGCCTATGTTTTCCTGAGCCACTTTTGTGTGTTGATGTGTGTGCATGCTGGTCTGATGGTGTGCTTGGGATAGGCTGAGGTAGAGGGGATTGGGTCTGGGTAGTGGAAGTTGGAGGGGGGAGGCTGGACACAGGGACAATGGCTGCCATCAGTGCTGAGGCCAGAGCCTGAAATGCTCTCTGTTGGGCCGACACACCAGAATGAATGCCCTCCATGTATGGATTTGTTTGTTGGAAATACCTCTCGACACCCTGGATGGCATTCAGAATGGTTGACTGCCCAACAGTGAGGGATCTCAGGAGGTCAATAGCCTCCTCACTGAGGGCAGCAGGACTGAATGGGGCAGGGCCTGAGGTGCCTGGGGCGAAGGAGATGCCCACCCTCCTGGGTGAGAGGGCACGGGAAACTCGCTGAGGGGCTGCTGGGAGGGCGGTGCTGGTAGGGGGGTGGCTGCTGTACCTGTTGTTGGGGTGGGCACAGAGGTGTCCACCACCGCAGGGAGCTTCCATCAGAGGAGGAGTTGCTGTCGCTGGTATCACCTTCTGTCCCCGTCGTGGAGCTCCCCTCGCCCTCCGTCCCACTGGTGCCTTCACCCTCCATGGATTCACCCTACTTGGCCATGTGGGATGCAGCTCCCTCCATCGCTGGTGCTTCTGCTCCTCCGTCAGATGATGCTAATGCACACAAGGACAGGGTGACAAAACAAGAAGGGGGGAAAAGACAGAGACACACATGGTCAATGCAAGCAACACTACTACCGTTGGCGGACATAACACACAGGGAGCAGCCCTATGCACTAGTCCATGCACTACCAGTTAGTAGGAAAGTCACCAGCCCATGGGGTACAATGCCTAACGCCATTAGCTGCACACCTGAAACCCACAGGAGCCACCGAGTAGTAGATGCCCACTAACACTATTGGGTTTGGAGTGCTTCAGAGCCTGCCTAACAAGGGACCTACACTGCCATGTTTGCCCTGGCCTAGGGGCACCTAGAGCCCACATACCCCAGCCAGATACTTCCTAAACCACGCAGAGTCAGCTTTATGACACTGTACTCACCCCCTTGTGTCTGCTGTGATGTCCTCAAGCGCCCATCCAACTCCGGATATGCCACCACAAGGATGCGGAACATCAGGGGGGTCATGGTGTGACGGGCACCCCTTCCACGTTGGGAGGCCAGCCGCAGCTGGGCCTCCGCTGTCTTCTTGCTCCAGTGGCACAGGTCCTCCCATCTCTTGCAGCAGTGGGTGCTCCGTCTATGATAGACCCCCAGTGTTGTAATTTAGCAGTGATTAGATTAAGCATTAGCAGAAGACATCTTGTATTTAGTAACTATTGTGAACATTTTGCGGAATCCATTTTGTATTCATGGCAGCCATTTTCTTTGCTACATGCTGCCATGTGCTCACCATGTGCTCTGTCCTACCTTTCTGTTAACTGCTCTTGAAATCTGCCTAGTGACAAGTTATATTTAGCATCTCTTACTTTCGCACATGCTCAGTAAGGTCTGCAGCTGTTAGTCCTTGGAAACTGTTAGCTCCTCCTACCTGTCGACTGTGCATTTTCCACATGACCTTACATGTATACAAGTCTTGTTTCCATAACTGTACCATCTCCTTTTAGCCCCTGCGGGGGAATAAAAGGACCATGCTCTCTCAGTTCAGTGTGCTACTTCAGACATTACCCAAGGGTGCTGTCTGAACTGTAGTACCACCTCATGAGGTTAATAAACTTTTGTCCTTTATTCCAATTTCTGTGCCAACTTCTTCCTACATGGTCTGAGGACTTTGTGCAGAGAAAGGTGAACCCCTTGCACTAATAGGCCTTGCTGAGGCTTACTTCAACAAATTGGCGCCCGAACAGGGACTCATCGGCGACTCGGATGCCAAACGGATTGGTCGCGACGAAGGATTGGGATTTCGCTGCTGACGATCAATGCCTGAGGAGACCCGAGTCTTGGCAACCACAGCGTTTTTCCATTCTTTCTGATTTGACCATCCAGGTGGCGCCGGTCCTCGACTGAGATCCTTTTTGTTCATTCGTCATGCAGTGACCATTTGGTCGATTTTAGAACTTGGCAGTTGGAAACTGGACACCCTGTGATTGGTAAGAGCCGTTTTACGGCACTTGCTGTGGGTTTTGATGCCTGTGTTTGGTAATGTAGTTTAGCACTACTTACTGTGGCTCTCGTGATTTGGGTGACTAGTCAATTTGTATTCTTTGGATTTTATATATAAATTGCAATTTATATAGGCAGGTAATGAGGAGAATTTTTTCCAAATTAATTTTGATTTGAACGGCACCTTAAGTGCTACTTTGATTATAATATTGCATATTCTGCACTATTTTTGGCATGCCTGTTTTTAGCGCACTTCGTAGGATGTGTTGCTTTTTTAATGGTACCAATTTGAGACTGGAAGAATCGCAACCGGCACCCCCAGAGGGGACGCCAAATAGAGATATGTATGTTAAACATGGTCTTTCTTCTATAATGTAGAGCACATTATGGAATAAATACACCCGCGCGGATCCTGAGTTACGTTGGCCTATGCATGGGTCATTTGATTTGCGAAAGATTGAGTATGTGGAACAATGTATGTGTAAACGAAAGTCTAGGCAAGATATGTTTGACTGTGTACGAATGTGGGAGAAAGAAGCGCGTGGACGAGTGAAGCGTGAGTAAGCCTTGCTTGAGAAAGAGCAGCGGAAGAATGTATATGTGAAGGCATTGGAAATGAGAAAGAAAGAAATAAATGACTTAAAGGAGCTAGAAGAGAAAGAACGTAAGCTACAGGTAACTGGCCAATACACTGTTAGGCAACCTCTCTATCCTATCCTTAATAAACCACATGATGATTTATTGTTACTAGATCGCCCTCCACCTCCGTATGTCGTCCCTTCTGCCCCTCATGAGTTACCTAAAGTCTCCAGTTCGGAGCAACAGAAGATGCGGGACAGTAGCTCTATGCTGCCTGCTGACCGTGCGTCTGAGCTTAGATCTATTGCTCGTAAAACAATTCGTAGCGTTGTTTCTGCTTCTGAAGTTTTAGACAACATGAAAGCATGGACGGAAAAGGAACAGCTATACAGTATTTTACTGAGGCATTTGGCTCAGAAGTTATTGAACTATATCGGAAATATTCTGATGAGTTAGAGCCCGATGATGTAGCAGCTGATCATAAGCAAATGCGTGATGGTCTTTTTGTTTTCTCCCAGGTGGCTGATGCAATCAGGCGTTTAATGAAATTACGTATTGTGGCAGTCCGTTTGCAAGAAGAGAAAAGGGCTGCGGACGCAGTTGCACGAGCATCTCAGACCGAAGGGGCGCAAAATTCCACCTTCGGAACAGATAAGATTATGATAGTTCACGCGAAACCAATGCGGGAGGCCGCGCCTTTGTATGTTCCTCCTAAAGGATTGGGTACAAATGATGATAAAACTTCTGTTGATGCTAAGGGTTATTTTATTTATAATTGGGTGTATACTCCTTGGAATAGGGCAGATGTAATGGCACTTAAAACATCATTACCTGACCCGCGGAAAAATCCAGCTGCCTTTTATGAAGAAGTTGAGGGAGCAATTAGTTCTTGTACTATGACTTTGGCTGACATTGATTTATTTTTCGGATTGATATTACCGCTAGATATGTGGAGAACTGTTCGTAAAATTGATGATCGTACAGTTTTTGGGGCATCATGGAAAGAAACAGAACAGATGGACGGGGATAGGGAACCTGCGAAAAAGCCATTTCAGTTGATTCTAGATCTTCCTGCAGCCATATTAGTTAAGTTGAAAACGATTATTCCCCCTAAAAAGATAGATTGGACTGTTTTAGCGTCTTGTAAACAAAAGGCAGATGAATCGGTCTCTGATTTCTTTACACGTTTTGAAGAAGCATTTCATGATTTTAGTGGTCAGTCATTGTCAGATGATACGGGCAGACATTTGTTCGTCGATAAATATGTTGCAAATCTGTTACCAGGAATAGTTAGTCGTCTAAAAGCTAGTGAAAGTTCATGGACTACCTCTACTCCGGTTTCTCTTTTGACTATGGCTCAGTATTATGAACGTCAGGAATTAGAAGCAAAAGGTAGCGAGGAGAAAAAGATTAAAGAATTAAAGACGAATGTTATGTTGGCTCAAGCTTATGGTCCGCCTTTTAGAGGTAGTGATAGAGGTGGACGTGGATCTTATGGTTCTTCTTACACTCGTTCGAATTTGTCTGATGATCAGTGTGCGTATTGTAAGAAATTTGGGCATTGGGCTGCCGATTGTTCAGCACTACGTGTTCAGCAGTGTTCACGTGGTCGGGGACAAATGAGAAATCGCTCAGGATATTCAGGACCTAGAAGAAGCACAAATGATCATGCTAGGGTTGATGCTAATACACGAGGGCAGGATGGGTTTAACACTTTTGATAGACAGAACCAATACCAGATGTCTGACCATGTGCAGCCTGATTTCCAAGATTCTGCTTATGCATAGGATTGCCTAGGATGGGGTAAGGAATCAGTTGAAGTTCCAGTAGATCAGAGGGGTCCCTATGTTACAGCACATGTTTTGGGTCTTACTGATCAGTTTCTGGTTGATACAGGAGCTACTCGTAGCGCCTTGTCTAAACAATTGATTCCAAGGGTTCCCCTGTCTGGCTTAACCATTACATCGATAGGTTTCGATGGAACACCTTCCCCTAGCCCATTGTCACAACCACTTGCATTCCATGTTGATAAATTTACTGCTCCATGTCCATTTTTGCTTTCTCCAAATACACCAGACAATATTGTGGGTCTTGATATGCTCAAGTATTTCAGGGCTACAATACGATGCTCTCCTGAAGGGGTGCGTGTTATTTTAAATGATAATCATCCTGTGATGGAAAGAGTTTGTCTTGTTAAAGAGGATGTTGCATTAGCTTCACTCCCTAGTACTTTGTGGGCTACTTCAGATACTGATGTGGGACAAATGATTATTCCACCGGTACATATTAGTGTCAAGGAGGGAGCTGTATTGCCACGTTTGCCTCAATAAAATATTTCACAGGAGGGCGAAGAAGCACTCACACGAATTGTGCATGATCTTATTGCAGTTGGAGTTGTCGAGGAAGTTCTGTATAATGTTTGTAACAGTCCGATTCTTCCTATTCTGAAAAAGGATACTGATACTAGGATTTACCAATTCATTATTGATTTACGAGAAGTCAATAAGATTGTGATACCACAATATCCTGTGGTATCTGACATCACGACACTCCTTACTTTGGTTCCCCCGACAGCAACTACGTTCTCTGTGATAGACTTGAAGAATGCTTTCTTTTCGATCCCTATTCATCCTGACAGACAATATTTTTTTGGTTTTACTTTGAATAAACGATCATTTAGATTTTGCAGAGTTCCTCAAGGCTATACGGAGAGTCCAAGTATTTATAGTCAGGCGTTAAAACGACAACTTGATTCTTTTGTTTTGCCTGAAGGTGTGGCTCTCATACAATATGTCGATGATATTTTGTTGGCAGCTGATACCCCGGAGCAATGTGAAAAGTGCACTTTGTCCTTACTTTCTTTTCTTGCTTCACACCATCATAAAGTGTCACGAAAGAAATTGCAATATTGTAGACCAAAGGTAACCTATTTAGGTCACCTTTTGTCTAATGAGGGCCGTGCACTTACATCAGATCGTATTCAAGCAATTTTAGACACACCAGTACCCTCTACTCAGAAAGATGCTCGTGCATTCCTTGGTCTTACTTCTTTTTGTAGCCAATGGATATTAGGGTTTTCACACATTGCCAAACCTTTGCTAGCACTTTTGACTAAAGATACTCCAATGCCCCTCCCATGGACAGATGAATGTGAGACTGCTTTCCGGCAGCTGCGACAAGCCCTTTGTTCTGCACCAGTGTTAGGTACTCCAGGTTACATGAAGCCTTTTGCACTTTACGTACACGAGAAAGATGGATGTGCATTGTCAGTTTTAGTACAGACACATGGCGATAAGCAGCGTCCCTGTGCATATTTTTCAGCAGTACTTGATCCTGTCGCTCGAGCGTTGCCCGGGTGTTTTCGTTCAGTTGCCGCAACAGCTGTCTCAATACGTCAGAGTGAAGGGATAGTTTTGTCACATAAACTGTTGGTGCTAGTACCCCATGCGGTTGATGCTCTTTTAAATCAAACAAAGACACAACATTTAACTAGCGCCCGTATGACAGGTTATGAATTGACATTGCTGGCTCCTCACATTACACTGAAGAGATGTGCAACACTAAATCCAGCTACTTTGTTGCCATATCCGGTGACTCAGCCTCAGTCACAAGAAACACATGATTGTATATTCCTTACCGAAGAACAGACAAAGGGTCGTGTTGATTTACAAGATACGCCCCTTTTAGATGTAGACGGGGAACTGTGGGTTGATGTGTCTTGTTTGAAGTTGCCAGATGGTATGACCTCAGCTGCATATGCAATCACCACAATACACACGGTAGTGGAGACAGCTCGTATACCACAGAAGTCAGCTCAAGCAGCTGAACTAATAGCTTTGACACAAGCATGTGAGCTTAGTACTGAGTTAAGTGTGAACATTTATACAGACAGCCGCTATGCTTTTGGAGTGGCTCATGATTTTGGTTTGCTTTGGAAGGAGAGAGGTTTTCTCACATCCCACGGGATGCAGATAATGCACAGAGAATTAGTGCATAACCTCTTGACTGCATTGACATATCCAAATAAACTAGCTATTGTGAAATGTAGTGCACATAAGAAAGTGACCGATAAGATAGGGCAAGGTAATGCTCTTGCAGACCGTGTAGCACGTGAGACTGCGATGCAGCGAAGTACTACTTCTATGTATGTAGTGAAGTCACAAGCTGAACGTTGGCATAATGCTAGACAAGACGTATTAGATATACAGAAATCTGCTTCTGTGAAAGAACGTGAGCAATGGTCTAAAGATGGAGAATTGGATGATGAGGGCTGTTGGCAGAATAAGCAGATGGATAAATGGAAATTGCCTATAGCTTTTGTACAACCTATGGTTCAGATGGCACATGGGCTGGCACATGTTGGAGCTTCAACAATAACGAAGTTGCTTACGCAAGTTTGGGAGCATCCAGAATTTCCAGTACAGCTAAGAGAGTAGTACAGTCTTGTTTGATCTGCTTACAATACAATCCTGGAAAAGGGACACGTACTCCTGCAGGAGGGTTTGCTACACCAACTGCACCTTTTGAAGTTCTACAAATGGATTATATTCAGCTTGAACGCTGCAACAATTTAAAGTATGTCTTGGTGGTGGTTTGTGCCTTCAGTAAATGGATAGAGGCGTGCCCCACAAAGGATAATACTGCCATTACCACAGCGAAGGTGCTTTTGAAAGAATTTTTCCCTAGGTTTGGTGTTTGCAGACTTTTATGGAGTGATAACGGACCTCATTTTGTTGGGGAAGTTATTAAGTATGTCCTGAAGGGATTAGGGATCAAACAGAAGTTCCATGCGGTTTTCCACCCACAATCAGCAGGGTTGGTGGAAAGGTATAATGCTACATTGAAGCTGAAATTAGATACAGATACATAACTTGGCCGGATGCATTACCATTGGCATTATTGTCTATTAGGTCAGTGCCACACTCCCGACTTGGCCTTAGCCCCTATGAAGTACAATAGTGTTCGGGAGGCCAATGAATATTTGGGGAGTTCCTAAACCAAAATCTGTATATGATGTACCTTGTGTCCTGATGAATGATTATTTGGCACAGTTAACCGACAATTTGGTTTCTATTCATCAACAGGTTCGAGAAGCACTTCCTGACAGATCTACAGGTGAAGGCCATGAACTCCGACCTGGTGACCAGGTGATGATTAAGTCTTTTGAAAGATCAAGCAGCTTGGAACCAAGGTGGCGAGGCCCAGAACAGGTGCTCCTTGCGACAAGGACAGCAGTTCGAGTGACGAACCGAAAGAATTGGGTCCATAGTACTCACTGCAGGAGAATGTTACCTACCTTGGTGGAACCTGCTGTGCTGACCGATCATCGAGAGATTTTGACTACGGAGAAAGGCCGTGCTATATCACCTGACGAATCTGCAGAGGTCTTCCCGGACCATACGACTTCTGGAGTGTCGCGATATAATTTGAGACCAAGGAAAGAATCTGAAAATTGTTTTGAAAAAACTGGTTGAGCTACCGCCCTGGGTTAGTGAAACGGAGAGCCAATGTGGCAAGGGGGGTGGATCAGCCATGCATTAGAGTAGTGACACCCGTCTTGGCCCGTGGTGAAGAAATCAGCGGCTGCCGAGGGATAAGAGCTCCAACAATTGTTTTTAATTCATTCCTGAAAGGGTCGATTATCACTGTTGCTAAAATGAATAACAAATTGGTCATTTGTATTATGGGGTTTGTTGTTGTTTTGGTGGTTACAGCAACAATCACCTGGTTTATTGAAAAGAAGTCTCCTGCTCGTGAGTTTTTTGTTGCCACTACTCCAGTACCAGAGGATCACTATTACTTTACGCTTCCCTATCAGGAGCAGAAGCACCGTCAATCGTACTTCAATAATACTTTCATTCAGATGTTGCATCATACTCATAATGCTACAAATACTACTAACTGTTGGGTATGTGGAATGATACCTGCGCATCAAAAGAAAGGAGGAACAACTTTCATTCCTCTTCCTTTTTCACACAATGGTTCTTGTCAAGCTTGGTACATGCTTTTGTTTGCATCTGGAAAACGTACAGAGGGCGGACTTCTTTTTCACCTTAATAAAGTGTGCTACCAAGACAAAGATGGGTATCCCCAAGCTAAAGGAACTAAATGGGAATCGTAAGAGTATCAACCGGACAATGTTTCAATACCATATGTCTTCACAAATATACGAGACTCTGACAAGAAAGAACAATTTGTGATTTCTATTACAAAAACAAAAGCAGATTTATGTATAAGACGCATTGGACGAATTCCAGTAGGGATAAGCGATTGTACCTTGATTTTAACTATTGAGGGTGTAAATAATAGTAGTTTTACAGCTTCACATAATACATATTTTGTTTGTGGTAACTATGGATATTACCAACTACCTGTTGGGTGGTCAGGTGTGTGTTATGTATCTTTTCTATTACCCCCTGTGTTTTTGGCTCCTGCATCATATCACCGAGATTTAAAACTGTTCAATGACATCGTTAACAATAGATATAAAAGGGAAATAAGTACAAATGAGGTAGACCAAACGGATACTAGCCTCCAACAATATGTTGATTTTAATTTAGGATTGTTCCCCTTTGTAGGTGTTGCATTAAACAGTAGGAAAGTGAGACAATTGACTAGGGTTGTGGAAGCTGTTACCAATCAGGCAGCTCTGGCACTTGGGAATATTACTGAGGAGCTCCAAATTGCGTGGATTGTAGCGCTCCAAAATCGTATGGTACTACATGTGATATTAGCTGATCGAGGTGGTGCATGTCGAATCATCGGTAGTAGTTGTTGTGTTTTTATCCCAGATCACTCACCTTCAGTATATGATGCAATATCTAAATTGCATAAAATTGCTGCAGAAATCCACACAGAGACTGGTACTTGGACTTTTTCTGGATGGTTTTGGGCTCTTGTTTCCGCCTGGGGCTGGAAACTACTGACTATCCTGTGTGTAATAATTGCAATATTTTTTACATGCTGTATCTGTATTCAGTGTGGTCCAATGTTCTGCTCTATGTGTATTACTGCTTGTATGCCTACCAAAAGAAATATTACAGAAATGAAAGCACCACATATGTTAGATAAGGAAATAGCTGAAATGATGAGCATAAATATACAAGATGAATATTTAGATTATCCCAGAAAGACGAATGTCTTCAGCTAATGCTGAAAGGGTCGTCTGTTGTAATTTAGCAGTGATTAGATTAAGCATTAGCAGAAGACATCTTGTATTTAATAACTATTGTGAACATTTTGCGGAATCCATTTTGTATTCATGGCAACCATTTTCTTTGCTACATGCTGCCATGTGCTCACCATGTGCTCTGTCCTACCTTTCTGTTAACTGCTCTTGAAATCTGCCTAGTGACAAGTTATATTTAGCATCTCTTACTTTTGCACATGCTCAGTAAGGTCTGCAGCTGTTAGTCCTTGGAAACTGTTAGCTCCTCCTACCTGTCGACTGTGCATTTTCCACATGACCTTACATGTATACAAGTCTTGTTTCCATAACTGTACCATCTCCTTTTAGCCCCTGCGTGGGTATAAAAGGACCATGCTCTCTCAGTTCAGTGTGCTACTTCAGACATTACACAAGGGTGCTGTCTGAACTGTAGTACCACCTCATGAGGTTAATAAACTTTTGTCTTTTATTCCAGTTTCTGTGCCAACTTCTTCCTACATGGTCTGAGGACTTTGTGCAGAGAAAGGTGAACCCCTTGCACTAGTAGGCCTTGCTGAGGCTTACTTCAACAGCAGGGTCTGCACTTCCTTGGAGATGCCACGCCAAATACCCTTCTTCTGGTGGGCGCTGACCTAAAGGCAAGGTACAGGAGGAAAGGAAATTACTCACCCGTCCAGACCATCAGACTCATTGCCCACCAGTTTCCATCCATGCCCTAATGCAAATACACTGACCATCCTCACATGCAGCCCTCAGCCCCCCAACATGTATTGTCCATCCACACCACTCCAAACAGGCATTGCCCACGCATCATGCCCACAGTGTACTCACCTGTTTGTCTGGAGGACCGTAGAGTAGCATGTACTGGGGAGAACCACATCCACATGCTACCGAAGACCTTCAAATGGATTCCTTTAGAAACCAGCAAACAGTCACCCATGCACTCATCAGCAGCAGATTGGACTACTTCAATGCCCTCTACACTGGTACCACAACCAGGCTCCAGCAAAAACTCCAGCAAATCCAGAACACAGCCGCACGTCTTATCCTCTACCTCCCCCGTGACAAACACATCTCCGCTCATCTCAGATCCCTTCACTGGCTTCCCATCAGCAAAAGGATCATCTTCAAAGTCCTTATTCATGCACAAAAATCCCTCCACAACACTGGACCAGCCTTCCTCAACGACCGAGTAAACTTCCACGTACCTCGCCCTCGCCACAGTCCCCCGCATACTACGCACCACCTCCGGAGGCAGATCCCTCTCCCACCTTGCCTCCAAGACCTGGAACTCCCTCCCCACCAACCTACGTAAGACCCAGGACCTCCTAACTTTCAGAAAGCACCTCAAGACATGGCTTTTTGAGCAGTAAACAACAACCCTTTCCCTCCCTCCCCTCCCACAACGCCTTGAGACCCTAATGGGTGAGAGGTGTGCCTAATAAATTTTTTGATTGATTGATTGATTGATCCACCAGTTTGTCAAGCTCCTCCGCGGTGAAGGCAGGAGCCATATCCCCAGACACTGTAGCCATTGTCGCTTCCAGACTGCGGTCACAGCAGCACTTGCAGTGTAGGTCCTCTCCTGTTCAGGTATCAAGTGAGTAAACAGATAGAAAATGGCGGTCACATCCGCGGTGGTGTGTACCATCACCGCCGGCGTACATCGCCATTGGCTCCTGGAACCCATAGGGCCCAAAGATAACCAATACTGACTTACGCGGCAGTCTTCGACCACCTACCGCGACGCAGCACAATGCCACCATAGTTACCTCGTTTCCCCTTGTCCCTACTCACAAGTCAGGCAGCCGCCATTTCAGGGGGGCACATGCCATGGTATATAACTGCGTCTCAGCACATTTTGACACATATACGTACTAACTACGTCACACACAGATTTACTAACATTACTGCAGACCCACTTGTGCAACCTATGTGGTAAATAACCCTCTGCTCCCTGTTCGCCTCCATACGCCACAACCGCTGGGGCAGATGATGAGATGGCGTCATCCTCCAGTGTACAGACCCCTGGTGGACCTGTTGACAATGGAAGACAGACACATCATAATCGCCTACAGACTTGATCATGCCACAATCCAAGGCCTGTGTGCCCAATTGGAGCCAGACCTGATGTCATCTATCCGCCATCCCACAGGAATACCCCCTCTAGTGCAGGTCCTGTCAGTGCTCCATTTCCTGGCAAGTGACTCTTTTCTAATAACAGTGGCCATGGCATCAGGGATGTCTCAGCCACTGTTTTCTAACATGTTGACCAGAGTGTTGTCTGCCCTGTTGAAACACATGCTCAGCTACATCGTGTTTCCCCAGGTGGAGGATTTGCCCACAGTGAAGGCTGCCTTTTATGCCCTGGAACATATCCCCAACATCATTGGTGCCATTGATGGTACACATGTGGCATTTGTCCCCCTCCCCCACAGAAATAAACAAGTGTACAGAAATAGAAAAAGCTACCATTTGATGAATGTGCAGATGGTGTGTTTGGCGGACCAGTACATCTCTCATGTGAATGCCACGTATCCTGGCTCTGTGCATGACGCCTACATTTTGAGGAATAGCAGCATCCCCTATGTGATGGGCCAACTCCAGAGGCACCGGGTGTGGCTAATAGGTGAGGCCAAGGTCCCCATACAGTATGAGTAGGTGTCTGGGTATGAGGTTGTCCCTAAGGGTAAGTGTGTGTCTAACAGGTATCCCTCGACACTTGCAGGTGACTCCGGTTACCCCAACCTCTCATGGCTACTGACCGCAGTGAGGAATGCCAGGACAAGGGCAGAGGACTGCTACAATGAGGCACATGGGCTAACTAGGCATTTTATTGAGAGGACGTTCGGCCTCCTGAAGGCCAGGTTCTGGTGTCTCCATCTAACAGGTGGCTCCCTATACTACTCACCAAAGAAGGTGTGCCAGATAATCGTGGCATGATGCATGTTGCACAACCTGGCATTGCGACACCAGGTGCCTTTTCTGCAGGAGGATGAGCCTAGTGATGGTCTTGTGGCAGCGGTGGAGCCTGTGGACAGTGAGGAAGAGGAGGCAGAGGAAGAAGATATTGCCAACCGAAGGAACATCATCATTCAGTACTTCCAGTGACACACAGGTAAGAGACTGTAACTCCTCCTCACATTTCAGAATACTGTAGGACATTGTACAAGTCAGCCTCTTAACCTCTGTCTGTAGACACTGACTGTTCGCTTTGGATTTCCATTTTTCAGATCTGGGTACCCCATTCTGCCTTCTGCTATATGAACTGCTGCCCAACAACTGTCATACATTGGTATGAGTAAATTAACATTTATATTGCTATTTGTTGCGAATGTTGTCATTATACATTTGTGAAAGGTCAGACTGACTCCAGATTGGTTTGTGCTTAAAGGGTGTTTATTTAGGGGCTAATGAGTATTGGGGTATGTGCAAGGGGCGGGGTGATGGTGGAGGAAGGTCCATAGTAGAGTCCAGTCTCTTGGTATCACAGGTGCATTGTCAAATGGGGCATTGCAAGGGGAGTAATGGCAGTTCAATTTGGACAGGATGACATAATGGGACAGAAGGGTGACAATCAGGAGAATCTTATTTCCTGTCGGGGGTCTTGGCAATGTTCTCTGTCTTCTGCCTGGATCGCAGGTACCGTTTGTGGGATGATTCTCCTTTGGCAGAGGGTGGGGTGCTGGTTGCCTATTGGACCTGTGGTGCGGCCTCCTGTCCTCTAGCGCCCGGCGGAGGTGGACAGCTGTTCCTTGCTAGTGTCAGGGGCCCTTTGTTGTGCCACTGCCTCCCTCATGTTCTTGCCTATGTCAGCCAGCACCCCTGCTATGGTGACCAGGATGGTGTATATGTTGGTGAGGTCCTCCCTGATGCCCATGTGTTGCCCTTCCTGCAGCCGCTGGGTCTCCTGAAACTTGGCCAGTACCGTGCCCATGGTCTCCTGGGAATGGTGGTATTCTCCCATGATGTTGGTCAGTGACTTGTGGAGGGTCGGTTCCCTGGGCCTGTCCTCTCCCTGTCGCAGAGCAGTCCTCCCAGCTTCCCTGTTGTCCTGTGCTTCTGTCCCCTGAACTGTGTGCCCACTGCCACTGACCTCAGGTCCCTGATCGTCCTGTGTTTGTGGAGTTGCCTGGGGTCCCTGTAGTGGTGGACACACTGCTGATTGACGTGTCCTGGGGACAGTGGCATGGGCCCACTGGGTGGGTGCTGTGCTGGTGTTTCCTGAGGGGGGAGGTTCTGGGGCTGGTGTTTCCTGAGGGGGGAGGGACTGTGGTAGGGGAACCGACTGTCCAGAGGTCCAAGATGGGCCAGGCTGGTCATCTTGATCCAGGCATGCAGACCTGCTGTCATCACTGTGGGCCTCTTCTGTGGGGGGACTGGATATGGCTGGCACCTCCTATCCGGTGACGTTGGGTAGGGGTGTAAATGCATTGTTATTGTATCTGTGTGTGCCATCTTGTGCAATGGGTGTGTTTCCCTGTATTAATGTGCTTGCACTATCACCTTGGGCCTTGTGTGAGTGGTGATTTTGTGGCCTGTGTGAGTCTCTCTATTGGGCATGCTGAGGTGATGCGTATCCATGCAGGTCTGTGATGGGGGTCCATGCATTGTAGTTACATCCAAGCTGGTATTGGGATGGGTGGGTTGTGATAGTGGGATATATGTGAGGTGATGGAGTGATGGGAGTGAGGGTAAGGGTGGGAGTCTGTCATGGTATGCAGGTACGGTGGGGGGATATAGGGCCATATGTATGAACACTTCTTCCCATAGACACAGAATGGGTAAAAACCTTTTCTACACATGGCCCATAGTAGTAAAGATTTGACTTACCAGAGTCCAGTCCTCCTGCTACTCCTACGAGGCCCTCAGGATGCATGATCACCAAGACTTGTTCCTCCCATGTTGTTAGTTGTGGGGGAGGAGGCTGGGGTCCACCGCCAGTCCTCTGTACGGCTACCTGGTGTCTTGATACCACGGAACGTACCTTCAACCGTAGGTCATTCCACCTCTTCCTGATGTCATCCCTTGTTCTTGGAAGCTGTCCTACTGTGTTGACCCTGTCCACAATTCCACACCATAGCTCCATCTTCCTGGCAATGGAGGTCTGCTGCACCTGTGATTCGAATAGCTGTGGCTTTACCGCATGATTTCCTCCACCATGACCCTAAGCTCCTCCTCAGAAAACCTGGGGTGTCTTTACCGTGCCATGATGTGGTGTGAGTGATGTGTGAGGTGATATGTGATGTGATGTGTGGGGTGATGGGTTGGGGTGTGTGGTGTGAGGTGCGTGGACGGTGTATGTCTGATGGTGTTCTGTGCCTCTAGATGATGATTTGGTCTTTGCTCTTCTCTCTCCCTGCTTATTCAAAATTGTTGCACGTGAGGGGTTGTGGGTAATGTGGGTGTGTGTTTTATAGTGGTGTGAGTGTGTGGGTGTGTGTATGTGTGTCAGGTGTATGTATTTTGAATTATCCAATCTGGTTGTGTTTTGTAAGTGTGTGTGTATTTTGAGCACGGCGGTGTGTGCCACCAATGGTTTACCGTGGTTGAAAGACCGCCGCGTTGATTCATGGGTCATGATACTGTGGGCGTATTCCTGTTGGCGTGATGGTGTGGGTTTTGCTATCTCCAGTTTATCACTGACCTTTGTTCTGGCGGACTTGTGCTTGTGTCTGTATGGCGGCGAATTTCTCAGTGTGGGTGATAATACCCGTAGCGGATTTCTGCCGCGGTCACGGTAAGTTGGCGGCCGTCAGCACGGCCAAGGGCCCAGGAACAGGAATGGGCACCACCTTGCGAGTCAGGGTCCTTAGCACAATAACCCAGAGGCTGGTAGGTGAAGTCTTTGAGGTCCCTGAGACTTCTTAACAGGAGGCAAGCTCAGTCCAAGCCATTGGAGAAACTTCACAAGCAGGATACACAGCAAAGTCCAATCTTTGTCCTCTCCAAAGCAGAAGCAGCAACTGCAGGCCAACCCAGCAAAGCACACACAGCAAAGGGGCAGTACTCCTCCTCACAGCCCTTCAGCTCTTCTGCTTGGCAAAGGTTACTATTGATTCAGAAGTTTTCTGAAGGTGTGGGGTCAGCAGTTCAATACTTATACCTATTTTTGCTTTTGAAGTATGGAAACGCAAAAAGAAAGATTTTGTAGTGCACAAGACCCTGCCTCTCTCGGTCTTGGCCGCAGACACATTTCAGGGGGTTGGAGACTGTATTGTGTAAGGACAGGCACAGCCCTATTCAGGTACAAGTGTCAGCTCCTCCCTCCACTCTAACCCAGGAAGACCCATCATGATATGCAGGACACACCTCAGCTCCCTTTGTGTCACTGTCTAGAGTGAATTCACAAACAGCCCAACTGTCAGTCTGACCCAGAAGGGTATTCAACAGCCAGCACAGAATGGTTAAGCAAGAAAATGCCCACTTTCTAAAAGTTGCATTTTCAATCTTGCAGTGTAAAAAACAACTTCACCAAAAGAGGTATTTTTAAATTGTAAGTTCAAAGAAGCCAAACTCCACATCCCCATCTGCTCCCAAAGAGAAACTACCTTAAAAGATATTTCAATACAATCCCATATTAACCTATGGGTGCGATAGGCCTTTCAATAGTTACAAATTGAATTTGGCAGTATTTCACCATCAGGACATGTGAAAAATACACCAGAACATGTCCTACCTTTTAAAAACACTGCACCCTTACCTTGGGGCTGCCTTAGGCCTACCTAAGGGGTGACTTTCATGTAGTAAAATGGAACCTTTGGGCCTGGCAAGTGGGTGCACTTGCCAGGTCGACATGCCAGTTTAAAACTGCACACAAAGACACTTTAGGGGCCGGTCTAAGACATGTTTATAGGGCTACTCATGTGGGTGGCACAATCAGTGATACAGGCATACTAGTAGCATTTGATCTATAGGCCCTGGGCACACATAGTGCTCTTTACTAGGGACTTACTGGTAAATCATATATGCCAATCATGAATAAAACAATCACCAATACAATTTAGGTACAGAGCATAGGCACTTTAGCATTAGTTAGTAGTGATAATGTGCCTAGAGTCCTATAGCCAACAAAATCATGTCAGAAAAAATAGGAGGAAGGAGGCAAAATTTGGGGGGATGACCCTAAAAAAAGGGCCAGGTCCAGCAGCCTGTCTACTTAAGTCATGTGTCTCTGTTCATCATTACTTTTGAAAACTAGGGATGTTTTGCATTCATCGTAACTGTACCTTTTTCATTTTTTCTTGTTTAGTTATTTACATGTTGCTGGATATATGTTGTCTAATGTGTACATAAAGACTTTCTGAATCATGATGGTCATTGGTAATATTACTGTGAACCTTTTCTACATGATTATTAAATAAAAGAATATGAAAAGTTCTTGCCTCCAGGCATGTCTTATATTGTCACAGCTCCTGAATTCCAAAGCTGCAAGGTTAATGGTCTTCCAGGATGAGTTTGGCATTCCAGTGCACTGGACACAGTTGAGAAGACTAGATTGTGTCCTGTGCAACAGCCCATCTCCCGGTCATGGCTATGATGGGGTACTCTGAAAAGACCTGCTGCAGCTATGACAAGAAGCTGGTATACGTACTAATTAAAGGCCAATCTACTACCCACCCAGACAACTCCTGATGCTTGTCATACCTGTTGAACAAGAAAAGGAAAAATAAATAAACTTCAAGTCTGTCAGGTTGATAAGGGAGTCTCATCATCTTTAGCACTGAAGAAATATTGTGTCACCCAAAAACCGAAGCTATTCAGAAAGGATATGGAGAATGTGGGGGCTCATAACACAATATAAACAGCAGTGAAACGTGCCAGTAAAGAGTCAGTGCCCTTCTCATTCCATCATGGTACGTTTGGCCAACCTGGAGAACGTATCCTACCCTTACACAAGATGGCAGATGGTAGTAATTCTAGGTTAAGGTTGGGAGGAACATTATATAACCACGTGTTACCCAGAATTCTTTGTCCCAGGAACTGTGTGCTTTGTTGGGTGTCTCTGCTGTCATTCCATTTCACACCAGGCTTCCCCTTAATATGCACCTTTACTGTTTTGCAGTTCCCTTTGTGAAACTACCTTCTTGTCTTTCTGTACTTACACTCCAGCAACCTGCTGCTACCACCCCTGCTCATACGTATCTATCATGATCTCCTCACCAAAGTCTTTGAGTATGACACTAGAGTTTAAATGTGCTGTAGCAATGCCTTCCATGCAATGTCAGTGGTAGTGGACAGGTACAGAGAGAGTGGTGGTGTTCTGAGAAGTATACACTGCTGCTCTAGTGTTTCTGTCTTCCCTGGATTTCCCCCAGAGTCTTTTGCATAATGCATGGTTGCAATGAAGTTCTTGTGCTGAAAGGGAGGCAGGTTATCAGCATCTATAACACAGATTCCTGAAAAAGTCAAATTAAACTGAGGGGCCTCCAAAGAATCAAGAGATGTTTATGTGCACTTAACTAAAGGCCAATATAGTAACAATCCCAAATACATTTAGAAAGGTGCACAACCATGACTAGGTAAAATTGTAGGTCACAGGGGCTAGTGTGTAGTTAATTAAAGGTCAATAAAGTAAGAGTCCCAGGGACAAGTAGAAGTGTGTACTCAGAATGGTAACCCAAACATTAAACACACTATGCGAAGCTAAGTCCCCTTTATGCCTCCCATTAACCATTTGAAATTCATTTACAAATTCAAGTCATCTACATCTATTTATGCGTCACTTTTCCCACTGAAGCCACACATATTTACAATGCTGTCCTTTCAATTTTGACAGAGAGCTGGGCATGAGAATAAATTGTTAGGCATGGGAGATATCTTGTTTTTTCAGGAAATTTGCAGCATCCATTGCAGAGCAAGAATCCGCTGTACACTCTAAGTCTGTGGTTGACCCTAAGGTTGAATTTGTTGTTTTCATTCTTTTTCACCTCATCAGTCACTAAAATGGCCAAAAGGACTGCCTGAATTATCTGTTGATACATTATGCACTGAGCATATTAGTCAATCTTTGTCATTAACTTCTCTTGGCACACCACATATAATATAATTGAGTTGAGTTTTTATGTTTATGACAGATTTTGAGTTGTTGTATTTTTAGGTATATTTTTCAATCCATTCTGTACAATTTGCCTTTGTGTTCAGAGACTTCCTGTGGAGGACTATCACTTGCCATTCTTGTGACACAAGAAAAATTACCCTCATGTATAGTTGTGTCTTGAGGATCATTACAATATTTAATGATGAAATGCCTATTGCTTTTGATCATCAGGAGACTCTCCATATTTTGAGGAGCCACACCAGTCCTTCTGACTGTGGAAATTGCCCCAGTAGCACTATAAACCTGCTAGGAGGATACTATGGCTAGAAATTGTATTGCCAGCCTTCTGAGTTCTGGTTATTAATAATTTTTCCAATACCAATAGATCATTGAGTCTTGATCTACTGGGGATTTTGTTTGGTCATTTAAGTACTTGTGTACCATCCTATCTATTTGAATTTTGTACATTTGTGGAAAACAAGAACTGAACATCTATCTATGCTACTTGTGTTGGTTTTGTAGGGGAAGCAGTCACATGTTATAGTGATTGTTTTACTTGTAGTGGGTGATGCTTTTGTGATAGCCTGCTTATACCACCATTGTGCTCTTTAGAGGTTGGTGTGCACAGCTTTTCAGTTTTTCTTTTCCTTAAAGTTGAAATCCTTCTTCTTCAAGTTTAGCCACCTTCTGGATAATCCAAATCTCATAAATGGAGGCAACCAGTTAAAAAACAAAGGAATGACAGTATAAAGCTCATGCTTTACTATGGATTCATTTTAGTGGCACATGTGTACTCTTCTCAGAACACAATCACAATAGGCTTGAAGCAATGGGTTAAACTCACATGTATCCTTCATCTGTCATTGCTTTCAAAATGTTACTCCCATTGTCAGCAACAATAAATCTAGTCCATGTAGACCCCTTGGTTGAAGCCATTTGTAGATTTTGAAACTTAATTAATCCATGATGTTGTCAGCTGTGTACGCTTTCCCCGCAGAGAACATTGAAACTATTGCATTCAGACAAACATCTATCATAGCATTAGTACTGTGTCATTGAGTATTAGCCTTGCTTTAACAGCCCTGAAAGATGCCACTGCAGGGATGCACATGTATTCTATACACTGATAACTTGTTCACTTATCTGTGGTGAGATGAATGCACTTCATAGCTCTCTCCTTGGTGGCATTAGCAACCAATTCTATAACTTCACACTGCAGCTGTGATACAGTGATAGTTGAAAAATAGGTCAAGATTCGAACCTTTCATTTTGATCATAGGGCCTCTGCAAATATTAGAAACTCTTCTCTTTCAATCAAAATATAGGGGAGAAGGTCAATCAATAACATTTTTTGCTGGGTTTTAATTGTGTAAAAGAAACAGATTGTTGATTTGGTGGTATCGTGCAACCTTGCTGAAATAGCTGTGACAGTGCTTTGTTTATTTGTGACAAAATGAACAATGATGACAATCTCATCTGTAGAAGCATACTTGTGTGAAGCAGAGGTTGCTACTAAAGCTGAATCACACTATAAGCTGGGCTGCTCTTCATGGTAACGTTTTCTTATTCTTTATAATCATCATCTCCTTTTATCAGTACTGCTGTCTTAGGAGCAGCAATCTTTTTACATTTTTGTTTCCAGTGGTTTGGATATTTGTTTTTCTTATGGGCCGATTGGCTCCTGATGCCGTCTTGCCCACCTAGCTTCCCAAGATGAACTGCTTTCAGGCAAACCACATTCTACAATGTAGCACTGATTTGGCATAATTCTAAAGAAGTATCGAACCTGGTAGTAGAGCTTCCTTATAATGCCCAAGCCAAAAGATCATGTTGTGGATCTGGGGTTCTAGGGTGGGCAGGTTTGTTTTTGCTTAATGCTGGAGTTTGAATATTTGAGAAGCTGAAAGCAGGAAGTGGTGGTTCAGAACCAAGCTGAATGGAAGGGATTCATGGAATTTTATGTTATTTTATTAGGATTTGTGAAGTGCAACTCATCACCCGAGGGATATCCAGGTACTGGAGCAGGTGTGTCGTTTGTCTGCTGCTAAATGAAGATCCAGTTCCTCAGCTTCTTGTGAATTACAGAAGCAAATAGGAGGCCTTTATGTGTATAGGGATGTGTTTCTACATTTTGGTGCAAGGTAGGAGAAGGCTAGTGCTCCTGTTCTGCTTTTACAGATGTGGGGTGTGTGTGTGAGAGAGAGTGAGGCAGAGAGTAGGTGTCTTTTGGGCGGGTGGAAATGGGGGTGACGGTTGAGGTAGGCTGGTCTAATGCTGTGAAGTGACTTGTATATGTGTGTATGGAGTTTTATTTTCCAGCATTTGTGTATCGGCAGACAGTGGCGATCTCTGATGTGAGGTGTGATGTGAGTGCTCCGTAGAAGGTCCAGGAAAGGACTAGTAGTGGTGTCCTATGTGGTCTGAAGATAGTGAAGAAGGTGGTTGGAGATTCTAGCATAGAGTGTATTGCCGTAGTCAAGTCCGCTGGCAACAAGGCCTTGAGTGACAGTGTGTCTAGTGCTCTTGAGAATCCATTAGAAGATTTTTATGAGGTTGCTGCCTCATTGCCACTGTCAACATGAGCAGGAACTGGCTTATTGGAAGCTTCCTTTCACCTTGTCCAGTATCAGAACAGGCACAACATTCTGCTGTGCGGCAAACCCTCCTCCCTGCTTTGCTTCTACCACAGGAAGATTAGTGGTAGGAGAGTTTTTTCTGTTAAGTTTGCTAGGGCAATTCAGTTTAATGAGCCAATTTCAGTCATGAATGCATTCACTTTGGTACTGAGAGACATTTACTTTGGTTTTGGTGGTGCCACGGCTTTTGATCCAAGAGTAATAACAAAGTAAGAGGGTGCAGCAGGAATACCATGTTATGCACCTCAAAGGAAAATGGAAGAGGGTTTTAGCTCTTTCCAGTGGTGGTAGTAGTCCTCATTTGCCAGTTTCATGTAGGAAGCTTGTTTTTTGGATGTCATCTTCTTCAATTCTCATTGGTTAACAGTAGCACTTAGCACATAGGTATGTGGACTGCAGTATGAGCTAATTCATAGACCTGCCTCTGTATCAATTGTGTCTATATGTAAACAGTAAAAAAATAATGTAGACAGTCACATTTTACCATTGGTAGCGCGCCTTGTCCATAGTAAGTAGACCTACAAAGGGACGCGTATAGGTCGATGAATCTTTTGAATCGCATAGGGTATGCTAGTAAAGTATTATGAGTTAGAAAACATCCACACTAATTAATTTATAAATCAACACATAATACCGAAGACTAATCTAAAAGAAAATACCATCACTCATAAGAAGTTAGTTTGTTTTATTCCCTATTAGTTACAACTCTAATCAAAAACCTTTATTCAGCAGAACCATAATTACCAAACTTTGTTAGCAATACAAGTAATGAATTATCAGAATTGTATTAATATGCAACCAACATTAATCAAGCATAGCGATTCATGAACATTGAATAATTCAGCAATATGAGTCAGTCAGTCTTTGTCCCAGTCACCATTAGTCACCCTCATCAGCCTACCTATCTCAAATTAGCATCAGCATGTGGGTCCTCATGCGAAAACAATTTAGTCACAAATCAATATTTTGGAAAAATCTAACTAAAAGAGAATTTTTTTTTTAACACAGCACAGTTGGTACCTAGAAGGAAAGCACATGTTAGTCACTTATGTTATAGCTACATATCCAAGATAGATTAGCAACAAGTCAGTCTTCGTCTCCAGGTCATCAGTCATCAGTCACAAGGAGCAAGCCCAAATTTCAGCACTTCAGACAGCGTCTCCTGATGTCCTCAACATTCGCCTCTCCGTTCTGATTTTTCCTCTCATGTCATGACTTTTTATTAGGGTCTCTCAGTCAGTCCCACAATTTGCCCATTGGTCAACCTTATGACTCTAACCTATACTTTTTGTTTACCACTTGTCTTCGCTATTTTGAGAATCAAGTTCCATAAACATGATTGGTCCTTTAGTCGATGAGGACATCATCTGGCTCTTCAGGTAACTAAATTGTTGCCCCCAGCTCTTAGTCTGTAGCTCCATTGTTCAAGTCCTGGGAAAGTACATTTAGCCTACTCTACACATAATTGTGTCAATTTATTCTGATCGTCTCTTGTCCGCTGGTGAGTTTGCAGATTTTTTTAGCAGTGTTCAATGGTGAACTCTGTACAGTTCAAGGTCCTTTTCTCCAGTTCCAGTCTGCAGCAGTTCATCGCGTCTCCACGTTTAAGCAGGCAAGGCCTCTAGGCCTCTGTAATAGCTAATTTAAGAATATGTAACACCATAATTATAAATCTATATCCTTCATTATAACATATTAATACAAAATATTAAACATTTCACATTATTTTAGTACTGTTAACACAGATGGTGACCACTCCCCATGGGCACATTTTACACAATACACGTTATTTTCAATTACTGTTAATCAAATGGCAAATTTTCTCATCAGTCAATATACGCAACTCATTAGCATATTCTCATACTAGCATATCTGCTGCAACACCATCTTAGCGAATGCTACCCAATTCATCATGACGTTAGCATTTGTATCCATTTGTGAAAAAAACAAAAAATACAACAGGAATAATAAACACAATTTTTGCAAAACTGAAAACAGCAAAAATGAAATAAATAAAATAAAAATAGCTACTATCAGCTACACAGTCTACAACGAGCCTAGCAGTAAAATACCAGGCAACATCTCTAGAAAATGTTAGATTGAAAAAATATATATTTTGGCTAACCAACTAATAACCAACTATCAGATACACACTGGTTTCACAAAATGTTCTATGAATACACAACATGATGAGCAAAAAGGCATGGAAAACAAAGGCAAAATGGCTTTCTATCAGATACGCAATGATGTCACAAAATGATGCATAAGCAAATGACATAAAAAAAGAAGGCACGAATAATAAAGACATAATGGCTGTCTGCCATCTAGTCCCACCGTTTGCTTACCTCCAACGAAGAAATTGTAAGGCAAAGATTGCAAAATTATATAGCTAAATGTGTCTAGGGCCTTTCTATAAGCTAATGTATACTAAAAAAGCAGCAGAAAGATTGTAAGTAAAATTAAAACATGATTAAAATAACATTTTAAAATGCCCCAGTCACAAACAGCTGTGCATAACAATTATCACTACTATTGATTAATAGAAGATCTAGAAGATGTATTTCAATAATCTCTCTCTCTCTCTCTCTGTCGCTCTCTCATACACACATACAAAATAGAAGAAAAGCATATTGGGAGTAAGTGTGAGAGAACAGGGTTGATTGCAGAGGCCCCCTAAATTTTTGCCCCCATTTTCCACTTTTGGTGGTTGTGCTCTGTGTAAAATCAGTGTGCAAATTAAATTAGGCTAATTATAATTGGCAAAGTTAACCTACCTATAAATCCCTAGTATATGGTAGGGCATAGAGGTTTAGGGACCCCAGCATAGTTAGTGCCCCCATAGGTGCACTGCTGAGGTGCCCGGTGTCATTTTAAAGACAGGCCTGCCTTGCTGGCCGCTTTTAAATTAAAATTATATGCAAATTTGACTTTGGAATTAAAAGTAGTTCCAAAGTCTTAAACTCCCTTATTTTTACATGTAAATCACCCCTAAGGTGTGCCCTATGTGCCCCTAGGGGCTGCCATGTAACTATAAGCAGGGACCTTATAAAAATAGTTTTATAAGCCCTGGTGAGATAAAAACAGCTAAATTTGTTTTTCCCTCATTGTAGTGAATGGCCTCCATAGGCTAGAATGGGTAGACTTTATGTTAATTTTGAAAGTCCCCTTAAGTAACAGATACCAAGAGTTTGGTACCAAAATAATTGTTATAATAAATCCCCCACAACTTCCAGTTGTTGGATTTAATATAACTTGTTCAGGTAAAGAGTTTTAAACTTTACCTGAAAAGTTGCCAACTTCAGCCCTGCAGTGTTTTTGCTTCTGTGCTCTGATTGGCCAGCCTCTGGCAGCCTGGCCAGGCTGCC
The DNA here is from genome assembly GCF_031143425.1 of Pleurodeles waltl. Lineage (NCBI taxonomy): Eukaryota > Metazoa > Chordata > Amphibia > Caudata > Salamandridae > Pleurodeles > Pleurodeles waltl. The sequence continues at coordinate 1,478,240,575 of NC_090444.1, forward strand.
ATGATAAGGTGTGAAGTGGCCTGGCTTCACACAAAGAGATGTGCATGTGGGAGATCTCCCCTCAGCAGATGGTGAGGCAGGAAGGGGGAGGGCTGCCAAACTGGTCTTCAAAGGCAGAGAAGGACATTTGGAGCAACCCAGCAACACCCCCACATCCTGCAAGCCCAGACAATGAGGTGTCCCCTTGATTAGATTAGGAGAGGGCAGGAGAGGGGTGTGTTTAGGATTTTTAGCTACACCAGTGGGTGGGCTCAGCCAGATGTATGGGGTCATTACGACCCTGGCGGTTGACAGAGAAGTGGCGGTTTTACCGCCAACAGGCTGGCGGTAAAAAATTTGGAATTATGACCATGGCGGTTACCGCCATGGTCATCCGCCACTTCTCTGATCAGACCGCCACGGCGGAGACGACCGCCGTCACAAGACCGCCGGCAGTATCATGACCCGGCTTACTGCCATGGAGTTCATAGGGTTTCGAACAGCCATGAAATCCATGGCGGTAAGCACTATCAGTGCCAGGAAATACCTTCCCTGGCACTGATAGGGGTCTCCGCCACCCCCCACCCCCTCCCCCGAGTCTGTCCCCAACACCACCCACCTCCCAAAGGTGGCAGGACCCCCCTCTCCACCCCTACCCCTGACATCACAACACAGACACACACCCGACATGCATGCAGACACCACCAACACACATTCCCGCACACACACACGAACAAACATGCCAATAGACACACACACCCTCACTCAGACATACACGCACACAGCCATACAGACATACACGCAGACATTTCCATTCACACTACACTCCCGCATGCATATATGCACTCACACACCCCCTCTACATACTCACATGCACACCCCCATGCACCCACACATCACACAACACCACCCCACCCCCCTCCCCTATCAGCCGATCAACTTACCTTGTCCGTTGATCTTCTGGGAGGGGATGGGATCCATGGGGGCTGCTCCGCTGCCAGCACACCGCCAACAGAACACCGCCACGACGAATCACAGAACGTGATTCGGTGGGCGGTGTTCTGTTGACGTGGCGGTGGAGGTGGAGCAACCTCCACTTCCCCGCCGCCCGCCAGTATGGCTGCTGGCGGCTCTCCATCCGGAAAAGGACGGAGGGCTGCCAACAGTCATAATACGCCGAGCGGAAAACCGCCACCACTGGCAGTCTTCAGCACAGCGGTCCCTCAGCGGTCGTGTGAAAAGACCGCCGAGGTCGAAATGACCCCCGTAATCTCCAAAAATCACTTTCAGCCATGATGGATTTTTGAGGAATGTTGCTCCCTGGGATTGATTTGTGCCACACTTCCCAGGAATTGGTCATAACAGGGGGAAGGACCCTGCCCCTGATTGGAGAACCAGGACCCCCCTGTTTTTCACCCAGGAGCAGGGATAAAACTGGCAGACCTGAACCCACACCTCAGTTCCCTATCAGATTCCAACAAGGAAGAACTACAGGAGAAGAAGGACTGACCTGCTGGAACCCTGACCTGCACCTGGACACTGCACTCTGGAGGACTGCACCAGCTGCACACTTGGGCTTCACCACCAAAAGGACTTCACCTGTCTTCTACTGCTTCAAGAAGGGACTCCCTGTTTGCTACAGGTACAAAGGAGTTAACCAGAGTCCCCTGCATCAAGTCCTCAAAGCAGAGCCCAGCTGACCAGAGTCCAGGGGCCATTTGAGGATTCTGGCCATGTGCATTCTGAAAATTGTAATCCCAATTCCCAAGGAGCAACTCAGAGCTTCTGGAACCTTGGATCAAGTTGTGGACACTTCAAGGACAAACAAATGACCTCTGGAAGAAGATCCAGATGTTTGGAGACGTTTGGGGCAACTCCATAAGTTGAAGAGGTGCATTGTGGGAGTTGTAGTCCCAGACCCCAAGAGGCACACCAGGCCTCTGAACCCTTGGCTGGTTCTGCTGACCACTTTCCCGAATCAAACACTTCTGAAAGTAAGTGTGAGAGTGTTACCTCATGGGTGGCCTGAACTCTGGACTTTGTTCCTTTCCAGTGTGACCCTTTTAACCCTTTGAGCGCTATTTGCTTCTATGCGCTAGAAGATAAAATATAATCTATTTTTATAAATTGGTTTTGGATTTTTAAACTGTTTCCTGTGTTTAATTTAATTACTGTTTTGTGATATTTGAATGCTTTATGCTTTTCCTCCTAAGTTAAGCCTTGTCGCTCATTGCCAAGCTACCAAGGGTTGAGCTGGGTTTAATTTCCTGAGACCTAACTGGACCTAAGTGGAGGTTAGTGGCCTATTGCTAATTGTAGGTACTTACCTGCCCTTACCTGTGGCCCATTTTCCAACAGTAAGGTTCCCAAAAACAAAGGAAAATGGTTGGCTGTCACAGTCAGGACCCCTACCACCACAGCATCCAACGGCTTGTACAGACACAAAGAATGCTACATTTTGTATGAATTCATCAACATCCATAGACCCCTAAAATCTCTAGTGCAGCAACAGTGAGAAACTGAAATCTAAATTAAAGTAACTGATAAAAAGCATTCATGGTGTAAAGTAGAATGGGACCCAAATAGTAAAATACAGCAGTATAAAACCAAAGCTGTTCACAAATCAAAGAAATGGAGGAAATATATCTCCAGGCTCGACGGCCACTTTTGTTACCTAACGTCTTTAGTGTGAAGGATGAGCTGTTCATGTCCACTGGACTTCTTGTTCTCCCACTATAGGACCAAATCCCTCTGGTGATCACTCCAGATGATTTCCTTTTAAATAATTTAAATTGAGCTTCAGGAAAAGGGTTTCCTTTGCACCTGAGATTATTTTTTGTCACCTGTGACAGCCAACACCCATGCCCGATGATGTCACTGCTTTCTGTTTGATCTGGTGCTCAGACTAAGAGATTTCCTTGTAATTATTTTAACTTGAGCATTGAGAGAATTGAGAGCATTGAGAGCCCTGAGAGAAGAGCTTCATTCAGCCTGAGATACTGTTATTTTGGTAGCAGTGACACGCAGCTCCCAGGCCTGCTAATAGAACAACTTTCAGTGTAGTCAGTGTGGAGGGGCATAGGTTATCCCTCTGGACCTGTTCACCACAGGGGAGGAGTAGTTGACAACCTAAGAAGCAGATGCAGGAGTGTACCCCAATATGCCCTACCAATGGGACAGAAATCCTAAACTCCCAGGGGATTCATGAATATAAAAAAATCAGGTAGGGCTGGCCCATCATGATATAGGGCCACATCCCCCACCCTATGCCTTAACAGACTTTATTTCATAGGGGATTTACCCTTAATCTACACCTACCCAGGGAGCAGAATGCCTACTAGACACCAGGGTAAGATTTATTGTAGAAAAAGGATGGGATGGGACCACCAATTGTGCCACTGGGCTACACCACACCCCTGAGTCTCTAAAACACATTCTTCCCCTTTGGGCCTGATTGGAGTATTTACCTTCTAATCTGCCCACTCTTGGGAGCAGATTGGCCATCAGACGTTATGGTGAGAGGTTAAAAACAGAAGGATGATGGGGCTAGTCAGTCCTGGCATCAGTCGGCATCAACACCCATAAATCCCAAGCAGTATTTCTTCCCTTACCTCCAATCTGTCCTCCCCAGAGGCAACATCCGTAAAAAGTACACAAGACACAAGAAATAGCATTTTATGAAGGAGTGAGATTGTGATGGTGTTCATCCCTTCCTGGCATTAGGCTGCACTCCCACCCCTAAAGCCTAAAAAGATATTCTGCACTCCCAGGTGAGCAGATTGGAATACATAAAAGCAATATTTAATTCACAAGGTGGTATGAAGCACACTAAACGCTATCCCAAAATCCTCTACCACCTTTTAGCCCTTTACAGTGGCATATTGGGGAATTTACCTATGATATGCTTCCGGGGGCAGAAATCAAACTAGACACAAGGGACCATATTACGGAATATGTGCTGGGCACAACAGGTGGTCTTGGGGCAATTTCTGTTTGTGTCCATGTCGCTTTATAGATATTAGAGCAGAAGTGAAAAATCTGTCATGACTCACACTAACTATGATCCATGTAAGCAACCTCAGGTACACCCTTCTTCAAAGAGAGGGTGGTCTACTTCAGTGGAAAGGAGCCATGGTTTAAACCTGTGTCTGTATCCTTCACTAATATGCTAAGCTCAGCAGAGGAGCAAACCATCAGAGTTCTGGCTTGTGATGAGGACAAAATTGTTTTTTGTAACTAGATGCATTGCTCCAGGGCACTCAAAGAAGGGTACACTATGACACAAGCAAGGACAATGCTTTCAATTTGTAATCCGTGGCCTTTATTTCTTTTTTTCAAAACTTGGGTGAAAGTGGATCTTCCTGGCACTGGGTCTTATTCCTATCCCAGGAGCTCAAGTAGCCTTCACACTTTCCTGCCAGTGCCTTGTCCCCTAATACTGCAACAATCTCCATGGTAAGTGAGAGGATCTTTGCAGCATTTTGGGAGCGGTTTTGACATATTGGCTGACAAGGAAGGGGGAGATCCCCCATTCTGCCTCTTGAATGACTAGCTGTTACTGTAGACTGGGATCTGATGCCAAAATGGGCTCAAAACACACATCTTTCTTTTTTTGACACCAATCCCTGGCCAGGAAGTTAGAAGACAAACCCTCCAATCATTATTATAAGGGTCCAGAAAGATTTTCTGGTGCCCAGGGGTGAGGACTGCAGTATAGTGTTGGAATGGAAAAGCCCTGCACCACATTCTGTTTCTTACTTTTTTCTAAGATGGCCTGATGGGCTCTCCAACTACCTAGATGGCCAGAGCCCTCCCTCCAAGGGGCAAATGGACCTCTCTGTCTACCCCTGGGTGCTGAAAAGCCACCAAACTACCAGAGTCAAAGTGAGAAATGGAATGGGGCGTGTCACTGGACCATCTTGATGGTGGGCCTCAACCTCAGGCACCAAACAGAATTTCTGCTCCTAGAAAGTGGCATAATAGGGGTTTACTACTTTCTGCCAGCCTAAATGTCAAAAGCACCTCAAAGAAATCCCAATTCACTCTCACTTTCTATGGAGAATGGCTCCTAATATTCATGCTCTGGGTCAGCCATAAGCAAAGCAACCATAACAACCATGGACTTTTCTAAAACCTAGAGATCAAGCAAGTCTAAGATGGTTTGGCTTGCATGGATTTCACATTTTCTTACGCAGAAAGCCCTGCAAACATCAATGAAGGCCCTACCAGACAAGTGGGTTACTACTTTTGGGAGAAACTTCAAAACACTGGATGGTAGGACTTTTATTCATCTCCCCACATGTTCTAGAATAATCCCTCAAACTCTGTCAGATTATCTAGAATATGCCTTTAGGAGGACATTCTGAATTAGAAAACACAGTGCTATCCATGGAAGAAACGCAATACTGGACTCTCCTGGTTATTAAGTTTAAAAAATGCTTAGGTTTAAGAATTTCAATGGGTGATGGCTGAGCCTGGGCCCACCTACTGCAGTTACCCAGATCATCAAAAGGAGTCAATTTGAGAAGTAAATCATGTTGACGGGCATGCCATGTTGCTGGTGATAGACCCACTTACATAAGTGGCGTACTGAGTTTATTGGGATGATTAAAAAATGCTTGATAGTAGAAATCTTGTAGATCCCCACAGATTCTGTAATTGTCTATGGAGAATCTGTAATTTGTACCCAATTTACACATTTGTATGGCATCATGGGTAAGAAAGCATAGAATTCTTCGTGGAAGTCACACAACCCTAGACTTCCATGGGCATCTAGTTTTCAAACATATTTGAGTTTGGTGGGTTTCCATGCTGCTGGATGAGTCTGGTCTCAAATACTGAAACTGCCAACACCAGAAAAAGTAAGTGTAAAAGAGAAAAAACAAATGTTCTCTGGTTACAATTTTAGGCTTTCCTTGTTGCAGTTGATAAGCCCATCCACACAACCGTTTCTATCCAGGGAAGAATAGTAGAGCTTTCAATATATTATTATAAATTAAACAAGTCTGTATTTTTCACTTCCAAATATAAGCCACTGTGTAGAAAATTATGTTTTTTGCCAAATACCTTCTGAATCACAATGTCATGGGTAACCCCTAATTCAGAACTGTACAAATAACCACGATCCGTAAACTCCTAATCTTGGGCAAATTTAAAATATTCATAGGTTTGCTTCATACCCATTGTTCATTCTTCGGATTTTGCAATATGAATTGATACCTGGTCAGTACACAATGAAAAATCATTATAAGCTGCGACTAAGGCAGTGTTTCTGGGTTTAGTGTGTTTATGGACATTTGAAAACCACTATATATTATTATGACTATAAGTGTTTGACAGACATAACGGTGTATTATTTAGTAGTTATACCACCTGGGCAAAACATTGCAGATGAAAATATCGAAATCTACTTCTGTTTTTCCTAACTTACTTTCATAAATTTCCATAGGAAAACCATGAGCGATTTATACAAAATTACAAGAACACACAAAAAAAGGGAGCACACTGCCTCACACTCCAGCATAAAATAGCCCCTATGCATCATGGTAAATGCAGTCATTTGATTTAAAGATAGAGACATTTTTCAAAAAGTCTTTCACCTTAAGTAGGTGCAGCAAGTGCCGTATCTCTGGACACGTGTTTCTGGCTTTCGGCCGTCATCAGCAGAGAGAAAATATATCTGAAGGGGTTGCTTGAAGTGCCGCCGAACGTCTTCACAGGTTTTTGTACCACTCAGTAGGCGAACAGGTGCATCACCAGAGCTCGTCAGCTCGTAGGCTCACGGGAGCCGTCAATTAGACACACAAAAAAAGGGAGCACGCTGCCTCACACTCCAGCATAAAATAGCCCCTATGCATCATGGTAAATGCAGTCATTTGATTTAAAGATAGAGAAATTTTTCAAAAAGTCTTTCACCTTAAGTAGGTGCAGCAAGTGCCATATCTCTGGACACGTGTTTCTGGCTTTCGGCCGTCATCAGCAGAGAGAAAATATATCTGAAGGGGTTGCTTGAAGTGCCGCCGAACGTCTTCACAGGTTTTTGTACCACTCAGTAGGCGAACAGGTGCATCACCAGAGCTCGTCAGCTCGTAGGCTCACGGGAGCCGTCAATTAGACACACAAAAAAAGGGAGCACACTGCCTCACACTCCAGCATAAAATAGCCCCTATGCATCATGGTAAATGCAGTCATTTGATTTAAAGATAGAGAAATTTTTCAAAAAGTCTTTCACCTTAAGTAGGTGCAGCAAGTGCCGTATCTCTGGACACGTGTTTCTGGCTTTTGGCCGTCATCAGCAGAGAGAAAATATATCTGAAGGGGTTGCTTGAAGTGCCGCCGAACGTCTTCACAGGTTTTTGTACCACTCAGTAGGCGAACAGGTGCATCACCAGAGCTCGTCAGCTCGTAGGCTCACAGGAGCCGTCAATTAGACACACAAAAAAGGGAGCACACTGCCTCACACTCCAGCATAAAATAGCCCCTATGCATCATGGTAAATGCAGTCATTTGATTTAAAGATAGAGAAATTTTTCAAAAAGTCTTTCACCTTAAGTAGGTTCAGCAAGTGCCGTATCTCTGGACACGTGTTTCTGGCTTTCGGCCGTCATCCGCAGAGAGAAAATATATCTGAAGGGGTTGCTTGAAGTGCCGCCGAACGTCTTCACAGGTTTTTGTACCACTCAGTAGGCGAACAGGTGCATCACCAGAGCTCGTCAGCTCGTAGGATCACGGGAGCCGTCAATTAGACACACAAAAAAAGGGAGCACACTGCCTCACACTCCAGCATAAAATAGCCCCTATGCATCATGGTAAATGCAGTCATTTGATTTAAAGATAGAGACATTTTTCAAAAAGTCTTTCACCTTAAGTAGGTGCAGCAAGTGCCGTATCTCTGGACACGTGTTTCTGGCTTTCGGCCGTCATCAGCAGAGAGAAAATATATCTGAAGGGGTTGCTTGAAGTGCCGCCGAACGTCTTCACAGGTTTTTGTACCACTCAGTAGGCGAACAGGTGCATCACCAGAGCTCGTCAGCTCGTAGGCTCACGGGAGCCGTCAATTAGACACACAAAAAAAGGGAGCACACTGCCTCACACTCCAGCATAAAATAGCCCCTATGCATCATGGTAAATGCAGTCATTTGATTTAAAGATAGAGAAATTTTTCAAAAAGTCTTTCACCTTAAGTAGGTGCAGCAAGTGCCGTATCTCTGGACACGTGTTTCTGGCTTTCGGCCGTCATCAGCAGAGAGAAAATATATCTGAAGGGGTTGCTTGAAGTGCCACCGAACGTCTTCACAGGTTTTTGTACCACTCAGTAGGCGAACAGGTGCATCACCAGAGCTCGTCAGCTCGTAGGCTCACGGGAGCCGTCAATTAGACACACAAAAAAAGGGAGCACACTGCCTCACACTCCAGCATAAAATAGCCCCTATGCATCATGGTAAATGCAGTCATTTGATTTAAAGATAGAGAAATTTTTCAAAAAGTCTTTCACCTTAAGTAGGTGCAGCAAGTGCCGTATCGCTGGACACGTGTTTCTGGCTTTCGGCCGTCATCAGCAGAGAGAAAATATATCTGAAGGATAAACAGCACTTGCTGCGCCTACAGAGGTGAAAGACTTTATTACTTTTGGAATGGACTACGAATTCGACTGCATTTACCATGATGCATTGGGGTTGGACTTTGTTGCTGGAGTGTAGGCAGTGTGCTCCCTTTCTTTGTAATTTTGTCTTTGGACGGCTCCCTTGAGCTACGGCTGACGAGCCTTGGGAGGCACCTGTGTGCCATGAGAGGTACATAAACCTGAGAAAACATTTGGCGGCATTTCAGGCAAGCCCCTATACCATGCTGCTCCCTGCTGATGATGGGCTAAACCCAGAGACACGTGTAAAGGGATAAACAGCACTTGCTGCGCCTACAGATGTGAAAGACTTTATTACTTTCGGAATGGACTACTAATTCGACTGCATTTACCATGATGCATTGGGGTTGGACTTTGCTGCTGGAGTGTAGGCAGTGTGCTCCCTTTCTTTGTAATTTTGTCTTTGGACGGCTCCCTTGAGCCACGGCTGACGAGCCTTGGGAGGCACCTGTGCGCCATGAGAGGTACATAAACCTGAGAAAACATTTGGCGGCATTTCAGGCAAGCCCCTATACCATGCTGCTCCCTGCTGATGATGGGCTAAACCCAGAGACACGTGTACAGGGATAAACAGCACTTGCTGCGCCTACAGAGGTGAAAGACTTTATTACTTTCGGAATGGACTACGAATTCGACTGCATTTACCATGATGCATTGGGGTTGGACTTTGTTGCTGGAGTGTAGGCAGTGTGCTCCCTTTCTTTGTAATTTTGTCTTTGGACGGCTCCCTTGAGCCTCGGCTGACGAGCCTTGGGAGGCACCTGTGCGCCATGAGAGGTACATAAACCTGAGAAAACATTTGGCGGCATTTCAGGCAAGCCCCTATACCATGCTGCTCCCTGCTGATGATGGGCTAAACCCAGAGACACGTGTACAGGGATAAACAGCACTTGCTGCGCCTACAGAGGTGAAAGACTTTATTACTTTCGGAATGGACTACGAATTCGACTGCATTTACCATGATGCATTGGGGTTGGACTTTGTTGCTGGAGTGTAGGCAGTGTGCTCCCTTTCTTTGTAAAATTACAAGAACCATCAATCACCTGGCAATCTCAATCCCAAATGGATTTGGCAATTAGATGAAACAAACTGATCCTATAATTGGAAAAGGACACTTCTTCATCAGATCGAAATCTTGGTTGAGCAACAAGATGTAATGGCATAATCTAGGGCATCACATATCAGAAGCATAATGCAAAATACTGAAAATTTGAGAGTATATTCTAGAAAAAGGACATCTCACCAAGACTTAGTAAACACAACTCTGGAATACCTTTCATCCTCTAGGAGAGAAAAAAGGCCTCATCTGCAGTGTAGCTCCATCTGACTGAGGCATACGTCACCCTGGAGCATAAAGTACTGGATTTGAACATAACAATGAAACAAACTCTATCACAATCTGGACCCTCAGAATGTACTCACATCTGTTGATTCATTGCTTGTTTGTTTAACATTTGCCACAATATAGCTGCATGAACAGTAGAAGACTATGAAAAACTGTGCGTCTGTACAACTATAATTATAGGTGCCTGGCAGAAAGTTAAAGAGAGTCAGCAAATCAGCTCGCTGTTCCATGACTCACTCCTTGAACTCAGTTCTCAACGGCTCTCTTCAATCTCTCTAAGCCCCTTTAGGTCTATACCCATTTGAGACCTGGGGTTTGTGCAATGCTTCTTGTGCACTACAATTATTCTATAAACATTAATCTGGAACTGGGTCACTAGGCGCCTCAATTGCAAGGCCTTTGCACCACCGCTGTGTCATTTGTTTTTAAGCAGCAGTGGCGAAAGCAGTGTACTACACTGCTCCATATTTTCAAACTGCTGCATTGGGCTCAATGTGTCAGTTTGTAAAGCCCTGCTTCACATTTTACCTGCACCTGTATAAGCGTTCCCACAGAAAAAGCCATGTAGAACTTATGCAGTAAAAGTTACAACTTTTCACTGCGTGATTCTATTGCTTCACTGCCTCAGTGTTTTACTGTCTGCTAAGAGCAGGCGCAAAAATGACACAGGGCTTTTTGCTACGAGACTCTCCCCATATTGCTGGACTTGCGTCAGAATAAATGATGCAATTCTAGCAATACGTCAGGTTAGCGCCAACAGATGCATCTGAAATTCTGATCCATCTGTGAAAATATGCACCACGGAGCTCTGTACTGTAAACACAGCACATCCATGGCGTTGTTAGGGGATGTGCAGCAGGCACAAGAAATTTGACACATCAGTGACAATGCATCAGATTTTTATAAATGAGACCCAGGGTCTGGGAGATGTTTTCCTTAGGCTCATGCTTGGATTGGCCTTGTATTGTTTTGTATTTAACGTTCGGTCTCTCAGCAATCAACAGTGCAGACATCATTTATTTCGCATGCAGCTGGGCTGTCATTAGCAAGTTGCACTAGCTCCTGTGTTCACTTCTGTATTACAGGGCATGTGTACCAGCAGCCTGATCTCAAAGGCAGACCTCACTATTTTATGTAGTCTATCCAAATACCATCTTGATCTCAAATCTAATATGAATGTGCTAATGTGGTAATATTCATATCCTCGCTACATTCAGAAGAGTCCAGCAATGTCTTATATCACTTGCCTACTTCCTCCACACTTAAGATCTATTTTGCCAGCGACCTCAGTTTTTTTAGTCTTTCAGTGCTTTGCTATTAGAAGTCACCTCTAGAAGGCGGTCACATTGTGTCCCTGGTACATCCTGGAACAAAAAAAATGAATGACAGAATTTAAATCCTTGAAACATCAGCAAGCTCTAAATGTGGCAGTTCAACTTTCCATTCTGAAAAGCTGTTAGTCTTATATTGCCAAATTGAAATTGTGAGATCTAATTATTGAAAAGGATAAACATTTCTCTTATTAGAAGCTTCCAGTGCTCTAAATCCAACATATGATGGCTTCCATCCAGTGCCTCCAAAAGCCTCAGGGGACCAGCGTAATTGCTGCAAAATTGATGAAACCCAAAGTGCAAGATAGGGCTGAGAGGTGTAAGTGACACCGCATGGCTGCTTGTTCCATCATCTTAGATACTCCTTTCAAAAAACCCTTCCTGATTTCTCAATGATAGCGGCCACATCAGAAGCGATAAAGGACATCTTGAGGGCTAATTAACTAATTTATTTTCCGGCCTGGCTGCCTAAACAACTTTCTTTGTAATCTTCATATTCTAAACTTTTACATCCAAGAATGTCTAATTTACTTAAAAGGACAACACTATTACCACTTTTGAAAAAAAAAAAACCTAGCCATTTCATCACGTAAATACTGTAGCTTATATCCAACTCGATAGAGAACGTTCTATGTCTACAGCGCTAAGAGTCCATGGACTATTATTGGTTACTACCTCCCATTCAAATGGTGTTTCTATACTAATCATGGGACTATGGCTGCCCTCTTTTGAATTAGAGATGGCACCCTCCAGCTTTTCATTTTGGACCTTTTTACAGTATTTGATATTGTGAAGCTTCTTATGTTTCTAGATAAAGGGGGTCATTCTGACTTTGGCGGGCGGCGGAGGCCGCCCGCCAAAGTACCACCGTCAGAATACCGCTGTGCGGTCAAAAGACCGCCGCGGTAATTCTGAGTTTCCCGCTGGGCGGGCGGGCGACCGCCAGAAGGCAGCCCGCCTGCCCAGCGGGAAACCCCCTTCCACGAGGATGCCGGCTCCGAATGGAGCCGGCAGATTGGAAAGGGTGCGACGGGTGCAGTTGCACCCGTCGCGATTTTCAGTGTCTGCTATGCAGACACTGAAAATCTTGGTGGGGCCCTGTTAGGGGGCCCCTGCAGTGCCCATGCCATTGGCATGGGCACTGCAGGGGCCCCCAGGGGCCCCACGACACCCGTTACCGCCAACCAGGTTCTGGCGGTCAAAACCGCCAGAACCAGGCTGGCGGTAAGGGGGTCGGAATCCCCATGGCGGATTCCTCAGGCCAGGGGAAAACCGTCGGGAAACCGCCGGTTTCCCTTTTCTGACCGCGGCTTTACCGCCACGGTCAGCATTGGCCTGGATGCACCGCCAGCCTGTTGGCGGTGCATCCGCGGTCCCCGGCCCTGGCAGTCCATGACCGCCAGGGTCGTAATGACCCCCAAAGTGTCTAAAGCAACCAAAGCAGTTTATTAATGATTGAATGAGGTATTTGTAAAGCTCAACAGACACTACTGTTGTATAGCTATTTTAGCCATGTTTTAGACATGTTATTGTAGCAAACTAGGCCTGCTGTTGTGCACTTTAGCCCAGTTACATTTTCATTCAACATTGCTTTATTTTTCTAGCATTAGCCACATCGCCTAGGAAAGAATCATGTTCTTAGGATTTCACCTTGTGCTTTCCTCAAGGCTGCAGTCAGATAGGATTGCCGGCAAAAGTGGCACGCTGTGCCGCCAACATTCACAGAAACATAAATATCCTATGTGGGGACCTTTTCCTAGAATATCAACTGTCTTTTAAAAAAACACTCTTTTTTCCAACACACTTTAGAGTCAGATGACCATGACTGCATGCTGATTACTGTTTGCTTTCGCTACAGCTGCTTGCTAATACTACTGAATCCCTGGCCTACATGGGGCCGGTGTCTCTTTAGACAACAGGCTTCCTTGTTCAGCTAAGGGGGGATGATGTCTTCCCTGGGGGGAAACCTGAAAAGCAGATTAGGGCTTAACATGCTGTATTCTAACATAGTTTAGGTAGGAAAGATATGTATCACTCCTAGTAACAGTATAGTGGGACTGTTTTTGTGTTTCACACTCCTTGTCACCTTTTTGCTTTTAGTGTATTTTATCATCCTAGTTGTTGCAATATATGCCATTTTATCTCAGATGCAGTTACTTCAATAAACCCTTATTGAACTATATTCTGCCTCTATTGTCTCTGCCTGTGTGAGACTCACGTAACTGAGAGAAAGGGATGAGATCTGATCGCCCATGATTCCCCTGAGAAGTCTTTCTTGTCATGCACCTGGTTGCCACAATTATCCCTGTTCTTGGGAAGTGATGAGGCGCTGCTAGTTAGTCGGAAAACCCAGATTAGGCTGACAGGTGTCTCATGGTGTGGAGTTGTGCTTTGTACCCCACAATTCAGGTGATTCTGCTGTCCAAATCCAGTAGCCTCATTAGAACTTCAAGAGTGCTCCGGTGTTAAGGCAGATACCCAGAGAGGAGAGTGCTCAAGTCTACACCTTAAATAAATGCATTTTCATGAGCTTATGAAAAAAATATTTTTAGGGATGCTTCTAAGAGAAAGATGGAGCCCATTTAAGAATTTAGAAGTCTTGAGAAGAAATACACCACTAGCAGGAATGTGATAAAAATGCTCAAATTGTTCCCAACTTGCAGCACTCAGAAGTTCATTTTAGTTATGTGTCATCCTAGGAAAATAGATCTACTGTGGGGTACACTTCAGTGATTCTTCCTTTACCCCATTCTTAATAAGATTTACTACCTATCTTTTTTACCTTTGATGATCAGCTTCTGAGATATATTACATTTTCTCAAGATCCTTCATCTGTGAAAGGTCTTTACAAAAAAATACAGTGAGGTTAAAATTTGGATTTGGAACAAGAGCCTGCTGCTTAATTAACAGAGCAGAAGACATTGTCCTTGATACTAAGAGCAGGATGACATGAAGTTCTCTATCTCCCCTTAACCTCACTGGACGACATAGCTCCATACTCAATAATGTAAACAATCTTAGCACAATCTCTGATTTTAAGCTATACCATAATAATCTGAGTTCTGCTGTAGACATATTCTCAAATTGCTTTTCATCTCATACAGGGTACTCTGTCAGAGCTGAGGTAAACATGTGTCTTGGTTATGATAACAGATTCTAAGCCAGTCTTCCCATCTTTCAGATTAGCTGACTAAATTATATGCATAACTGAGCTGTCTGTCTACTGTTGCAACTCTTGAAAAGAGATCACATAAGGACTGCCAGGAGGTCAGAACACTGGATCCCAGTTATAGAGAAAAATCCAGTTCAAGATTGGCTGTGTAGCATACAAATGCATTCACAGCCTAGGTTCTAGAGCCTAGATCCAGCTATCTTGCATAGTGTATTTATGCCTAAGCACTCACACAAGATCTTGAAGCACACATCTTCTAAAAAAGTGTGAAAAAGCTTTATCTTATCAGTGACATTCACATTGAATTTTTCTCTCTTTCCATCTTCATCAAGATAGGCCCCTTCTCATCTTCATTAAGGCACTGAAGCCCATTTGGTCAAAGCCAGATGCTGTTCACTGACACTCAAGTGACATATAGGTAGTATATTTGTGGTAGACTTGTTGTCAGTCAGGCAATATAAGGTCAATAAATTATGATCTCTGTAGAAATCACTGTCAACATTAAGGTTGGACTTATATGCCTTGTGCCAGTTGCCCTCAGTTTTCCCTAGATTAAATACAGCAGGGCAAAGCAGACACATTTACCAGGAATCAATGCCTATTAATACTCAATACATGTGGAATTCAGTAGTTAACACTCCAAATCTGCATGTAATTCCTCAATGTTCTTTGTGCAAACTAAAAGATATTTAAGGTATCTGGAAAAACATCACCACAGAGGGTTAATATCTGCTGGGTGTGGTAAATAATCTACTCCATTCAGGCCCACTCATAATCAATTCCAAATACTCTTTTTAAATATATTTTTATTGATAACTGTCACAGCAGCAAAAACATCAAATCATTGTACTAATATGATCCTAGCTTCAGCCTTCTCATACATCTTGCATAGCATTCTCATGATCTGGGAAGGTGCCCAGACCACAAGGTTGAATGCCTTCTCTGCATCCAATAGTAGAACCATGGCAGGGATGTTATTGACTGAAAGATAATCCAAAGTGTCAGCTAAATAATGTGTATTTGAACCTAGTTGTTGTCTGGTGATTACATTGGTCTGATCCTGATGGATACATTTTGCCCCTATAGATTCATAGTTTCATAATGATCTTATGGCCTGAATTTAACAATGTGATTCAAGGCTAAGAATTCATATCTTTACCACCTTTGTCTTTTTTTGATACACTAGCCACATTCCCCATCCTAAATGAGGCTGGTATAGGGCAGTCCTCCAACATTGCATACGCTACCACTAAAAAATGATCTACTAATACTTCCAGAAATGATTTATAAAATTCAGCTGAAAAGCCATCAGGACCACATGCCTTGTGGTTTGGGAGGCTTTTCGCTACCTCAACTAGCTCTTCTTTGGAAAAAGGGTGGGTTATATTGTCATCATCTTCCTCAAAGAGAGTGTGAATATTCAGGCAGAGCTTTCAGCGATAACCCAGGCTTCTATGGCACACAGTTTCTTTGCATTATTGAGCCCATTGACATTAAAAGAAACCACCTCCAAAGTTTTCTTAGACATCACACCTGCCTCATATCATATTCACAGGCAATAAATGTGGTACACCAAAAAAATAAAAAAGTCCATAAAGTGTCTAAAGTGCCTAGTGCACAAAAGTAAAATGTGTAGAAGGTGCTCACAAGCAAAAATTTAAAGTGCATCCACTTTCTAAAGTACATCCTAAACTGCCTATTACCTTGCAGAATAGCCCGATGCCTCGACTAAAGTGCAGATGTGTATGACCCTACCCACTGCCAACAATCGTGCCCAGGCAGAGTTAGACCACCATTCCCCAAGAATGGAGCCCATCACTCCACCATCCACTTTAAAAGCCACCCAAGTCAAAACTTCAACCCACCAGACCACCCCATCAAAATCACCCCTAAGTTTTAAATAGATCACTCTAAACTGGTGTATATTCCTTCTACTCACTATAATGAATCTCTTTTTATCAAGTATACTGAACCCCCCTTTCAACCCCAACCACCACCACTCCCCCAACTACCTTCAGCCCCATGCTATGGTGTGTAGCTCACCTTCCACCCAATCCCCGCATGCAGCCCAGCCCTCCACCATGGAAATATTGGGACCAGACACAAAGCCAGAACCTCCAGCCACTCCCTGCCGACCCCACCACTCCAGATTCTCACAGCGACCAGAAAATGTTTTAAAAAGTAAATCCACAAAACACCAATTAAAGCATTGACTTTAGGAACATCATTGCTTCCAATACATTACCAAATGCTCGACTAGACCCCTTACAAAGCACTTTCAGTTTAGAAAACTGAAATATTGTGGCTTGCCCCCACTGACTGAAACTTTGGAATCAAAGTTTTAAAATCCTTGCGTCTCCAGGCTGACTCTACAGTCATGTCCAAAAATATTCAAAATTCAAAATTGTCTGCGTACTTAAAGGCTTTTTCCTTAATTGCCTTGACCAAAATCCTTTTCTTAGCTCTGTAATCAGTAGAGTTCACTAACATGGCACTGAGGTACTTGGCCTGACAACCAGTGTACGCTGGAACACCTTGAGCTTGTGAAGTTGCTAAATTATGGTCAAACTCTGGAATTACATGGGATTGAATCAGTTTTTCTACCAGGTTAATACTCCTGCCAGTATCCTCACTGTGCTCTGGAATACCCATGATCCGAAGGTTAGAATGCCTTGCATAGTTCTCCATCAGGTCCCTTTTGTTTCTCAGCCACACCACTGCCTTTTCAAGATGCTGATTAGTCTTTTCCAGGTTATGGATCTTTTCCAGTCGGACACTCCATATTCCATCTCATCCAGTTGAGAGACCACCAACTGTGTGCAAACTGATATAACCACTTTCTCATATCATCTGGCATTTTTGCCTGGATGACTTTAATGGCTTTCATCCCTATCAAGAGCTCCAGGAGCATAGACATTAAGCCCTGGGGGACCTCACCCACAGCCTCCACAGTTTGTATGACCATGGTGCCACTACCCCCCGACTCCAATGCCAGAAAATTCTGCTCTTCTAAACCAACCTTGATCTGATAACTACAGGCATATACTTCATGTGGCTTCTATTTGACTCCCCAGTCATGCCTGGATCCTGGAAACGTTGAGGAGGCTTGTCTCTCTGTCTGACAACAGCTTCAGTCTTGGCACTCTTAGCACTATTCTGGTTCATTTGGAATGAGAGATACAGGCCCACAGCATTAACATTTTCAGTAGTGAACCCCATTTTTCTAGCATTCTCCTTCGAAAGATTCAACTAATCTCATTGATCACCTTGCACCACCACTTGCCCCTTCACATCCTACTACCACCGATCTGTCAGAACAACTTATAGATCTTGCGCCCCAGCCCATGCACCATGTCTCTAAGCCTCTCTCACAGCCCCTGATCTCCTGGGGACTCAACTTCCCATTCTCTGACCATTGTATCTCCAACTTATGGTTTCAGGGATGGGTACTAGGAGAGCTATCAGGGTGCTGACAGAGGTATTGTTTGAGAATCTGACCAATGGGCCCTCCCTTTTCTTCATTTTTAATTGTGGAGCCTGGCCCATGACCAACCCCTTAATAGACCCGGCACCCTCTTCTAGGTATTCCTTGGCTCTGACGACAAATGTTTTTTCCTCTCCGCAGAGAATTTAGCTGATTTTATGGCCTTAGGAAATTTTGCTGGTATCTTTTCTTTGCATTCTTTAAATTATTCTTCCAAATCTCCTGCAAGGATATTAAAACAGCCAAACCTAGCCATAGTACGCCAGCACTGTCCAACCACTTGGCAAAAGAGCAGCAAGAGGGTTAAAAATAGGGGGTAAGTGTGTGGCAATGAGCCAAAAATGATCTCAGGGCATTCTCAGGTCAGGATAGACTGCTCAGATCGCAAAGGACTATTTCTCAGTCTTATCTCAGTCTAGCATAAATACTAACAGCACCAATATATACCAAACAATGCTGCCTTAAACTTTGGTATGCCCACTGCAATCCACGCTCACCACATTCAGTTTCGTACTGCAAAAACAGCTTCACTAACCTGTAAAGCAAGTAGCTTAGATATGAAGGCTCCTTTTGCAAACAAGGTTCCAGAGACCCAAGGTCTTGTGAAGTCTACTTGAGACCACAGCCTGCCCAGCCAAGACCAAACACTAACACCATGTGTTGGCCAGCAACTGTTCAATATAGCGAAAGAAAGTGGCTCTTCCTCAACAAAGCCTCTGAGGATGCTGACACATAAAAACTTTACCACAGCATTTGCTTTGTTTCTCCACATCTGAGCCAGTGCTACATTTCTGAGGTGGCAGGCCGGGATCGGAGGTCAGAGGCAGAGTGACACACTACGTCAGCAGCATCATACTTTATTCTTTCCAAGTCCAAATACTCAATACTGCTTTTCAAGCCTAGTGGTGATCCACATTGCCTGCTTTGTTTTTTTTTTGGATGTTTGAGTGCAATGCATATGCCATAGTTACGTACTACAATTGCATGCACACGTCACTGGTTTTTAGAAGCCTCTGCACTAGAACTCTGCAATTAAGCCCACGTATCCCAGCATAAATCTTCTGCCTCTCTTACACAGAGAGGTCAGGGGATGCTGCAACAACTTGTTCAGGGTGTCAGACTGGAGTATTAGCTCATCCATTGATCAATGCAACTATCCACCATTCCATCTGTTGATCCACCTAACCAACATCCATCCCTTATCTACATGCTCACTTGTATCTCTGGGCTCACTTAGGCCCATATTTGGAAAAACTGCTCCACTACTGCGTTAGCGGTAATGTGTAAAAATTTGTAACGCCGCATACCGACTCCTCTTACCACCATGCGTGCATAATATTTATGAAACGGCACACCATGGCACTAAGAAAAGGCTAACATTGAAAAATGGTGCTGACCTTTGCAACTTGTAAGGAAAAATCATGGTAAGCTGAAAAAAAAGATGCTAGCATGTTTTGCAGCATGTTTTGTATGTTAATCATGCTAGTGCCATTTTAGCATAAAAAAAAGCCTACTAAAACAACAAACAGAAGCCAGGAGAACCCAAGATGGAGAATGGAGGACAGGAGAGATCCCAGAGAGACCCAAATGAGCCTAGTACAAGCCAGGATGGACAGACAGACTAACAGGAGAAGGGCAAAAGGAAGAGGAAGTGTTGCTTCAGTGTTGCTTCAGTGAGGAGAACAACATCTTGATCACAGAGGTGACAGAGAACCAACACCCGCTCTTTGTCACCTCTAAATTGCTGATAGGCAGGAAGGAGCCCATATGGCAGATAAAATCAACAATGTGGCTGAGATAAAGAGGTCTGTGATCAATTGTAAAAAGCATTGGCATGATTGCAAGTCCAGAACTAAAGAAAAACTGGCCAGTAACTGAAATGCAGCACTGTAGACAGGAAGTGGAAATCTGACACCCCAGGTGCAGCTGGATGAGCTGGAGGAGATAGTGGCAGAAGTTAACCGGAAAAGTTGGTGATAAGAGTGCCAGAACAGGACAGTGCAGCATATCAAGAACTACCACAAATGCAGGGTAAGTTGCAGCTGGGAGCTATCTGGTAGCTAACAAATGGCAGAAGGGGGAGGCACTTAAGACCCACTGCATGCATTCAAAAGGGTTTCCTGGGGGCACAATAATGGCTACACACATGTAATGTTCACTAACCCCACCCCTCATATGCACAGACCATTCCCCAAACTTCACATCACACTCCTCACTGTGGAAACTTTATCATCTGCCCATGTGTAACACCCATTAGGCATCATGTGCAAGACCTGTTGCGCAGGGTGGGGCAACAAGAACTGGGATATGCCTCTCTGCACCATTGGGAATGGATACAAATGTGATTTATACACAACATATGAGGAATGTCTGTGATTATCATCTGTGCTGCTGTACAAGTTGCTTCCATGTGACCATGCTGCAAGGGTGCCTGTGTTATGGGGATGGTTGATGTTGTGCACAAAGGGACACATTCCTGCAAAACATCAGCCACAAGTGGTCTTTCCATATCACTAGGGGCCATATGTGCAAGGCCTTAGCGCCACACTAGCATCATTGTTATTGATGCTAATGTGGCCTTGACATCCCCATTCCACATTCCCCATATGAACAAAGTGATGCAATGCATGCATAGCTCCACATTAAAGTATGCCTGTGCCAGATATGATATATGCAGGGGATGTACCCACACAATGAAGGCTGAAAAAATGTCACAGTAACATCTACAAGATTTCACTGCACCATCTTTTGATGTTATCTGTATCCCCTGCCAAAGGCAAGTATTCAAGTGATGCAAATATTGTAACCAATGGACCTCCCTGTGCAATGCTGCACTAGCGCCATAACCTATGGTACTAATGCAGTAAAGCACCACTAGTGCCATAACTCATGAGGCTACAGTAGAAATGTCCACCATGATGTGCGGTATTGTCAATATGGTGCTACTATGGTGTTGTTAGGTGGAGCAAGGGGGGGGCGCAAGAAAAAAGGTACACCGGGAGCGATGCACCATGGTCTGGTGATTTGTACCTTATGCATGATTCAAAATACAACACACAATGAACAGTTAAATTACCATACAAAGATCTCAGACAGCCTCTTATCACTGTTACCCCAACCCTGAGTTGTTGGATAATACTGAAGCAAACCCACATGTAAAAAATTTGGAATGCGTCAGAAGCTGGGTGGTTTACACATGTGTTGCATGGGAATAACCCCAGCAATACACATGAATGCCAGCATATTCCATCTGCTTCCATCGTTGCTGTTTGGAAAAATCCCAAAATACACCTATGGCACGCAAAAGTCACACAGTCAACTTAATAATATGGGTAAATATGCAGAAGCTCATGATAAGTCTTGCAAGGTGGGTTTAACAGACTGGGAAATGGGGACTGGAAGATCATGCCAATGGACCGGTAAAATAAAATGAGCTCTGGTGGCACAGGGTGCCACTAGGGGTACATAAATGAGGGCCTTGATTTTAGGCTCTGCACCATGTAATTAAGGCACCCAGATCAAGAACCTGATGACTTATATCAAGAGTTACCACAGTGCAACATTTACATTTCACTATCCCATTGCAGAGTATGATGCCTTACCTCCTGCTGAGCTGCATGTCCTGGATTTCTCTGATAATGTGGATGACACTCTCCAGGACATCACCCAACAGACAGCATGCCACTGGCCAGTCCAGCAACAGCCCTGGACTCCCAGGACTCAGACATTATCTTCCAAAAATCAGCTGTAGTAGTCCAGAGGGAGCTGGCACAGCAAATGCAGGTGGGGATGGATACAATGGTGGGCAGCCCAGAAGGAGTACAAAGGTCTTCCGTTTGACAACTCTCTGCCATCAGAGGCACCCACTCTACACTACGTGGACTCCAGCACTCTAGCACAGGCCCTCACAAAATGGCACCAGTGTGATTGACAACAGGCTGGTGGCTATCCAAACTGTCCTGGAGTCCATGCAGCAAAAGCTGGCCTCCCTTTGTGACAACCTTGGCTGCCTAACACTGTAATGTTGCTGCTGTGCTGCGAAACCAGCAGTTCCTCCTTGCTGATGGTATGTCTTTCATATTTCCACATATTTCCACATATGACAGCTACTGGGACCTTTGAAACCACATTTTTATCCCCTGATGTGTGTGTTCCCCCCTCAACTTCAACACCAGCACCTCCCATGGTACGGGACGCATGACACACACCAGAGGATAAAGGATTTACTCGAAAAGCTACCCAGCAGCTGCAGCCTCTGGCACTTGGACAGTATCTCCTTAGTTCAGTACTTCAGATCATGCCTGTGTTGTAACAACTGCAAAGTCCCCTCTTTGCTCTCCCACTGTTGACTTATCATACATGGAGTGTCATTGTGAACACTCCTACCTAACACATCCTCACTGATGCACTAATTTCCTACACATGTTTCATGATATGTCCCCCCCCTTGGACTCCGACTGGACAATTAATGGCTTGCAATCTCTCATGGGGTCAATTTCCTGTACAATATACATCATCAGAAAAATAACTTTCACCTGTAAATACATTCACTAAAATAACACTTGTGTTGAAGTTGTATCTGACGCAGTAATTGTTTGAACTGTATGCATTGTGTGAAGCCAGTACTTACCAAAATGGAATGCATAGCTTTGTGTCAGACACAATGCTACACAATGAATGAAACATTATTAGGGTGATTGATAGCTATGTGGACTGCCAAGTTATTTCTTTCAAGCATGTCATGTAACTGGTAGCATGCATGTATAGTGATGGCTTGTACGATGTACTAAACAAGTGTCTGGGAAAAGCTATGATGGTGGCACCAGTACAACATTGATTTGATAACCAATTTACACGTGTGTAAGACTGTGAGGGGCAGCGATGAGTGTGCCTTTATCAATTTCCCAATCTAGGAGAAATGCAATGACAACAACTTCTAAAAATATGCACATCTCATTACTTACCAACCCAAGGAAATGGTTTAGGAAAAACCATTTTGGGATGTGTAACCATGCACATCCAGAGTGTCACATGAATTGCTGAATAATGTCTTGTGGCTGGCTGGCAGCTATTTTCTCCATCCAGCCAGTGTCACTTGCCATAGGCTTGCATGTGTTCTTTGTTTGCCATTCCTCCTTGCTCCTTGTTGTTGTTTTTTTACCATGTGGCTGGCATCCATTGTGTGCATGCAACCAGTGTCCTTTTGTCATAGGCTTGAATCTCTTTTTTGTTCTCCATGCTTCCTCCTTGTTCTTTGTTGTTTGACCACATGGCTGGTTGGCAGCAACTTTGTCCATCCAGCTAGTGTCCCTTGCCATAGGCTTGCACGTGTTTCTTGTTCTCCAAGCTTCCTCCTTGGTCCTTGTTGTTGCTGTTTGACCATGTGGCTGGCTGGAAGGCATTTTGTCCATACAGCCAGTGTCCCTGGCCGTAGGCTTGCATGTGTTCTTTGTTCTCCATGCTTCCTCCTAGCTCCTTGTTTTTGCTGTCTGACCATGTGGCTCGCTGGCAGCAATTTTGTCCATTCAGCTAGTGTCCCTTGCTATAGACTTGCATCTGTTCTTTGTTCTCGAGGCTTCCTCCTTGCTTCTTGTTGCTGTTGTTTGACCATGTGGCTGTCTGGCAGCCATTTTGTCCATCCAGCCAGTGTCTTTTGCCATAAGCTTGCATCTGTCCTTTGTTCTCCATGCTTCCTCCTTATTATTATTGTTGACCATGTTGATGGCTGGGAGCCATTTTGTGCTTACACTGTGCAGCCAGTATGTATTTGAGTTGACTTAGGCTTACATACAAACATTGTTAATTATTGATCATTTGTTTTTTGAGTTTCAATTTTTTTCTATTTTAATTTTTTTAATTAGATTTTTAATTTTTTTAATTTGATTTTTAATTTTAATTTAATTTTCATGTCATTTATTTCATTCTTTAATTTACTGTTTTATTTTAATTGTTGTGTTTTACTTTTTTTAATCATACTTTCTTATTTTTTTATTTTACTTTTTATATTCAATTTTTTGTTTTCTAACTGTTTTTCTTTTACCTTTTTATTTTTATTTTTAATTGAAATTGTTATTTTTTTTATTTTTATATTTTAACTTTTTTATATATATATTTATTTTTATTTTTATTTAATTCTGCATTTTGCCTTGATCCATTCATCTGATCCATTCCATTCCTCCATTCATCCATCCACCAAAGCATTTCCCCTGGACCACGTTGCCGCAGGGGTTAATTTATTTAAAGGAATATTCCATTTGCCCATGCAAAACTCTCTCTGAGTACCCCAGGTGTCTCCTAAAACAGACGTAAATAAAGCAAAGAGCTAGACATGCCTGTTGTGCTGTTTGATTTGAAATGGCATTGTCTTTATAGTATGGTGCTATAGTTTGCCTTTACAATAAACACTAGGGGGGTCATTCTGACCTCGGCGGTAAAAGGCGCTTACCGCCGGTCAGAAGACCGCCATAACACCGCCGCGGCCGCGGAAAGCCGCCACGGTCATTCTGACCCACAACGGCCAAACCTCCAAAAATCCGACCTCCACTGCAGCCCGCCACATCAGCGGGCAGCGATAAACTGGAGATGACCAAACCTCCACCGTCACGCCAACAGAAATACGCCCATGCCATTTCGACCCACGAATCAACGCGGCGGGCTTTCCAACGCGGGATTCCATTGGCGGTACACACCGCCGCGGTCAAAATACACACACAGCACCAAAACACAGGCACATTGGACAATTACAAATACACACACCTGATACACATACACAACCCACTCCCACACAATCAATCAACTATAAAACACCCCCCCACATCACCCACAAACCCCTACGACCACAATTACTGAGAGAAGGAGAGAGAGACACAGCAGACAATCCATAGCAATACACACTGAGGCACACTACACCATCACACACACCACATAGTAGCACAAAGCACCACACACCAACATACTCATCATCACATACACCACCCCACACCTCACCCACACCACCCCATGGCACCCCAAAGGCACCCACGCTTTTCGGACCAAGAACTCCGGGTCATGGTGGAGGAAATCCTAAGAGTGGAACCCCAGCTCTTCGGCTCACAGGTGCAGCACACCAGTATAGCTAGGAAGGCGGAGCTATGGCAGCGGATCGTGGACAGGGTCAACGCGGTGGGACAGCATCCCAGGAATAGGGAGGACATCCGCAAACGATGGAACGACCTACGGGGGAAGGTCCGATCGATGGTCTCCAGGCACAACATTGCGGTCCAGAAGACTGGCGGCGGACCCCCACCCACTCCTCCCGAATTTACATCATGGGAGCAAGAGGTCTTCAACATCCTGCATCCTCAGGGCCTCGCAGGAGTAGCCGGAGGAATGGACTCTGGTAAGTCCAATCTCAACTACTATATCCCCCCCACCCCACCAGCATGCCAACCCACACCCCCACCCTCACCCCCAACCCCCCAGCACACATCCTCCCTGACAATGTCTCACCAGCACAACCCACCCATCCCAACACCAACTCCTGCATGCCAACACAATCCATGGACACCCATCACCCAAGCATGACCACTGCACTTACTCCTCCTCCCACTAACTACCCTCACAACACCTCCCTCAAGGGAATGCCTGCACTGGGGGACGAGGGCACCCATAACACGCACGCTATTGCACACACAGATACAATAACCAAACTCTCTTACCCCATGCAGGACCCGAACGCCAACACACCAGCCAGGAGGGTCCAGAAATGTCCATCCCACCCCCGGAACAGGCCCACAGTGAGGACAGCAGCTCTGTCGACACTGAACCTGATGACCAGCCCGGACCACCGGGGACCTCTGGGCAGTCGGTTCCCCTCACCCAGACACAGGCCACACCAGACCCGACCCCCTCTGCCAACACCAGCACAGCTCCCACCCAGCGGGCCCATGCCTCTGTCTCTAGGAAACGTCAATCAGCGGTGTGTCTGCCACTACAGGGCACCCAGGCTAACCCAACACCCCAACAACAACAGGGACCTGGGGGCAGTGGGAGCGGGCACACCGTCCAGGAGACAGAGGCCGGGGGAAACCGGGCAGCTCGGAGGGCTGCTGTGCGACAGGAGGGGGAGAAGAGGCCCAGGGAACCCACTCTCCAAGAGGCCCTCACCACCATCATGGGGGCCTACCACCACTCCCAAGAGACGATGGCGACGGTACTGGCCAGGTTCACGGAGATCCAGGCACAGCAGGAGGAACGCTACATGGGGTTCAGGGAGGAGCTGAGAATCATCGGGACCGCAATGGGGACCATCGTCCTGGCCCTCAACAGGATAGAAGACGCGTTGCGGGACCATGTGGCACCACACAGGGCCCCTGTCACTAGCCCGGACCAGGAACAGCCTACCACCTCCGCCGGCGCTAGGGGACAGGAGGCCCCAACACCACGGCAGGCCACCAGAACCCCACCTCCTGCTGAAGAACAACCACCCCGTAAGAGGAGCCGGAGATCCAAAAAAAAAACAGAGTAGGATGTCAAGACCCCCGCCAGCAGGACATACCCCCTGAACTCTTCCCACTGTCCCACATTGCCACCCTGTCCAACCATGAACTGCCTCTGCTCCATCCTTCCACAGGCAAAAGGACAATGCACCTGTGAGACTGAGAACTGGACTCTGCCATGGACATTACTCCACTCCCACCCATCACTCTTATAATCACATGTACCAATATCTAGCCCTGTAAATAAATCACATATTGCACACAAATCAGTTTGGAGTCATGCTGTATTATTAGCAAATGTATTACATATTACTGTTCAATATCTGTTCTGTCAATTAGTGATGACAACATACCAATGTCAATACGCTGTAGTTCATGGGCAAACCAAGCAGAAGTCAGGCACTGCGTCATACAGCACTGAGAAGGGAAGGGAAAATCAAAAATTACCCAAAAAGATCTGGTGGGAACTACAGAAAGTACAGATGCAGGAGGCTAGAAGCAATTGTGAAATGGCGTGGGTGATTCTTACCTGGGTGTTACTGGAAATACTGTTGTATCACTCTGTCCCTATTGTCTGTGTCGTCCTCTGAGTCTTCCTCCTCTTCACTCTCCACAGGCTCCACGGCTTCTACAACACCACCATCTGGACCATCCTCCTGCAGGAAAGGCACCTGGCGTCGCAAAGCCAGGTTGTGAAGCATACAGCACGCCACGATGATATGGCACACCTTCTTTGGTGAGTACATTAGGGATCCACCTGTCATATGCAGGCACCTAAACCTGGCCTTCAGGAGGCCAAAGGTTCGCTCAATCACCCTCCTAGTACGCCCATGGGCCTCATTGTAGCGTTCCTCTGCCCTTGTCCGGGGATTCCTCACTGGGGTCAGTAGCCACGGCAGGTTGGGGTAACCAGAGTCACCTATTAGCCACACACGTTGTCTCTGTAGCTGCTCCATTACATAGGGGATGCTGCTATTTCGCATCACATACTCGTCATGCACTGACCCTGGGAACTTGGCATTTACATGGGAGATGTACTGGTCAGCCAAACAGACCACCTGGACATTCATCGAATGATAATTTTTTCTGTTTCGGTACACCTGCTCATCGTCTTTTGGGGGTACCAAAGCCACATGGGTCCCATCAATGGCACCAATGATGTTGGGGATATGTCCAAGGGCATAGAAATCACCCTTCACTGTAGGCAAGTCACCCTCCTCTGGGAAAATGATGTAGCTCCGCATGAGTTTCATCAGGGCAGACAACACTCTGCTCAAAATCTTAGAAAACATAGGCTGAGACATTCCAGATGACATGGCCACTGTGGTCTGGAATGACCCACTGGCCAAAAAATGGAGGACTGACAAAACCTGCACCAGAGGGGGAATCCCTGTGGGTTGGCAGATGGGGGACATCAGGGCTGGCTCCAGCTGGGCACACAGTTCATGGATAGTGGCACGGTCAAGTCTGTATCGAAGTATTATATGGCGTTCTTCCATTGTCGACAGGTCCACCAGCGGTCGGTACACGCGAGGATTCCTCCTTCTCATCGCAAGTCCCAGCGGACGGTGCCTAGGAAGGACAACATGGAGCACAGAGTCAGACAAACCACAGGTACGTACAGACAGCTTGCACAGTTAAAGAATGGCAATGGGTTGAAAGGCGTGTATGTGTGGCAATGCAAGGCCTAGGCCTGTGTGTCGCAGTCAAAATTAAGCCATGTAGGCCCTTGAAATGGCGGCTGCCTGATCTGTGAAGTGGGACAATGGGATGTGAGGTCAATGCGCTGGCGGGGCACACCGTGGCGGTAGGCGGTCGATGACCGCGGCGCAAAGCCGCATTGGTTAACATTGAAGCCTATGGGTTTCAGGAGCCAATGACGAAGTGCGCCGGCGGTCGCGGTACGCACCGCCGCGGTACGCACCGCCACGGGCGTGACCGCCATTTTCTATCTGCTTAATCACTCGAGACCTGATCATCCACAGGAGAGGACCTATACTGCAAGTGCTGCTGTGACCTCGGTCTGGAAGATACAATGGCTGCTGCGACTGGGGAAAGGGCCCCTGCCTTCACGTCTGAAGAGTTGGAGAAGCTCGTGGATGGGGTCCTCCCCCAGTATGCGCTACTCTACGGTCCTCCAGACCAACAACTGAGTACACCGGGTGCACATGGAATGGGCTATGCCTGTGTGGATTGGGGTGGATGTAAGTTGGTGGGGTGGGGGGCGAATGAGGAGTGCAACGCCCGACAGATGAGAGCATGTGCCATATGGCAAAGTTGGTGGGGGGGGGCAATCACATCTAACATGCAGGTCATTCATGATTTCCTCCTTTCCACCCTGTACATGTCAAATAGGTCAGCGCCCATCAGAAGATCGAGATTTGGCGTGCCATCGCCAAGGAAGTCCGGAACTTGGGGGTCCACAACAGACGGGGCACCCACTGCCGCAAGAGGTGGGAGGACATCCGCCGCGGAACAAGGAAGACCGCAGAAACACTGCTGGGGATGGCCTCCCAACCTAGGAGGGGTGCCAGTCGCACCATGACCCCCCTGATGTCCCGGATCCTGGCGGTGGCCTACCCTGAATTGGATGGGCGCTTTAAGACATCACAGCAGACACAAGGGGGTGAGTATCAGCACATTCTCCTATCTTTCTGCGCAGTGGAGGCGTCTGGGTGGGGGAGGAGGGCTGTGGGTGACATTAGGCCAGGGCGCTTTCTGTAGTGTAGTCCTCTCCCTTAGGCATGGCCCTGTGCCCCCGGCCCCCACCTCAGTAGGGTGACAAGTACAGCCATTGAAGGTCCAGCATCTCCCATGTGCGCGTTTGACGTCTCTTGGCCTGTTGTCTTAGTCAGTAGTACTGAGTAGTGTACCCCGAATGCGCGGCTTAGTGCATTAGGCACCTGTGTCTGTCCTCTCCGCCAACGGTGTTGACATTGCATGCACTCAACCTGGTCTTCTTTTTTCTCCCCCCACCCTTTCTCTTCATCTTCTTGTGCATGTGTGCATTAGCATCATCAGGCGGAGGAGATTTGGCATCGGAGCACGAGGGAGCTGCAGGACACAAGGCCCCGGTGGGCCCAGGAACAGACACTGAGGGCACCAGTGATCCGGAGGGCGAGGGGAGCACCACGACGGGGACCGCTGGTGAGAGCAGCGAAAGCGACACGTCCTCGGATGGGAGCTCCCTAGGGGTGGCGGCAACATCCGTGCCCCCCGCCTCTACAGGTACAGCCGCCACCCAGCGCACCAGCCCCGCCCTCCCAGCAGCCCCTCAGTCTTCGCTCCGTGCCGGTTCGCCCAGGAAGGCGCGCGTCTCCTTCGCCCCAGGCACCTCAGCCCCTGCCCCTGTTGCCCCTGCTGCCCTCAGTGCGGAGCTCATTGACCTGGTAAGGACGCTCATTGTTGGGCAGACGACCCTTTTGAATGCCATCCAGGGTGTGCAAAGGGAGGTGCAACAGAGCAATGCGTACCTGGAGGGCATTCATTCGGGTCAGGCTGCCCATCAACGAGCGTTCACTGCTCTGGCCTCAGCACTGACGGCAGCCATTGTCCCTGTTTCCAGCCTCCCTCTTCTTACTGCCTCCAGCCTTTCTCTGTCTCCTGTTCCTCAGCCTATCCCATCCACACCATTAGACCAGCCTGCACACACCTCAACACCCAAGAGCAGCTCATCCAAACACAAGCACCACAGATCCCACAAACACTCACCCAAGCAACACCCAGATGCAGACATGCCAACAGCCACTGCCACCACTGTGTCCCCCTCCTCCTCGTCTCCCTCCTCCCTCCCTGTGACGTCTACACTCACACCTGCATGCACCCCAACATCAGCCAGTGCTTCCATCACCACCTCACCCTCCACTACAGTCCACACTCGTGCAGTCACCACCCCCACTGCCATTTACACGTCCCCTGTGTCCTCTCCCACTGTGTCTGTCACCCCCTCTTCCAAGACACACAAACGCAGGCAGCCACCCACCCAACAGCCATCCACCTCACGACAGCCTACAGCACCAGCACCTTCACCCAATGACAGCACACCTGACTCTCCTACAACCACCTCCTCTACTTCCACTTCCATCTCCACTTCTCCTACCCTTTACCATGGCCCTAAAAAACTCTTCATGGCTAACCTTAACCTCTTTCCCCCCGATGAGCTCCCCCATCCATCTTCAAAGAGTCCCAAGAGCACCGCAGCCCCCACCAGCCCAGCTTCGGGTGTCACTGTTGTGCCTGGGTTCTGGAGCCCACCCTTTGCCAGCAGTGACACATCGATCAGCAGCAAGGACACGTCCAGCCCCCCCCCCGGCAAGAGGACCCGCAAAAACAAGGGCCGCCGTGCGAGGACCGACAGGGCTGCCCCCAAGGAGCAATGTGCGGCCACTTCACCACCCACACCATCTAGGGGAGGCAAGGGCCCGAGAGCCCCATCAAAGGAGCGGAAGGGCAGCAGGAGCGCGGAGAAGGTGGACCCCACATGCCACATCCCAGCTGGGAAGGAGGACACTAAGGAGGGCAGGAGTCCGTCCCCGAAGAGTCCAGAAACGTCACGGTCCGAGGGCGACTGAGCAGGGAGTCCAGGCCAGGTCTGGCTCCCTTGACCTGCTGGATGAGCACCGCTGAACAGGGCCCGCGGTGAAGAAGAGCACCGCTGAACAGGGCCCGCCGTGGAGTAGAGCACCGCTGAACAGGGCCCGCCGTGGAGATAGGCACCGCTGAACAGGGCCCGCCGTGGAGAAGAGCACCGCTGAACAGGGCCCGCGGTGCAGAAGAGCACCGCTGAACAGGGCCCGCTGTGGAGAAGAGCACCGCTGAACAGGGCCCGCGGTGCAGAAGAGCACCGCTGAATAGGGCCCCACCGTGGAGAAAGGCACCGCTGAACAGGGCCCCGCCGTGGAGATAGGCACCGCTGAACAGGGCCCGCGGTGAAGAAGAGCACCGCTGAACAGGGCCCCGCCGTGCAGAAAGGCACCGCTGAACAGGGCCCGCGGTGCAGAAGAGCACCGCTGAACAGGGCCCGCCGTGGAGTAGAGCACCGCTGAACAGGGCCCGCGGTGAAGAAGAGCACCGCTGAACAGGGCCCCGCCGTGGAGAAAGGCACCGCTGAACAGGACCCGCGGTGCAGAAGAGCACCGCTGAACAGGGCCTGCCGTGGAGTAGAGCACCGCTGAACAGGGCCCCGCCGTGGAGATAGGCACCGCTGAACAGGGCCCGCGGTGAATAAGAGCACCGCTGAACAGGGCCCCGCCATCTCAAGCACCGCTCCGCTGGGCCCTTCATGTCAAGCACCGCTCCGCTGGGCACCGCCATCTCAAGCACCGCTCCGCTGGGCCCTTCCTCTCAAGCACCGCTCCGCTGGGCACCGCCATCTCAAGCACCGCTCCGCTGGGCCCTTCATCTCAAGCACCGCTCCGCTGGGCCCTTCATCTCAAGCACCGCTCCGCTGGGCCCTTCCTCTCAAGCACCGCTCCGCTGGGCCCTTCATCTCAAGCACCGCTCCGCTGGGCCCTTCATCTCAAGCACCGCTCCGCTGGGCACCGCCATCTCAAGCACCGCTCCGCTGGGCCCTTCATCTCAAGCACCGCTCCGCTGGGCCCTTCATCTCAAGCACCGCTCCGCTGGGCCCTTCCTCTCAAGCACCGCTCCGCTGGGCCCCGCATTCTCAAGCACCGCTCCGCTGGGCCCTTCATCTCAAGCACCGCTCCGCTGGGCCCTTCCTCTCAAGCACCGCTCCGCTGGGCACCGCCATCTCAAGCACCGCTCCGCTGGGCCCTTCATCTCAAGCACCGCTCCGCTGGGCCCTTCATCTCAAGCACCGCTCCGCTGGGCCCTTCCTCTCAAGCACCGCTCCGCTGGGCACCGCCATCTCAAGCACCGCTCCGCTGGGCCCTTCATCTCAAGCACCGCTCCGCTGGGCCCTTCATCTCAAGCACCGCTCCGCTGGGCCCTTCCTCTCAAGCACCGCTCCGCTGTGCACCGCCGTCTCTGCACCGCTCCGCTGGGCCCTTCATCTCAAGCACCGCTTCGCTGGGCCCTTCCTCTCAAGCACCGCTCCGCTGGGCCCTTCCTCTCAAGCACCGCTCCGCTGGGCACCGCCATCTCAAGCACCGCTCCGCTGGGCCCTTCATCTCAAGCACCGCTCCGCTGGGCCCTTCCTCTCAAGCACCGCTCCGCTGGGCCCCGCCATCTCAAGCACCGCTCCGCTGGGCCCTTCATCTCAAGCACCGCTCCGCTGGGCCCTTCATCTCAAGCACCGCTCCGCTGGGCACCACCATCTCAAGCACCGCTCCGCTGGCCCTTCATCTCAAGCACCGCTCCGCTGGGCCCTTCATCTCAAGCACCGCTCCGCTGGGCCCTTCCTCTCAAGCACCGCTCCGCTGGGCCCCGCCATCTCAAGCACCGCTCCGCTGGGCCCTTCCTCTCAAGCACCGCTCCGCTGGGCCCTTCCTCTCAAGCACCGCTCCGCTGGGCCCTTCATCTCAAGCACCGCTCCGCTGGGCCCTTCCTCTCAAGCACCGCTCCGCTGGGCACCGCCGTCTCAAGCACCGCTCCGCTGGGCCCTTCATCTCAAGCACCGCTCCCCTGGGCCCTTCCTCTCAAGCACCGCTCCGCTGGGCCCTTCCTCTCAAGCACCGCTCCGCTGGGCACCGCCGTCTCAAGCACCGTTTATGGTTCACTGTGCCCACCATGCCTCCTCCTTGACCAGTGGAGACTGTCATCCACCTGATGGACTGTGGCTTTGCACTCCCCAGGATGGTCCAGTGGGTAGCCCACCCACTGTAGAGACATTGAGAGACTGTGGCTTTGCACTCCCCAGGATGGTCCAGTGGGCAGCCCACCCACTGTAGAGACATTGAGAGACTGTGGCTTTGCACTCCCCAGGATGGTCCAGTGGGCAGCCCACCCACTGTAGAGACATTGAGAGACTGTGGCTTTGCACTCCCCAGGATGGTACAGTGGGCATGGTGGCTCCTCGTGGATCTGGCGTCGTGGACTCATGTGGCTGTGGTGCCCCCCCCTTCCCTTCCCCCTGAGGTGCCTGTAGTTTTTACATCTGATGCCCCTGCAGTGTTCTCTCCAAAGGACTCAGGTCTCCTGTGTGGGCTTTGCCCTTATTTCTCAAGACTTTGGCCCACGGACATGCTGAATTCGTAGGATGTGCAGGACTTGTTACTTCAGTTATACACTGATGTGTATGTCATTAGTTTTGTTGTGGATATCTTTCATGGTTGTACGATAATTTTCTGGAGCTTTTTGGTACATAAATATTTATTCCAAATTTGATTATGTCCTAGCATTTTTCAGGGGTGTTTGGGTGGTGTCACTGTGACTTGGTGCTCTGCATTGGTGAGTACATAGTTGGGGGGGGGGGGGTCGCATATGTGTGTGCCCGTAACCTTTCGTTCTTCCCCCTTCCGTGTGTCGTAGGTGCAGTACTCACCGTTGTCGTCTGCGCCGGACTTCGTACTCGTGGTAGATGAGAAGGTAGACGAGAGCAGGTAGGATGTTTAATTCGGGTTCCATGCTGTCCTCCTTCCTCCTGGAGTGCGTAGTGGTGAGCGTTTTCCCGTCCGTAGTCTGTTTCCGCTGTGTTTTTATCTGCGGTGCTCCCGCCCCGGAAAAGGTGGCGTATTGGTGAGTTGGAATAGTGTGGGCGGTACATTGTCTGCCGCCTGTCTGTTGGCGGTGACCGCCGCGCTGTTTGTTTGTACCGCCGTGGCGGTCGGAGTGTTAAAGTGGCTGTCTGTGTTGGCGGTTCCCGCCAGGCTCAGAATCCCATATTTTTTACCGCCAGCCTGTTAGCGGGTTGGCCGCCGCTTTAACACCGACCGCCAGGGTTAGAATCACCCCCTAGGTATATTATATAAGTAACCAATCACGCTAAGATTGCATTTCTCTATACTATTTTGAAACTGCTACAACAATGACATGCCACATTTCATTAACTACATGTTTTTCTTGTATGGTTGATTTTAGGTTTACAAGAGATGAGACCCCACATCACCTGCAGTGATGCCAAAGAGAAGGCCCTACAGTTACTTCAGTCCACAGGCACCAAACTCTTTCATTTGTGCATCTTAATGCCACTGCCAACCTAGAGCTAGTGAAGATGGCCTCAAAAAAGGTTGCTCCTGAGAGAGTGGCCAGTGAGAAGAAGCAGCTTTCTGGCAGTGGTGTGCAAGCCACAATCTTTCTCAGGAGATGTGTGCCTGCTGCCACACTGGTCTCCGTTGACAAACCTGGGAGCACTCCTGCATCAACAGCACCACCCCAACCCAAGCACAAGACGATGTCCGTCAGTGAGGAAGCCACTGCAATCATAGCGACCTCAACAAGCAGAGATGTTAAATTACTAATTTTCACAAAGTAGTACCCAATCGTTTGAGAAAACAGAGCAAAGTGGAAAGCAACTGTAGCCAGATCTTTCCAAAGTTGGAGCAGAACAGTAAGTTGAGCTTTCTGTCGATCAAGAACCTCCTCTTTTAGAATCAGGGGCTCCTAGATGTCCAGCAAGAAAAGGGGAGGGTATTACTACTCCACCATCTTCTCCAAGCACCACTTCTGATGACGATGATAAAGAGAGTGGACCCTGGCAGAGTCCGGGAGACTCCAGGAGAGGGAAGGGAAAAGAAATGTTGCAGAAAGCCTTAGAAACATGAAAGGGGATGATGATGAGGATGATGACAATGACACACTCATTATAGAAGCTGGCACAGAGGAGTTTGACGTTACTATCCAACCTGCTCTGAGGGATGTGGCACAGACAGCACTGCCAGATCCCATATTTCTAAGGCCCCAGCAGAGACCTGCACCAACTCCTACTTAAGTACAAGTATCCACTACAGAGATGCAATTGACACACTCATGACGACCTACATCAAGTTCTTCTTCAGGATTTGGCAGTGCCCCAACAAGAAAGTATTCTTCCCCAGTTTTGTACTTTTTTAATGATTAGCAAACAGGAGGAGAGCATTGCCATATGCTCCGTTTGCCACACAAGTGTTCATGGAGATGAGCCTGGTTCACATTATGGTACTGGAGGCCAGATGACCCATATGAAAAAACATCATGCAATCTGGTGGGAGCAGCACTTTAAACAAATGCCTCAAGGTGGTCACAGTGGTGAAAGTGAGGAGAGCCAGGAAACTTCAGTTACATCTGGTCAAATCACAGTGGAAGGTGAGGAAGAATAGGGTGATGTCATCCTCACACAAAGCAGCTCTGTCTCCAGCAGTGCACCAGAATCACCTGCCTCAGCGACCTCACAATTGCACAGGAAGACTCAGAGTCAGATGGAGACACCACAGCATACGGTGACTGTACCACCACAACGTGCATTGAGACTACCACCACGTACATCTGAAACATTGCCTGCATCAGTGGCCCTACAAAGAAGAAAATCCAGGCTACAATTATGAGCATGTTTAGGCAGGAGGGGCCATATACGACTGCAACCACCCAATGGCAAATTTGTACAATGGTAAGCTGGCAAAAATGTTAACGCTGGACTTCCTCCCTTATTGTTTTGTGGAAGGAGTGAGATTCTTTGAGTTAGTGGCACCCTTCTGCCCAAAATGGAAGGTTCCAAGCCAGACCTATTTTGCCAAAGTTTCTGTTCCAGCACTGCATCATGATGTACTACAATTGGATGGACAACCTTTGCAGCAAAGTGATGTCCACACTATCCACCTGAAACAGATGTGTGGACCAGTTGTCAGGCGACTGATTACATGTGCATCGCTGCACACTGGATATCGTTTCTGGGGGTAAAGCAAAAGCTATATACAGGTCTTGGCCCTGAAGAAATTTAAGAGCTTTCACCGGCATGCAACAGTAGCCATGTTCTCCATGAAGAAGTCACACACAGCTGAAAACTTCTTGGTAGAATTTAATAGCAAGGTGTCTAAATAGCTGTGACCCAGTGGTCTTCGGGTTGGATTTGTTGCCACAGACAATGGTAGTAACATAGTCAAGCCCATAGCAGACAGTGGCTATTTCAGGGTCCTGTGTTTGGCGCAGTGCATGAACTTGGTTGTGCAAGCCTTTCTTAAAACGAAGACATAACACATACTGACCACTTGCAGATGCATTTGCACTCAGTTCAGCCATTCTTTTAAAGCTCAGAAACAGGATTATTCAGGGTCATAACAGAGTACCAATCAAAGGCCTGATACCAGAGGTTCGAACACAACCTATTATATGTTGCAACATCAGTTTGAGCAGTACAAACAGATCAATGACTTGTCATTGAAAGAGGATCTGATGCAATTGGGAGAGCTATAACCATGGATACAGACAAATGAGGCCTAATCAAATGCCTCACGCAGATGCTGCTCCTTTTGAGATTTGCACAGCGAAGTTAGCAAAGAAGACAGTACAATGGGCCAAGCTATCCTGTTATTGCATCTGCCATAGGAGCGGCTAAAGGAGGTTTCTGAAAGCTTTGCATTCAGTGGTACGAATTCAAACTTGAAGCGCATGCCTTGGTTACTAGCCTAAGTTATCGCTTGACTAGTAACGCAAGGCTACAAAATGACATCATCTCATCCAAAGAGTACATCTGGGCCAGCCTACTTGATAAACACTACAAAAAATGATTCCTGCTTTAATTCCTTTTTCTGAAAGGGATGTTTCACAATACAAGAAGTGGAGTGTTGAGACAGCAGGAGAAATGGAATAAGAAAGTTTGGAACCTAGAGTCCCACTTCACAGTTCTGGGGATGATTGGTCTGAATCAAGTGTGTTAGCTTACCAACTTCTGGGTGAAACACCAGAGTTTGTGGACAAACTCTACTTCCCCGGTTGAGTATGCCAGTGCCACCACAAAACTTTTTCATTATTTCTGGTTCAGCTTCTTTTTCTCTTTTTTGTTTACAAAAAAAATGGTGGTGCAACATTAGGTTTGTGTTGGATTTATGCTGCCTCACCATTGATTTTAGAGGCACATACAAGACAGGATTGGAGTTGGAACCATGTGCAGTGAAGAAGCCCCCACTTACCCTTCAGGACATTGCCTATACCAATTTTACATCACCTTGCAGGGCCGCCCTAGAAGATCATTGATTAAAAGACTGTCAGTGCCAATGCCTAATTCCAATGTGTGAATACCATTATAGAGGAGGTATTTTGTTCAACCACCGTGCTTGGATTGGAAGAGGTAACTAAGTAAATATTGCACCACTGAGTGGTGATCTATTGATTGACTGTAATTGTTAATTTGTGAATAATGACTGATGAATGGCTGACAGTGAGGGACTGAGTTCAACAAAGTTATAAACTTGTTTCTGATCACTTGCAATGTTTGGGGGCTGGTGGGTGATAATTTTTTCCTGAAAAGTCAAAGTAGTGAAATTTACTGGAAGGGTCTGCTCCTTTTTTCTGGTTCCTCATAACAAACAAGCCACTTTAGTTACCAAACACAAATCTACACAAAAAAATATTCCAGTTCTGTTTCTCTATTTGTTCTTCAACAGTAGTGCACTTCACAAGTCTACCTTGCTTGGTTTGGGATTGGTACGGAGATACTCTGATTCTGGAGGAGGAAGATAGAAGGAGTCAGGGCAGGACTCACTCAACAGCTAGAAAGGAGAACATTTTCGACTTCCAAGACAACCCATGATGATGGCCAAGACTCTGAGGCCTAGTACTCACTCACCTCTGTGAACTGGAGAGAGATGCATTGGTTTGGAAATGTTGCTGAGTATGACATTGCTGCATTGCTAGATCAAACGTGAAACTCCACTTATATTCTTGTTCTGCCTCTCAGTCTTCTTGGTACACTCCTATTCCTGACTCCTCATGAAGCTTACCTTGCTTTCCTTTGCCCTTTCCCTTCACTTTATAATACACAGGCCTTCTCATAGTCCTCTCCTGTATGAACAAAACTTGGAAAGCTCAAGACTTCAGCTTACCTACCGGACAGGTTCAGACAGGCACCAGAGTGATGGACATTCCAAGGAGAATGGAGATGCATCACCCAAATTGGCAATACAGTATAATTTTCCTTTTAACAATCATAGGGGCATATTTAAGAACCCCTAGCGCTTCCTTGTGCTACATTAGCGTCATTTTGGTTTACACTAATGTGACCCATGAAGGCCACAAACAGCGTGCCAAATTTGCAAAGTGGTGCAATGCCTGCATTGTGCCACTTTGTAACGCTTTGTGCGAAATTATACCTGTGCCAGGCAAAATGTTTGCAAAGGGGGCGTTCCCCCATTAAGGAGGGCCGGAAAATGGTGTAAGGAAATCTATGAGATTCGCTTGTGTAATTTCTTAAGGTACTTCTAATGCCTGCTTCGTGCAGGTTTTAACAAGGGGCTTCCATTATTTAGAATGGGCCCCATGTATTCTGCAGGAGTAGCTCCAACATTTTGGCACTACTCCTGCAGAGTACATCAATAGCGTCACATAGAATGACGCTATTGCCCCCCACCCTGCGCCATGGTGTGCCGTATTTTAAATATGGTGCACACACAGTGGCGGTAGGGGGTGCTAAGGGGTGCAGGGAAAGTGGCGCTGCACTCGGTGCAGGGCCACTCTCCATAAATCTACCCAAAAAAGCACTAGTCTGGTAATCTGGTTGAGCTAGATCGGAGCAAAGTCAAAGTTTGAGGCCAACCATGATGGAGCCTGCGGGGCTGAAAAAATGTTGCAAAGAAATGTAAGAGATTTATTTTGCATCAGTTTTTTCAGCACTTTTAATGCGGGCTCTGAGCAGGCGTTAAAAGAGGGCACACTATTGTTTACAATGGACCCCTATATGCTGTTCAAGGTTAGCGCCACAATTTTGGTACTAACCCTGGAAAGTACATCTATAGCGTCAGAAATTCTGACGCTACTCCCCCTACTCTGCACCATGGTGCACCGTATCTTAGATACGCTGCACACATAGTGGCAGTAGGGGGGCAATAGGGGGCAGAAGGAAAGGGTGGTGTGCTGGACCTGGGTGGAAGCCTTGTAGCCCAGTGTTGGTGATGCTCACACAGGGGGTAACTGCTCCCATGCCTGCTGCCAGCATGGAGGGGAGGTGGCGCGGCACATAAAAAACAAGTGCTGCCAGTTACTACTTGCTAAAGATCAGACGAGGCTACTCCCCTTAATGGCGGCACCGCCCACAATGCAGGCGACCGCTGTTGCCCCGCTGCTCTGCCATGGTGCTGGGTGGATAGGGTAAGATAAAAGAAATAGGAAGAAAATGAAGGAAATGGGGAAAAATAAAGAAAAATACAAAATCTTACAAAAAATTTAAAACAACAGAAAAATAATGAGACACAAAAAGAAACACTAACACAATAAATAAAAAAATAAGGGTAGGTGATGTATAGGGTAGACGATTACAGAGATTGAGGGCAGATTGAAGTAGAAGTCCCAGCACCATAAACAAGTGAAAAACAAAATGGCCTTGCTCTAGCAAACCACGTGTTCGTTTCCCGCTAGACTTTGAACGTGAGTACGTACTTTGTGTTGTGTGTGACGTGAATTGCAAATGCAAACAGGGGCAATAGAGGACTCTGTGTAGCGCAGCATCGTTTTTTTGCCACTTCATGGGGTTCCACATAGCGCGGCTCTGTGCATCCTGCCCAGGCCTACTAAAAAACCCAAGAATAGTTGAAACCCCAAATCCCATCTCCCTGAGAATCAAAACTATGTCCTAAAACGAATGTACTCTACGCTAACAAAACTAAGCCTAACTATCTAAAACCCTAGCTATTAACAAAATTGTGAAAGAAGGGGAAGGAAAGATATGCCCCACAAGGTAGGGTCCAAAATTAGCTCCTGCTGATTTTTCCCTTCATGGAATGGAGCATTTTGTAGATTTTGTCAGTTTTGTTTCTAATTTGTCCTTTCTCATCTTCAGGTTAGCCATATCCGGGTGCATTTCTTTCTCAAATGTTTGTGCCATGGGTGGAGGTCTTTGCTGGGGATGGTACAGCTATTGGCTGTCTTGAGGCAGAGGGCATGGAACCTGCAGAGCTACCCCTGTCCTTTTCCTTTGACTTGCCTGGTGTGTGCCTGCTGGTTTCTTGGAGTTTGGGTGGCCCCCCGTAGGGAAATGCCTGCCAGGACCGTGATGCTTTGCCCATGGAGTAATGCCGGCCCATCCTCCGGAATCCTTTTTCCACAGCACAATTGTGCCAGTACAGTTCAGCATATTTCTCAAATGCACGCTTCTGTGCTGATGACATGTTGGCTGCTGAAACATGGATGTAACATGTGATTTAAGTGTGCTTTGGGCAGAGATGAACAAGCATGCAATATAAATAACATCATCAGATCACGCATGTTGACCACCACAACTCACAAAAACAACATCAAGTTCAAGGTTAATACACATCTTCAGCACAACCATCTTCTACATATAGTTCATGTTCAAGGTATCAGAGCTAACCAAGGTTTCACAATACCACTGCACAAGCTTGTAACATCTTCTAAGTACCAGGTCAATATTCACCATGCTCATCCTATATACCAGTTATGTGTCCCTGGTAGGACGCATTCGTCATGATGGATAGTTCATGGATGTCCCTTGGCATATTCCATATACTTTAGAACCACTGACATGTCCCAAACTCATCAGAACAAGGCCTGTAAGTTAAATGTGGACTCACCAAACTATGTGCCTCATATGCCAAGGAGAGATGTCTGAATACACAGCAATATTGATTCTACATGGGACAGGTATTGTATGTGAGAATGTAGGGTGGAATACTCACTCGTGCTACAGAGATGCATGAATCCACTCCAATATGCACTCGGCTCAACACGTGTTGGGCTGTACCCTGACAACATGCATAGTCCCAAAGCATCTTGATGTGTCACACTATGCTGCCCAAAGCCTGTACATGTGTCAATAAGTTCATGTCAGCATGTTGCACAACAACACTCAGCACATCCATCTCATATGTGGGGGCATGCATGCCCCACATCTTATCAGCACAGTGATCTAGCAACAGCACTGGCGAATAGTGGTCATTGTGTTAAAGTGTTAGCATGTACACTCTCAGGACATGAACTATCGGAAGATGTACTGAGTACAGGCATGTTGTGTGACAGTGTTGTAAGGACATACCTCATGTCATATGCACATTTCAAGATCTATAAGGATGGCATGGCTTGCCTGTGTTGCCACATCTAACATAGAGTATGGAGTCTAAACAACATGGGTGTGCAAATCAAATGCAGTGTGCACGTGTGGTATGTTGAGCTATGTCCTGCCTATCTGAGGTGCTTAGTGAAGAGCCACTTGCGCCGTCGGTGAGTAACGTTTCATAGGGCAAAAGGTGACGCACTTGGTTTGCAAGGGGCTCAACATTAAGCCCCTCAGTGACCTATTCGCATGGTCCTTAATCCTACTATGCCCTGAGTAACTATGTGCTATGTGTGGCACACAGATCAGCAATAGGCACTATGACCAACATATTGCCACCCTGAATACATGTTTTGAACCCAGTACTTCTGGCACATGTCTTGACTGTCATCACTGTGTTTGTCCACGTATATACTGTGTCCAAAAATCACAAGGCCCTTGCAACACAAGTTGCCACCAGTGCATCACTTTGCTGTAATCCACATTGTGGATATAATATCTGACATACTGTCCATATCCAAGGATGGATTATGGTGTCCAAAATGCCATACATGCAATGTTTAAGTGACATTGAACACATCATACAACATCTCACACAACCCTCGCATTACACATTAGACATACAGGAAGACCCTTACTGGTAGCATTGGGGTCTTCAAAGCTTGCCACCTCTCCAATGTAGTAGCGGGCAGGTCCACCTGCAAAACATGACATGAGACATAGAACTGTGAATGTTGAACTATTAACACCATAGACAAATGTTACATATTACTCATGTTTTGCTGATGGACATAGAAGAGTTAGATTAGAAAATATTCAAGTGAGCCCTCAACATGTCTATGTGACAGTGATTGGCAGGCCAGGCTAACATATACAGATATGTGCTGGAACCATACATACCATCCATGTCTCAGCTACATTGGTCAAGTTTTACAGAGGACATGGTACTGACAATTTTCGGAAGCATGGCACATTGTTGTGTCACTCTGCACATACATGACTCATGGAACACACACATCCATGACATCCTATGCTCTTGCATCATTTGTGACATCACATGTACATTTCCGTGCAACTATCCAGGCCCTTGATAGACATGGACATTTATCCCTTGTTACCATATACACTTACCCCATGACACATGTGTGTTGGCTTTGGTGCACTTTAGAAACTTCTGGCTCAACACAGGGAGTGTAGATGGGAATATGCAATTTGCTTGACTTACGATGTATTGCTGCACTTGTTATGGATGTAGATTGGCGCAGGCTCACTACTTGCAGTCCAGGTGTTGGAACGTAGATTATTGATAAGGGCAGGTCAGTACCAACAATTAGCCTCCACTAGCCTCCACTAGGTTCAGGTAGGTCTCAATAAATTAACCCCAGCTCAACCCTTGGTAGCTTGGCAACGAGCAACAAGGCTTAACTTAGGAGACAAAGGGCGTGATTACAACTTTGGAGGAGGGTGTTAATCTGTCCCAAATGTGATGGATATACCACCCGCTGGATTACGAGTCCATTATATCCTATGGAACTCGTAATACGGTGGGCAGGATATCCCTCACATTTGGGACGGATTAACACCCTCCTCCAAAGTTGTAATCAGGCCCAAAGTGTGTAAATCATTCAAGTATCACAAAACAGTAATAAAATAAAACACACAAAACAGTTTACAAATCCAAAACCAATTTATAAAAATAGGAAAAATAGGAAATATTTTGATCTTTAATTTGACACCAAATTGAATAAAATCGAATAAGGGGAACCAGAGATATGAATTTATAAACAATTAATGTTTTCTAGCACATAGAAGCTAACAGCGCCAATCTGGTCATCTGGTTGCACATCGACCAGGGCAAAGTCAAAGTTTTAGGCCAAACACAATAGATCCCTGCTTGACTACAGCAAGCCGGAGTCCTTGGTCAAAAGTTTACCTTCAGACTTAGTTGTTTTCTTGAAGATTTTCTTCAGTGGGACAAGGTCACCAATCTGATTCAACCTCCTCAGAGCCCTCTTCGGATACGCGTCACAGGAGACCTCAGTGAATATTTCAACGTTCAGACATAGATGATTTTTCAGGACACAAATCTTCGTCTGGGTCAAAGCTGAATCTTGATCCGATGTCCCTGGAGCCCTCCTCAGATACGCTGTGTGGGAAGTCCCAGTCAACTTTTTAACTTTGGACTTAGTCACTTTTTTCGACCTTTTTCTCTCTGACGTTGGATGACCCTCCACAACAAGCTGATTTCGATTCAACATTGCCAAATTGTCTTTCCAAGAGCCCCCGGTGAAATCCTGGAAGTCTGGGCTCCAGAGCTTTTCAGCGGGACGAACCTGCAAGTCAGGCTGGTTCGCAGTTGAGGTAAGCAGGCTTCACTCACCCCGGTGGGTCGGACCATTTATGGAGTGTTTTTTTTTCAAAAGTTCTCCAAACTTCTGGATCTTCTTCCAGAAGTTCTTTGATGGTATTTTAGGAGTCCACAGCTCACCCCAAGGTTCCAGAAGCTCTAAGCTACTCCTTGAGGGTTAGGACTTCAACTCCCGGAATGCACCTGGTTCAAATCCCAAAATTACCACTAGCCACTGGTCAGCTGGTCAGTTCCTTCAGGTTTTGATGCAGGGGGCTGAGGTTACCTATTTTTCACCTGTAGCAAGCAGGGAGTCCATTCTTGAACCAGTTGAAG
Organism: Pleurodeles waltl; assembly: GCF_031143425.1. Lineage (NCBI taxonomy): Eukaryota > Metazoa > Chordata > Amphibia > Caudata > Salamandridae > Pleurodeles > Pleurodeles waltl. The sequence continues at coordinate 1,478,284,781 of NC_090444.1, forward strand.
ACAAGCAAAGTCCTTTTAGTAGTGAAGCCCAAGTGTGTAGCTGGTGCAGTCCTTCAGAGTGCAGTGTTCAGGTGCAGGTCCAGGGTCCAGCATAGCAGTCCTTCTTCTTCAGATGTTGTTCCTAGTAGGGATCTGAGGTGCAGCTCTGCCATATTTATGCTTGCTCCTGGGGTAGAAAGCAGGTGGACAACTGTTGAATCACAAGCAGGCCACTACCCCCTTGAATGACCACTTCTCAGGAAGTGTGGCAAAATCAATGTAAGAAAGCAAAATTCCTTAAAAATTCAAAATAGCAGAAAGTGAATTTTGGAGGTTGGGTCTGGCTGAGCCCATCCACAGGTGTGGCTAACCTCTCCTAATCTAACCAAGAGGGCACCTGGCTGTCTGGGTTTGCAGGAAATGGGGGAGGTCCTGAGCTGCTTCAAATGTCCTTCCCTCCTTTGAAGACCAGTTTGGCTGCTCTACACCCATCCTGTTTCACCATCTGTTGAGGGCACTACAGGGTTGAAACTGGTAACTTTTAGTTCTAAAACTCTTTCCCTGAACTAGTTATATTACATCCAACAATGACAAGTTGCTACATTTAATATGACACTTAGTTTGAGACCAAACATCCCACATCTAGCTCCTTTGGAGACTGTACTAATTAAAACAAAGTCTCCCCATTTAAGCCTGTAGAGCCTATTCACTATAATGAGGGAAAACGGAATTGGCGATTTTTCCTCACCAGGGCTTATAAAACATACTTTGTAAGGTCCCTACTTATAGTTACACTGCACCCACCCTGGTGACACCTAGGGCACACCTTATAGGTGACTTATATGTGAAAATAAGGTAGTTTAAGACTTTGGAAGTACCTTTAATTCCAAAGTCAAATTCACACGTAACTTTACTTTAAAAGCAGCCAGCAAGGCAGGCCTGCCTTTAAAATGACCCTGGGCACCTCAGCAGTGCACCTATGGGGGCACTACCTATGATGGGGTTCCTAAACCTGTATGCCCTCCCATATGCTAGGGACGTTTAGGTAGGTTGACATAGCAAATTAGAATTAGCCTAATTTGCATACTCATTTTAAACAAAGCACATGCCCTGGTACTGGTTACCAGGGCTCCATCAGAGTGAATAAAACACCAGCAAAAAGTGAAAAATGGGGGAAAGAAGTTAGGGGGCTTCTACAATCAGCCCAGTTTTCTCACAGGTGCAGTCTAAGATTGGGGTGTTTAAAGTCCAAGTCCAAGCCCCCGTCCCAGTCCCCGAGCCATGGCATGGCACGGTAAGACAAGGCAGAGCACAGCACAGCATGCCAGACCATGCCAAGAAACGCCATGCCAGGCCAGCTGCCCCATCCCCTCACCTGCTGCTTCATGCATCTTGAAGACATCGTCAACCAAAGGTCTGACGTTGTCCTAGTCTATCACTTAAAAAATTCAACATGCTACCTTCTGACTGCAGCTAATAAAGGCTCTTTCACCTGCACACAACTTTACCCAGCATTTCATCAGCAAGGTCTCATACTCTGTCTTTATGCCTAGGCAACTGAGCAAGCATCATCCACCCAATCTCAGAGTTTTACTCACACCGAAATGAAAAATCAACACGGTTCAATTTATTTTATTATCTGGATGGCACTCTCCTAACATAATACACTTTAGTGATGCACCCCCCCCCCCCCCAGGCCATATTTGTGTTCTCCAAAACACCAATTTGAAGAAAAAACAAATACATTGCTAAATGAAGATAAGGCTTTGCTCCTATTTTACCTACTTGAACAAATGGAGGGAGAAGGTGGGTCGGGGAAAAGATTTGTAAATATGGGCCAATAAGTTAAAAAAAAATCTCAAACTGTTCCTGTAGTTTTTTTAAGTAAAAATAATATTTCTAAATGAAAAAAAAAAATTATGCTGGATATTTTGCCACCTAATTGTACTTTAAGGGAGTTGGTTGGATTCAAACCCCTGTACAGGGGTAATCTTTTTCACCAGAAGAACTAGACCTTGCCACTGAACTATAGCTCCTTGATGTGTTTTAGCTGTGCAACATACACTATCATCAATATAAAGGCCTTGGTGTCCTTGCTCATGGCTTCCACTGCACATGACACTTCATAGCCATTATTTAAGGAAGATTTGATGAACTACAGACATGGAAACCAGTGTGGTCCAGTGGGTAAGTTCCTCACTTCCAGCCACCCAACCAGGGTTTGAATCTGGGGCTCAGCACCTTGTGACTGATGGCGGCAAAAGAGAGGTGCGTTGGAGATGGCTGGTCAATAGGTTAGTAAAATGGCTGTGTATGTGTGTGTGTTTATATAGAGCATGGGGGGAGCTATGCCTGGATGGTGAATGGTGGAATGCAGAGTGGTTGGTAAACATGAGTGTACACATGCAGAGAAAGCAATGAAACCTCTAGGCTGCGTCAGAGGGTGGGTCTAGAGGGAGCAGAGGTGGTGACTGAGGTGGGGGGTGTGGAAATAAGTGCAGGCTGACAGAAGTGCAGATAGTGGAGGGGCAGTATGCAGAGCCTAACAAGATAGAAGGGGTGCTTGGTGGGACTTAAAGGAGAACAAATAGGACATAGATGAAGTATGGGTGGAGAGCAAGAGAGGGTGAGGTCACAGAGGAAAGGCAGAGCCAGGTATTCAGGACAAGAGGTATGGGAGGAGTTTAGGCCAGAGACCAAGAATGGGTGCGGAAGAGGGAGCATAATGGAGCAGAGTCCACCCCCTCACACACAAATGGGGTTATTACAAAGGATGGGGGCTTGGGGACAGACCCCATCAGTTGTATGCCTCCCCCACTCTCAGGGGAGGGGGGTGTGAGTGTGGGGAAGGGGGACTCCAATTTAGGGTGAGCAGTGTTAAAAGGGGTGTTGGGGTGCACTATTAAAGGGGTGTTAGGAAGCACAGAACGATGCAGCCTGTGTTTTTTTTTAGTGTGCTACCTACATTCTTGTTCATTGCGCCCTTCCTTGGGGATGGCCTTATAGTAATGCTATATGGCAACTGCAGCATAATAATAAGACTGAGAAAGGGACTGTCCTATGTACATAATGTCCTCCCATGCTGACTTCACTGAGCTTCCGCTGTGATATGACCTTCAACATATGGTCTTCAGCAGATTTCTAAAGTTGCCAAACTGTCTTAGGCTAAGGATTTTTCTACTTGAAAGCCTTTATATAAGGACCCCACTCTCATTTAGCAGGGTCCAGATTTACCTGCAGTAATCATCTATACCGAGACATCATGCAAAGGGTGGTATGGTAGCTTGAAATGTATTGCCATATGTGTGACTACTTTAAAGACCCCCGTGGCACAAAACAGGGCATGAGGTGTTTTTCTGCAGTGCCCTGAACCACCACAAAATATCAGCAATGTGCCAGATCTCTTAGATATGGTGCAGTCCTGATCCCTACAAGTGCACTGGCAGTGGATCAGCTGCCATGCTCCAATGTAGGCAACCTCGTAGCATGGTATGAATATGGCAGTGTTGTGTGGTTTATTGTTTATGTCCCTTCCTCCACATGACCAATTGATGATGGCAATTTCCTCTTTCTATGTGTGCTGCAGTGCGCACCACACATGAGAGAAGTCTATACAATGAAAGAATCAAGCATTTGTCTTCATTGGACAATGGTAATGCACCCAAGGAGTGTCATTATCTGTTGGTGTTGTCGCAGGTTTACAGATTGTCATAAAATGGGGCAGTGCCAATATGCAAGGTGTGTTAGGGTGGCATGCCAACTGCTATACCCATTCCAGACCACTTCCACACTAAGTGATGTCTGTGAAGGGGCAATATTTTCAAGGCAGCGTTGGGACACACGTAGCAGCTCGACACTACCTTTTAAAAGCAGTGAAGCCTTTGCTCTACCAGAATATAATTAGTAGTGACAGTCCAGTGTTGCAAGGGGCTTGTACATGTGGCTCTATGTGAGGGTGCTGTGCATTGGATTTGTGGAGTGATGCATGTTGCATATGTGTTGCTCAGCTGTCATCCATGCTTCTCTGTCCTTGTGTGTGGAGTGTGGTGTGTTGTTTGTCCCACACGTATTATATGTACTTACATACAAGTAGGCCATTTCCAAATTGTCCATCCTAGAAGCATTGGTTTATTGTTGAGTGCCAGATGTTGTAGACATCATGCACGCTGCTAGGATATTTGGCAAAGATTTGGTAAATATCCTGCGATGGTCCCCAATGACCCGCATATTTATGGAGTGTGTATGTTTTCTGTTTCTAAAAAGGTGTTCCATTACAGCAGGATGGACAAGTTGGACATGTGTGCAGTCCATTGCACTTAGCACTTGCAGGAACCCAGCAATCTGGGACAATGCTTGTTTTGTCTCCTGCTGCATTTGCTGCATGTTGGAGAACAGGATGTGGTGGGGAGTGAGGTGGATGATGGTGTCCAGTACCGTAGGGAGTATGGCAGAAAAGGATAGTAGTGAAAAACCACCCACTTGTGCTGCAGTGATCGTAAATGAGCCAAAGGCCAGCATGTGGAGATCAGCTAGGAACGTGGTCATGGGTGGTATTGTTGTTGGACTTTCCACTCTTGCCGTGATGTCTGGATCAATGTGTTGGAGCAGGGGTACTATGGACTCCCGCTTGAGAGAGTAGTGTCTTATGACCTCTTGTTCCCTGAGGCCAAGGATAGATCTCTGTTGGTGAAATATTCTCTCTCTCCCGCCATGCTGCCTTTGTGGCTGCTGTTTTGGTGGTTGAGGGTTCTGCAGTGGTGCTGGTGGTGCTTGGCATAATCTCTGTTGTTGTCTCTGGGTGCTGGGCTGTAGCAGTAACATGTTCATCCTGTCCTGTTGTTCCTTATATGCTTCTGGCTGTGTGTTCTTTTAATATCTGGTCTGAACAGGCATTAAAATGTTGACGCAAATCTGAGTTAGCACAATTTTTCCTAGGTGATCCTAGGTGTGCATCATTTTTCCAATTCCTCATAAAAATGGAGCTTGCGGGCTAGTGTAATTTTTTAGGAGGGACTGCCTACCTTGCACATCATAGACGTTAAACAAAGCAGGGTAAAGGGGGGCTCCTGAAATATGCCACAAGCAAAGGAAAAGTGGTGTTGGGTTAGTATGGCTTTTGCGTTAAAAAAGTGGTGCAACGGCAGCGCAAACCTTTCATAAATATGGGCCTGAGTTCTTGAAGGTGTGATGACATGTAGGTGTACAGAACCCTAAGTATACATCCATGCATAGAGCCCTGTTGGTATCCCTGATTTGGTTTGGCAATGTTTATAGAACCATCCAACAGCTAAACTGTTTCTTTCATTGGCAGGATTTTAAACTTAATTATGAACAAATGAGAACTCTAACCAGAAAGGAAGTCTTAAGTCCTTTCACAAATTTTACAATATTTGGAAGCAGTAGAATCTCAGCTGAGAGTGCATCCATAAAGTGAAGCATGGATCAAAATGTTTTGAGATTCCATAAAGTTGAAACAGAGGCTAATAGAAATCATGTTGTTCTATTTCAAACATATGGATTTGTTTCTATCAAGTATGAATGAGCTTCATCATGAACACATTTATGTATAATTCAGCGGAATTCATCCCATTAATCATGTGCAACTAATGCCAAGATATCACATTTTTAGAAAGCAAGAATTGAAAGTGCAGCAGCATCAGCAGGCATTTCCATCATTCCATAAGAATCATATGGAATCCCATTTATAGCAAATTTGGATTAAAAAATCTTACATTAATCAAAAACCTCTAGACTACCTGATGCCATTCACTACAAAAACAAATCCCAATTGAGTTGGCAATGCCGAAGAAGGTCCAGCTTCATCATAGATACAATAGGGAAGTAACCTTGTCCTAGATGTTGCCTTCCTGATTAGATTCCATGGCATTGGATATTTTGTAAACTAAGAAATCAGGAGTAGCTGTAACTGCAATGGTGCTAATCAATGACATTTGTTGGCTCTAAATGCACAGTTCTTACCTAAACTTAGTTCCAGGCCACTAAACTTGATCCACCACTCTTTTGAATCGTCCCCCCACATAAAAATAAACTCAGATCATAAACACTGGATCCTTTTTTGCCTTTGTTACTCAACCTCCTAATGCACTTATGTACAACTACTGTAAGGCTAATTTAAAAATAACAAGATACCACATGAAGCAGGAGACCAAAGGAAGGGGTCCAAGGAAGGTGTATTAATTGCATTCAGGAAGGCTCCCAAAACTTGTGGAAAAGTATTGAGTTAATCATTAAGTTTATACCAAATATGGTCAGGTCCAGCCACTCTATAGAGTCACTCAATGGAGCTCCGTCTGCCACTCATGGCAGGTCAGAACAGAGCCTGTTGCCAATGGCACATAAGGCATATTTTTGCTATTGTTGTGACATCATCAGCCAGTTGTGTGTGTGAGTGGAGAGATCTGGGATATCGGCTATGTTATGAAAGATTGTCAGCTGGGGTGATGAGGATATCAGGACTGAGCAGCAGCAGTGCAAGGATGCCAGCATATATGTCCAACAACACATCTACTTTGAAAAGGCCCAGAGGATATGATATATGTTAAAATTTGTAGCATTGCAATTTCAACAAAGGTCCTGGAGTAAAAGTGTTGGCCTTTTTAGTTTCCACGGGGTCCAAGGGAAAAGGTCTGTCAGGACTCCCAGGGTGCTCTGTTGTGACCAAGAAGTAGATTTGCCCCGTCCTCAGGGATCAGTACTTGCCAATATGCATCTGCCATATTAATTGAGTGCTGTTGGTAGTGGAGCCTTAGCACACAGATCTTGTGGGGGTACCATTCCATACAGTTGTGGAACCAACCATGTCTGGAGGTGTTGGATTATTAGGGTGGTTACAAGAACAGTGAACAGAGGTTTCGGCATAACACACAGCTAGTGTCTTAATTGACATTCTTCTCAGAGATCTGCATTCTGAAGACGAATTTCCAGCTGCAGAGCTGTTACTGTTTTGAGAGGCCTATTGTCAAAGACTTTGCACAGTCTTTGCAGGCCTGTCTCATACCAGGACATCAAGTTAACTGGGGAATCATTTTTGATTAACATGGCTCCGGCAATTGATGTTGGTGGGCGTGATAGTAAGAGGAGGATGTAATCTGAGTAGAAGGGTTTTCGCTTCCTCAGCTATTGTGGGCAGTCCTGTTATGTCCCAATAAAGGTGGATCACTGACATTAGGGGTTCCGGAGGGAGTACGAATAAACACAGGGAACGGGTGCAGCCCCTCGGGTGCCCAAGCCAATCTGAAAAGGGGCAGGCATGAAGCACTCACATGAGATCTTTGCCATTGGATTGTGATATAGAAGTCAGTCAGTGGTGGTTACCTCCAGCTCTGAACAAAAATTATTCTATTTCAGCCTCATCTCCCAATCCACATTCAACCTCAAATGAGAGGGAATTAATGCTGATGGGGAATATCTTCAAAATAGAGTCCAGAGCCAGAAAGAAATCTATGGTCATGTTTGCTCATCAATGAGTGTGTCACTCAAAGATGTAAGGCTTTCCTACACCGGTTGATGCAACTGTGGGTCCTGGGGCACCAGGAGTGCCACCAGGGGCAACCGACCGGGGACAGGAGGGGTCTAACGCTGAATTCTTCTCTGACTCAGCAAGTCTGGTAAGTCTCTCCCCCCAAAGCTATAGGCAATAAAGCTGATAAAGTCACTGAACAATGGCTCACCTAGAAGCAGTCTATTTACCTGGAATGCCTAGGGGCCAACCCTAGTGAAGAGCTCAAACAATTGTTATGTAATATTGAGGAGCAGATGGCTCATTTCACAAAAAGATGCAAGGAGCACAAACAGCGAGTCTCTGGCTCTGCGGACAAACTCCAAGCTGTATCATTCTAAATTGCTCAATATGAGAAGCAAATAGCAACCCTTCAAGAGAAGCAGGAGGAGATATAGAATCACTCTAGGTGATCAAATCTGTGATTTACCGGTGTAACTGAAAGGAAGGAGGGTAACATGCAGTCCTTGATAAAGTCCCAAATTCCCCATACTTTCTCCAAGGCTTAACAATAACACGAGTGCACAAGGTTCCATCACATATTCCAGCACACACAAAGTACCCACGTACTATTCTAGTTAATTTCACAGTTTACAGAATTAAAGCTAATTTTAGGAAAAGCTAAACTTGAAATCCTTTGAAGGTGGCACCTGTTCACGGTGCTCATGAAGATTGCAAGTTCGAGCCGGTCAATAGCTATGTTAGACAATCAAAGTAACAGATGGAGGGCACCTGGGGGTGGGGTGGTGTCAAGAGGTGGAAGGAGGGTTGTTTTAGGATATTTGAACCAAGAACGGAGAATTGAGTTTCAACACCCTGTAACAGTGTTGGTTACTTCAGGGAGGGAGGGAGCCCTAAGAGGGGCAGACCATGCCTCCCACTACAGCTCCAAAAGGCTGAGGTTCACAGTAGGCTGATGGGGTCTAGGAGGGGTACATTTTAGTGGGGTAACAGGAGGTCCAAGTGAAAGATGTATGATTTATTGAATCCTCAGTTTTAGTCTTGATAGTGAGACGTGTATTCTCCTTGGCCAGGATTCACAGACAGGTCCAAGTCTCCACGGTCGAATTAGAAGGAAGCTGCCTCTCCACTTTGACAGTCATTGGTGGTCACACAGGCGGATGTCATCACCCCAGGGAAAGCAGTACCTACCACAGACCAGTGCTCCTTGTAGGTGACGGTTGCTTGACACAAGAACTTCAAAGGCAAGCAATGCTTTTGGCTGGAAAGTTAGCAGCATTTTTCTAACAGAACAAAAGGGAATCATTTAGGCAAGTTACATGAAAACACAATTAAAACATAACAAGGCATATCAGGAACAAACCAATAAAACCGAGTGCGCAGAACAACCGCAGAGCAACACAGAAATATCATTGCAGTGATGCAGCACAAAAGCGCAGCATTAGAAAAGAATTATGTAAAATGCTTTCCCCAGTTACAAAGACATAGGTCATAAAAATGGCGTTCAAAGCGAAAAGTGTTAATTCCAGTGATAACATTGCTACTGCTACTGCTCACTGCTAATTCTTCCTGCTCTAATTGTGTCTGTCTCCTTGTGCAGAGGACTGAGGAGTATCAATGATTAATAGCTGCTGCTTTATGGAAGTAGAGACTTGCAGAACATCCTTCAAAGACGAGGATCAGAGAACAGGTATTAAAATGAGAGACTCCAGACGAATACATTATACACAATTACTAGCACATGCCAGAATCCATTTTATTTCGTAGTTAGAGCCATGGCAGTTCTCCAGAGAAAAAATATTCATGATAATTGCACTCTGCTCTCTCGGGGCCTGAAGCAAAGGAGAGACAAATATGCTACTCAGAAACACAACTAGAGCCACAATCCCACCTCATATGTGCTATTTAATAGCGTAACTTCTTTCATAGACCAGTCAGTGAAATTGCATTACAGCGAGCATTCGTTGTGATTCATCACCATCACCCACTTTATCGTCATAACATTCAAATAGCTCACATTAACAACATGGGTCTCTAAGCGCTGTGCCTTCCGTTCGTTGTCTTTTTGTAATCCTAGTCTACATGCAAAGTCAGGGTCTGTAGGTCTTTTGGATGAAAGGAACGCGCGCTGTTAGTAGATATAAGGCATATTTTCTCCTCTGGTCTTATATTAATATGATATTCATACGACAGATACTTAATGCTTATAAAAGCCTTCCATTTCACTGCAAGTTTCTGTTGTTGTTCGGAGTCCCACTAAGCTTCCGAGGTTCTTAAATTGCTCGGAGTTTATCTGTCAAATAGCTCACAGTGTAAGAGTAGCGCCATAAACATTAATTGAACACGCATTAAACTTCGTGACAGTTTGTTTTGTTGGATAGAAAACAAAGACATAAAGCTTCACACCCTACAGCGGAAACAATTAGATCTGATGATGAACATGCTATTAAGTGCACTGGAACTGGGCTGTATCTGTTGAAGTTTGCAAAACAGCAACCAGATGCAGTCAGAAGCAGCGCGAGCAAAGGTGAGATATATTTTTCCTGTCGTGTTGCCTGTTATAAATATTGTAGTGCGCCTAATGCGTTATGCTAATGGCAGTGAGTAATGGCACTTGTTATCGCTACTGAATCCCTTAAAAACATCCTCGACATAGAATGATCAAAACAAGAACAGAACGCTAGTTAAATTTGAACAGTTTTTTTAAGTTCAACATATTTTATTGTTTTTTTGCCAGTGAAAAGACAATGCAATAAATCATGGATTAATAAATACAATTACTAAATACATTACATATATGTGGTTATATAATCATCAATCGGTCTCCAGACTGTGAAAATGAAGAGGCATTTTTGCATGTTCTCTTAAAGGATAGTTGAGCACCAGATCTAACAAAGGTAACACTTAGCTGACTTCCAATTAGATGTGATGAATTTGATGGAGATAGAAATTAGAAGATCAAAATGTTTAAAATGGGAAACTCATAAATTAGAATATAATGCACGTGATTTGCGAATAAGCATGTTATAAGTGAGAGTATCTGTGATAGGAAGTATTTTAACTATGATATCCCAAACATTTTCCATAACTGTAATATTGTTACACATTGAAATATAACATGCTTTAGGGATCTGTAATTTATTTTACAATTCGAACACGGAGGAGAATCAGTATGTTTAGCCTCATATAATTTAAATGGAGTCCATAAACAGTGAAGTAAAATAAAAGCATTAGTAAGTGATAATGATGCAGGAAGCCCTCCCAAAATATTAGTTATCCATATTTGTCTCCAATCATTTAAGAAGTAATTAGTAGAAAGTTCTGTATTCGAACATGTGGTATCAAAATTCAAGTTGGTGGTACCGGTACAGTTTAGTAGTTTATAGAATTTAGGGACAGTATGTGGGGAGTCAGAAAAAGCCTTGAAACAGAGTTCCGAATTAGGGGTAGCAGCCTGATGTAACACTTTTGGAAAAGAATTAAGTAAAAAATTACAAAGAATGTCATACTTATGTGCTTCATTAGGTAACATAAATGTAGTTTGTAATTCAGAGAATGGTAAGAAAACTCCCCTATCAAAGACATGAATGAAGAAAATACCAGCATTTATGCACAGTTGCCAAAATGTGATAGTATGATTAAACTTTGGGGCATATTTATACTCCGTTTGCGCCGGAATTGCGTCTTTTTTTTTGACGCAATTTCGACGCAAAACTAACTCCATATTTATACTTTGGCGTTAGACGCGTCTAGCGCCAAAGTCCATGGAGTTAGCGTAATTTTTTAGCGTGGACACCTACTTTGCGTTAATTATATGCAAGGTAGGCGTTACCGTCTAAAAAATCGACTCCGAGGCATGTGCGTCGGATTTATACTCCCGGGCAAAATTCACGCCCGGGAGTGGGCGGGTCAAAAAAAATGACGTACGGCCGCTTTTGTGCCGTTTTTTAGCACCTGCAAAAGGCAGGCGTTAAGGGACCTGTGGGCTCTGAAGGAGCCCAGAGGTGCCCTCCCATGCCCCCAGGGACACCCCCTGTCACCCTTGCCCACCCCAGGAGGACACCCAAGGCTGGAGGGACCCATCCCAGGGACATTAAAGTAAGTTCAGGTAAGTGTTTTTTTTTTTTTTGTGGCATAGGGGGGCCTGATTTGTGCCCCCCTACATGCCACTATGCCCAATGACCATGCCCAGGGGACAGAAGTCCCCTGGGCATGGCCATTGGGCAAGGGGGCATGACTCCTGTCTTTGCTAAGTCAGGAGTCATTTCTATGGGGGTTGGGAGTGAAAAAAAATGGCGCAAATAGGGTTGAGGCGAAAAAATTGCCTCAACCTGACTTGCCCCATTTCTTGACGCCCAAGCCCCATATCCCCCTACGCCGGCGCTGCCTGGTGTACGTCGTTTTTTTTAATGCACACCAGACGGCGCCGGCGGCTAACGCCGGCTAACCTCATTCAATAAATACGGCACCCGCATGGCGCTTCAGAATGGCGTTAGCCGGCGCTAATTTTTTTGACGCAAAACTGCGTTAGCGCAGTTTTGCGTCAAAAAGTATAAATATGGCCCTTTATTTTTTGATTGTGTCAAAGGAATAGTTTAGTTGAGTCTGAAATGCATGAAGAAAATGACGTATCAAAGTCAGTAATAACTAATCTAGTAGAGACTATAAAGGAAGAATGATTAAAATATTTGTTTGAGTTAGCCATAGATAATAATGACGGAAGATGGAATGGCAACACCAATTTGCTTATTAAAACCATTTAGGGGAATGCCTGGGATCAAATGCAAGTAAACCAAAGTTTTAAGACTTGGAAAGTAGTTTTAAATGCCAATTCAAAGTGGCAGTGAAACTGCACACAAAGGCCTTGCAATGGCAGGCCTGAGACATGGCTAAGAGGCTACGTATGTGTGTGGCACAACCAGTGCTCCAGGCCACACTAGTAGCATTTAATTTACAGACTTTGGGCACAGTTAGTGCACTTCACTAGGGACTTATAGGTAAATTACATATGCCAATTGGATAGTGTAAGGAAATGCCTTCCTTGGCATGGTTACCCCCTGACTTTTTGCCTTTTGTTGATGCCAGTTATGATTGAAAGTGTGCTGGGACCCTGCTAACCAGGCCCCAGCATCCGTGTTCTTTCCCTAAACTGTACCTTTGTTCCCACAATTGCCACAGCCCTGGCACACACATAAGTCCCTTGTAACTGGTACCCTGGTACCAAGGGCCCTATTGCCAGGAAGGTCTCTAAGGGCTGCAGCATGTCTTATGCCCCCCTGGGACCCCTCACTTAGCACATGCACACTGCCTCACAGCTTGTGTGTGCTGGTAGGGAGAAAATGACTAAGTCGACATGGCACTCCCCTCAGAGTGCCATGCCCTCCTCACACTACCTGTGGCCTAGGTAGGTCACCCCTCTAGCAGGCCTTACAGTCCCAAGGCAGGGTGCACTATACCACAGGTGAGGGCATATGTGCATGAGCACTATGCCCCTACAGTGTCTAAGCAAAACCTTAGACATTGTAAGTGCAGGGTAGCCATAAACAGTATATGGTCTGGGAGTTTGTCAAACACAAAATCCACAGTTCCATAATGGCTACACTGAAACCTGGGAAGTTTGGTATCAAACTTCTCAGCACAATAAATGCACACTGATGCCACTGTGGGATTCACTTAAAATCTTAGGGATGCCCCCTGAATACCAGTCCGACTCCTAGTGCTAGGCTGACCAGTTTCTGCCAGCCTGCCACAACCAGACGAGTTTCTGGCCACATGAGGAGAGTGTCTTTGTCACTCTGTGGCCAGGATCAAAGCCTGTACTGGGTGGAGGTGCTTCTCACCTCCCCCTGCAGGAACTGTAACACCTTACGGTGAGTCTCAAAGGCTCATGCCTTTTGTTACAGCACCCCAGGGCATCGCAGCTAGTCCCACTTTTGGAGACAAGCCAGAAGAGGATAAAGAGAAAAACTAAAGTGTCCTGAGCTGAGTTGACCCCTGCCTTTAGAAATCCTCCATCTTGAGTTTGGAGGATTCCCCCAATAGGATTAGGGATGTGCCCTCCTCCCCTCAGGGAGGAGGTCCAAAGAGGGTGTAGCCATCCTCCAGGACAGTAGCCATTGGCTACTGCCCTCCCGACCTAAACACCCCCCTAAATTTTGTATTTACGGGCGACCCTGAACCCAGGAAATCAGATTCCTGCAACCTACACAAAGAAGAAGGACTGCTGACTTGAAAGCCCTGCAGAGACGACGGAGACAACAACTGACTTGGCCCCAGCCCTACCGGCCTGTCTCCAGACTCAAAGAACCTGCACAGCGACGCATCCGACAGGGACCAGGGACCTCTGAGGACTAAGAGGACTGCCCTGAAACCGAAGGACCAAGACATTCCCGAGAACAGCTGCATTGTTCAACAACAGCAACATCTTTGCAACAAAGAAGCAACTTTTAAAAAACTCACTCTTCCTGCCGGAAGCGTGAGACTTCACACTCTGCACCCGACGCCCCCAGCTCAAGCTCCAGAGAACCAACACTGCAGAGAGGACTCCCAGGCGACTGCGACTACGTGAGTAACCTGAGATGACCCCCACAGCACCCCACAGGGACACCTGCAGAGAGGATACAGAGGCTCCCCCTGACCGCGGCTGCCTGGTAACAAGGAACCCAACGCCTAGACCAAGCGCGGCACCAGCAGCCCCCAGGACCCAGAGGAACCAACATCCAGTGCATGAGTGACCATCAGGCGGCCCTCTGCCTAGCCCAGTTGGTGGCTGGCCCAAGAAGCCCCCCTGTGCACTGCCTGCATCGCCTAAGTGACCCCCGGGTCCCTCCATTGCTTTCTATAGCAAACCTAATGCCAACTTTGCACACTGCACCCGGTCGCCCCTGTGCTGCTGAGGGTGTGTTTTGTGTGCCTGTTTGTGTCCCTGCAGTGCTCTACAAAACCCCCCTGGTCTGCTCCATGAGGATGCAGGGACTTACCTGCCAGCAGACCGGAACCGGAGCACTCCTGTTCTCCATAGGCGCCTATGTGTTTTGGCCCCTCCTTTGACCTCTGCAACGACCGGCCCTGTGTTGCTGGTGCGGTGACTTTGGGGTTGCCTATGCCCAGGAAACTGAACTTGAAAGTGCTTTATTTACCTCAGAAACTTAACCATACTTACCTCCACCAGGAACTGTTAATTTTTGCACTGTGTCCACTTTTAAAATAGCTTATTGCCATTTTAACCTATACTGTATGTACTACTGATTTAATTTAAAGTTCCTTACTTACCTGTGTGGAGTACCTTGCATTTTATGTAGTTACTTCAAATCTTGAATCTTGTGGTTCTAAAATAAATTAAGAAAATATATTTTTCTATATAAAACCTATTGGCCTGGAGTCAAGTCTTTGAGTGTGTGTTCCTCATTTATTGCCTGTGTGTGTACAACAAATGCTTAACACTACCCTCTGATAAGCCTACTGCTCGACCACACTACCACAGAATAGAGCATTAGAATTATCAAATTTTGCTACTATCAACATCTAACATCTTGGATACTGTGAACACTATCTCTCACTTTGAGATAGTATATACAGAGCCAGCTTCCTACATTGGTGGATCAACGGTGGGGTTTAAGACTTTGAATTTGCTGGACTACACAGCCAATACCGAATCACACAACTAAATTCCAAAAATGTTCATCAGAAACTGATTTTTGCAATTTGAACTTTTTTTCTAAATTTTTAAAAGTCCTGCTAGGGCCTTGTGTAAGTCCCTGTTAGCATTTCTTTTAGAGTTTAAAAGTTTGTAAATGTTTGGATTTAAGTTCTAGAAGTAGTTTTTAGATTTCTAAAATGTAATCCCAACTTTTAGAGTGATAATGTCTAGCACAGATGAGATGGAGGTGGAACTCAACCTCACCCTTTACCTGCATCCAGGGATGTCAGAGTTAAGGACTCTCTGTAAGCTACAAAAGATAAAGACTGGGTCCAGCTCTACCAAACTGAGGCTCCAGGAGCTTTTGGCAGAGTTTACAAGGGACCACCCCTCTGAGGATAATCCTACAGATGGGGAAGTTAATGAACAGGAGGATGATTACCTCCCTCCTGTCCTAACCAGGGAGAACAGGGATTCTCAAACCCTAACTCCACAAATCATAGTCAGAGAGGCTGTTTCTTCCACAGGGGAGAGCAGTAACTCTGAAAGCATTGAGGGCAGCCTCAATGAAGATGACCTCTGTTAGCCAGGATGGCCAAAAGATTGGCTTTGGAGAGACAGCTCATAGCCATAGAAAGGGAAAGACATAAGATGGGTTTAGCTCCCATCAATGATGGCAGCAACATAAATATGGTAAGAGAGAATACTGACTTCCTAAAAATGCCCAAAGGGATTGCAACAAAATATGAAGATGGTGATGATATCACCAAATGGTTCACAGCTTTTGAGAGGGCTTGTGCAAACAGAAAAGTAAACAGATCTCACTGGGGTGCTCTCCTTTGGGAAATGTTCACTAGAAAGTGTAGGGATAGATTCCTCACACTCTCTGGTAAAGATGCAGAATCCTATGACCTCATGAAGGCTACCCTGATTGAGGGCTTTGGATTCTCAACTGAGGAGTACAGGATTAGGTTCAGGGGGGATAAAAAATCCTCTAGCCAGAACTGGGTTGATTTTGTTGACTTCTCAGTCAAAACACTAGATGGTTAGATAACTGGCAGTGCTGTAAATGATTATGATGGGTTGTATAGCTTGTTTATGAAAGAAGATCTGTTAAGTAATTGTTTCAATGACAAACTGCATCAACATCTGGTAGACCTAGGTCCAATTTCTCCCCAAGAATTGGGAAAGAAGGCAGACCATTGGGTCAAGACTAGGGTGACCAAGACTTCCACAGGGGGTGACCAAAAGAAAGGGGTCACAAAGTCTCCCCAGGGGAAGAGTGTTGAGACAGCCAAGAAAAAAGTAAAGAGTCTTCTACAGGGCCCCGAAAACCTGCTCAGGAGGGTGGGCTTGAGCCTCTTCATAGTCCTTAAATGGGTATAACAGTAAAAACTTTGATCGCAAGACGGCCTGGTGTCGAATCTGTACTCAGCATGGACACCAAACTGGAGACAAGGTCTGTCCCAAGAAAAGTCCCACAACTAATACTACTCCAGTTAGCAATGGAATAGCCAGTCTCCAGGTGGAATCAAAAGTGTGCACAGAAGAAATCAGGGTTCACACTGAAGCTACATTAGTCTCTGGTGGTGTGGTGGATTTAGCCACACTTGCTGCCTGGCTGCCTAACATGCAAAAATACAGGCAGCAGCTCCTAATCAATGGGACTAGAGTAGAAGCCCTGAGGGATACAGGTGCCAGTGTCACAATGGTGACAGACAAATTGGTTTCCCCAGGACAGTACCTGGCTGAAAAGACATATCCAGTCAGAAATGCTGACAATCAAACTAAAGTCCATCCCATGGCAATGGTAACTTTAAAATGGAGAGGGGTCACTGGCCTGCAACAGGTGGTAGTCTTCTCTGCAATTCCAGTAGAATGTCTGCTAGGGAATGATCTAGAGTCCTTAACATGGGCTGAGGTAGAGCTCAAGACCCATGCAGCCATGCTGGGTATCCCTGAACTGGTGTGTGTCAAGACAAGGGCACAAAGCAGGGCTCAGGGTGAAAAAAAGAGTTGGAGTCTGGAATAATAGCCCAACCTTCCAAGAGAAAAGGAAAGAAGACTGGGGAACCAGCTTCAACACAGCAAAAGAAACAGAACATCTGTTCCCAGGAAGATGTTCTATCCCCTGAGGGAACTGAGTCCATGGAGCTGAGGCCTTACCAGGTTGAGCTCTTAGGCCCGGGGGACCCTCAAGGGAACAGCTGTGTCAGGGGCAAGAAACGTGTCCCTCCCTTGAAGGCCTAAGACAGCAAGCAGCTGAGCAAGAACAATGAAATGTCAGTGGAACCCACAGGGGGTCTATTGGAAAGATGGACTCCTTTACACTGAGGCAAGAGATCCCAAACCTGGTGCCACTAGGAGAGTGGTAGTACCTCAGGAGTTTAGGGATTTCATTCTGACCTTAGCCCATGAAATTCCTCTTGCTGGGCATTTGGGACAAACCAAGACATGGGAAAGATTAGTCACCCATTTCTACTGGCCCAACATGTCCCAGAAGGTAAAGGAGTTTTGCACCTCCTGCGTCACCTGTCAAGCCAGTGGTAAGACAGGTGGCCATCCAAAGGACTCCTCATTCCACTTCCAGTGGTGGGGGTCCCCTTTGAAAGGGTGGGAGTAGACACAGTGGGTCCACTGGAACCTCCCACAGCATCAGGGAACCAGTATATCCTAGTAGCAGTGGATCATGCTACTAGGTACCCTGAAGCAATTCCCCTTAGGTCCAATACTGCCCCTGCGTAAGCCAAAGCACTCATTAGTATTTTTAGCAGAATGGGATTTCCTAATGAGGTGGTTTCTGACAGAGGTACCAACTTCATGTCAGAGTGCCTAAAACACATGTGGAATGAGTGTGCGGTGACCTATTTATTCACCACACCATACCATCCACAAACCAATGGTCTTATTGAGAGATTTAAGAAGACATTGAAGGGCATGGTCATGGGGCTCCCTGAAAAACTCAAAAGGAGATGGGATTTCCTCTTGCCATGTCTGCTTTTCACCTACAGAGAGGTGCCACAGAAGTGAGTAGGGTTTTCCCCCTTTGAGTTTCTGTTTGGCCATCCTGTTAGGGGACCACTGGCACTTGTAAAAGAAGGCTGGGAGAGAGCTCTCCATGAGCCTAAACAAGATGTGGTGGACTATGTACTAGGCCTACGTTCAAGGAAGGCAGAGTACATCAAAAAGGCAAGCAAAAACCTTGAGGCCAGCCATCAACTCCAGAAGTTGTGGTTTGACCAAAAGACTGCTATGGTTGAGTTTCAGCCAGGGCAAAAAGTCTGGGTTCTGGAGCCTGTGGCTCCCAGGGCACTTCAGGACAGATGGAGTTGCCCATACCCAGAGTAGGTCACCTACCTGGTGGACCTAGGCACTAGCAGGACCCCCAAGAGGGTGATCCATGTGAACCACCTCAAACTCTTTCATGATAGGGCAGATGTAAACATGTTAATGATTACAGATGAGGACCAGGAACCTGAGAGTGAACCTCTCCCTGATCTCCTCTCCACGCTGAAAGCGAAGGACCAAGAAACTCCAGAGAACAGCAGGACTGTTCAACAACAGCAACATCTTTGCAACAAAGAACAACTTTTAAAGAACTCACTCTTCCCGCCGAAAGCATGAGACTTCACACTGTGCACCCGACACCCCTGGCTTGAGCTCCAGAGAACCAACACTGCAGAGAGGACTCCCAGTCGACTGCGATTACGTGAGTAACCTGAGACAACCACCCTGCACCCCCACAGCGACGCCTGCAGAGAGGATCCAGAGGCTCCCCCTGACCGCGACTGCCTGATAACAAGGAACCTGACACCTGGACCAAGCACTGCACCGCAGCCCCCAGGACTGAGAGGAACCAACCTCCAGTGCAGGAGTGACCATCAGGCAGCCCTATGCCTAGCCCAGTTGGTGGCTGGCCCGAGAAGCCCCCTGTGCCCTGCCTGCATCGTCTAAGTGACCCCCGGGTCCCTCCATTGCTTTCTATAGCAAACCAAATGGCAACTTTGCACACTGCACCCCATCGTCCCTGTGCCGCTGAGGGTGTGTTTTGTATGCCTGTTTGTGTCCCCCTCAGTGCTCTACAAACCCCCCTGGTCTGCTCCCGAGGACACAGGTACTTACCTACCAGCAGACCGGAACCAGAGCTCCCCTGTTCTCCTTAGGCGCCTATGTGTTTTGGGCCCTCCTTTGACCTCTGCACCTGACCGGCCCTGTGTTGCTGGTGCAGTGACTTTGGGGTTGCCTTGAACCCCCTGTGGTGGGCTGCCTATGCCCAGGAAACTGAACCTGTAAGTGCTTTACTTACCTCAGAAACTTAACCATAGTAACCTCCCCCAGGAACTGTTGATTTGTGTCCACTTTTAAAATAGCTTATTGCCATTTTAACCGTTACTGTATGTACTACTACTTTAATTCAAAGTTCCTTACTTACCGTTGTGGAGTACCTTGCGTATTTACTTCAAATCTTGAATCTTGTGGTTCTAAAATAAATTAAGAACATATATTTTTCTATATAAAAACTATTAGCCTGGAGTTAAGTCTTTAAGTGTGCGTTCCTCATTTATTGCCTGTGTGTGTACAACAAATGCTTAACACTACACTCTGATAAGCCTACTGATTGACCACACTACCACAAAATAGAGCATTAGAATTATCAAAATTTGCCACTGTCAACCTCTAAGGGGAACCCATGGACTCTGTGCACGCTATCTCTCACTTTGAGATAGTATATGCAGAGCCAACTTCCTACAGATGGGAACAAATGTTACCATGTTTAAGGGAGGGAGCCTATGCACTTTAGCATTGGGCAGCAGTGGTATAGTGTGAAGAGTCTAAAACCAGCAAAAACAGGGTCCGAAAAATGGAAGGAGGCAGACAAAAAGTTGGGGGATGACCACCCTAAGGCTGTCAGGTCTAACAGGGTTAGACATTGGCTCATACCCAATTGGCTTATTTATTTAATTTACTTATAAGTCTCTAGTAAAGTGCACTACATGTCCCCATGGCCTGTATATTAAATGCTACTAGTGTGCCTGCAGCACTCATTGTGCCACCCACATAAGTAGCCCCTTAACCATGTCTCAGGCCTGCCATTGCAAGGTCTGTGTGTGCAGTTTCACTGCCAATTGGACTTAGCATTTAAAAGTAATTGCCAAGCCTTAAACTCCCCTTTTTCTACCCTAAGGTAGGCCTTAGATAACCCATAGGGCAGGGTGCTCTGTAAGTAAAAGGCAGTACATGAACATATGTGTTCTATATGTCCCGGTAGTGTAAAACTCCTAAATCTGTTTTACACTGCTGTGAGGCCTGCTCATTTCATAGGTGAACACTAAGGCTACCCTCATAAACTGTTTGAGTGTGTAGATTTTGATTAGAAAGGGGTAAATAGGTCATATTTAGTATGGCCAGAATTGTAATACAAAATCCTGCTGACTGGTGAAGTTGGATTTTATGTTACTATTTTAGAATTGGCACTTTTAGAAAGTGAACAAACACAAATGATGGATGGAATGGGGAACCAATCAAACATTTGCCCCCAGTCACAGATCTGGGTTTAATCCTTCATGAAATGGCATGGTGAGGAAAAAACTCAGATCTGTGACTGAGGGTGAACGTTTGATTTGGTCTACATTCCGTCCATCAACTCTTCTTTTTGCAATTGTCCCCCCAAATGGTAAGGGTATGCCCAGACGTGGGTCCCGTGCGCATTATGCCACCAGATTCAAGCCAGCTGGCTGAAGAGGGGCCACACCACACAATCAGTCCCAGGATGCTTGTTTCTGGGCTAGGGAGGACCTGGCCTGGCAGTTCGGGCTGGACTGTTCCCTGGGGAACAGGGTCAAGACTGATTTGTATTTGGCTGGGTCCAAACTGGAATGGCATGGTGAGCAAAAAAACTGATGGATTAAATACAGATCTGTGACTGGGGTGAATGTTTGATTTGGTCTACATTCAGTCCATCAACTGTTCTTTTTGCAACTTTTAGAAAGTGAGCATTTCTCAGCAGTTAAAACCTTCTGTGCCTTACAATTCAAGTCTGGGCTTGGCCGGAGCGACGCAGCCCGACTTCCTGCAAGAGGAATCGATGCTGCATCTGCGGTGCGACAGAAATTTCACCTCATCACCCACTGGATCGACGTGGCTCCTATGACTTCGTCCTGTAAGCCTAGGATTTCTCTGCTTTGTCCCCGAGGCATCTAACTATGCCGCAACCCAAATAGGATCCAAGCCTGCGCTCCGGATATCGATACAAAGCCCTTGCTGCATGGAAAAACATTCATGCATCGTCTGTGTGCACCCAGAGAAACTGACGCACACCTCCCCTTTTGCCACGCATTTCCTCATCTGCGATCCCGTGTGGATAATTTAGACGCAAAACAGGTTCTTTGTGCTCGCTAGAGACCATTGTTGTTGTTTTTAAGAACTAAAACTCTATTTATCATTACAGAAGTGATATTTCAACTTGTATTTATCAAATCTTGATTGTTTTGACTTTAATCTACTCAGATAAATATTCATTATATTTCTAAACCTGTGTGGTGTACTTTTGTTGTGTTTATACTGCGTTATTGCATAATTTATTGCACAAATACTTTACACATTGCCTTCTAAGTTAAGCATGACTGCCTAGTGCCAAGCTACCAGAGGGTGGGCACAGGATCATTTGGAATGTGTGTGAGTTACCCTGACTAGAGTGAAAGTCCTTGCTTGGACAGGGGGTAACCTGACTGCCAACCAAAGACCCTATTTCTAACAAACCCTGACACGTAGGCTCTTAGACCTAGGCCTGAGATTACTGATTAACAGTTCACAGGTGGGGCAGCACTTAGCCAACAGACACATCTGCAAACAGGAAACTCATATCAATCACACAGATAGGTGCAGCAACACCACAATAGACCCAGGAGACTGCCCCCAGTAAAGCACACATGGCTGGAGAGGTGCGCCCATTCCAAAAACACCATAAAGTCAGATGCCACATGAAGTTAGGAACACTCATCTTATCAGAACACAGCACGCATAGCAACACACCACGATCACACGCCCCTCAGGCTGGACGTCTGGACACGTTACCCACTGACCCTCATTCTGTCCATGCTAGGTCGAAATCCACCTCCATTTGTTTCCAGGGACCTTATTTATGACTCCAAGACAACGGTTCACATTCTTCACCTAAAATGGAATGCTGTATTTGTTTTATGGTGCCTAGACAAATGCATAAAACACCACTCAAATTGATTGTACTTTGGGACAATCCTCAGAACCTTTGTCTGTAACTATTCATCTGGCCATAATGTTTAACTTAACAAACTGTTCGTGTATTGCCAAATGCCTCTTGTCTTTTATTTATTCAAGGTAAATTCACATTTAAGCAACACTTCCTTGGCTGGCCATCTTGAAGCACCACTTTCACAGTGCTTGGCTCACAACTAGTCATCTTGTGTCTTCAACCAAACTCTAAATGATGTCCTTAGACATATCAACATAGTCAGTTATTTAACATTCCCCCCAAGTGTTTCTGAATTCTTATCATCTGCTCTCTATCTCACTTCATTGTATACTTACTGAAAGACTAGAGCACATATGCTGGGTCCGGATTCATGATTCCGGGGGAACAACAAGGCCCTGTTTGGCTAGTGGCAACCTGACAGAAAAGTTGGGGCTGTCATTTTGTTTGCCGCATCTGCTGGGGGGTAGAGAAGTAAGAGTGCAAAATAACATAAGTGGTCAGGATACAGGTGGAATCACAAATCCATGGGCCTGCAGATCCACTGGGAGAAAAAAAAAACATCCTTTTTATCTAACCTCTGCCTTCAGCCATGCACAGCTTGGGTTTGGGTGCATGCAGGAGTTATGGCCACTCGGTCTGGCAATTGGCTGAACCCCCTCGGCCAACCCTGCCATACACCACTGAAGGCCATGCGTGGCACTGATTATAATTACATATGTGTGTGCTAAAAAACATAGAAATTCACTGAAGAAAAACCTTTGCCATGCACATTTAAATATTCCACTTATTACATCTTCATATTATCACTGAACCAATTGCAATAACTTTATTGATGAGAAAACTGTGCATGAAGGGGGCGTGAGTTATAGTTACCTTAGGGCGTTGGTTAAAGTTACTTGAGTTATCAATAACTATAACTGCTGAATTTCAATGCTTTTGTGAGAGTAAATTCAGAACCTAGCTATAACATGCCTGTAACCTAACCTTTGTTTTTTTTCAGCGAATATATACATACATATATATATATGTATATTTATATATTACATATATATGTATATATATATATATATTACATATATTTTATATATATATATATATATATACACACACACATATATATATATATATATATATATATATATATATATATATATATATATATATATATATATATATATATATATATATATATATATATATATATATATATATATATATATATATATATATATATATATACACACACACACAGAGGTACGAACAATTAGCGAATATACTTGTGACATGTTTGCAACGCTTGAGCCACATGATTGCTCTCATTGGCTGGCCACAACCTAATCAGAAAATTGCAGCCTCCATTTTGTAAAATGGGAAATGGTCTCTGGGGCTGAAATGAGGTAGAAAATAAATGGCAAGGTGGTATTAGGAGTCAGGGTGGAGGTACACTCAAAAAAACACATTAGCACACTCAACCACCCACTCAGTCATGCACATACTAACAGATACACTTAGACGCTCATGCGCCAAACACAGACCAACTCAGATACGCACACACACAGGCCACTCAGACACTCATGCATACACTCACAGACCCACTTAGACACTAATGCTCCCACTCATAAACCCACTCAGACACTAACACACTCACTGATCCACTCAGACACTCATGCACCCACTCCTAGACCCACTTAAAGACTCATGCACTCACTCATAGACCCTCTCAGACATTTAAGCACCCATTCAAAGACCCACTCAAACACTCATACACCCCTTCACAGATGCACTCAGACACTCATGCACTAACTCACAGGCCCATTCTGACACTTATGCACCTACTCTCAGATCCACTCAGATTCACACACCAACTGTCAGACCCACAACGACACTCACACACCCACTCATAGACCCACTCAGACATTAATGCACCCATTCACAGACCCACTCAGAGGACTTACACACTCACTGACCCACT
This sequence comes from Pleurodeles waltl, assembly GCF_031143425.1. Lineage (NCBI taxonomy): Eukaryota > Metazoa > Chordata > Amphibia > Caudata > Salamandridae > Pleurodeles > Pleurodeles waltl. The sequence continues at coordinate 1,478,309,082 of NC_090444.1, forward strand.
CAGACACTCATGCACCCTCTCCCAGACCCACTGAAAGACTCATGCACTCACCCATAGACCCACTCAGACACTTATGCACCCATTCACAGCCCCACACAGACACTCATGCACCACCTCACAGATGCACTAAGACACTCATGCAGCCACTCACAGGCCCATTCAGACACTTATTCACCCAGTCTCTGATCCACTCAGATTCACACACCAACTTTCTGACCCGGTCAGACACTCAAGCACCCACTCACAGACCCGGTCAGACACTCACGCACCCACTAACAGATCCTCTCAGAGACTCACGCACCCACTAACAGATCCTCTCAGAGACTCACGCACCCACTCACAGACCCACTCAGACACTGATGCACCCACTCACAGACTCACTCAGACATTGATGCATCCACTCACAGACTATAGGAGGCTGTATCCCTTTATAGAGTATGAAAATTACATGCACTGTGCAGTGATTCAAAGAAATCCCACTTTGATGTCCAGACGTAAAAAGCAGACCACCTAATGATCTGTTTTTGTGGTAGTGTGGGTGACCAGTTAGGCTAATCCTATAGGTGTGCTAAGCATTTGTTGTACTCACAGTATCAATAAATGTGGATACACACCCACAAGAAAAACTCGAAACCAACTCACAAAAATATTTTTTATAACTTTTTTAATACCAAGATCACCAACATATGGTAAGTATTTTTCTAGTTATGATTTTTCAAAGTTTCGAAAATGTTGTTTTTCTGTGCGTAATTATGCACCAATGGAGTAAATGGGATTTTTTTTTAACAATGCATATAAAATCAGGCAATGATCTCAGAAATGTCACCTTCTATTTTTAGTGGTTAGTGGAGTGTCCAATGGGCCAGCTGGAAAACGTTAGGCAATTTCCGGTTCAAGCAGGAGCAGCGGCTGAAGGTGATGGAACTGGTACCCAAAGTAGAAGGGGACCACTTCAAAACACACTGCAAAGTTGGACTCAGAGGCAAGTCTGGTGGGTCCCCCTGGAGGGTGGATGTTGCAATGGATTAGGAACCCCTAGAGCACAGCTAGTTGGTTGATGCAAGGGCCAGTGAGGATGAATGCAGTGCCGATAGATCATCCAGGAGTCATGCGTCTTGGAGTCCTTGGAGTCGGGAGCAGGCGAATTTGAGGGTCAATTGAAGGTTGAGAGGGCAGCTCTGGGGGTGTTTTTTGAGTGTGCTGAAGTCCCTCGACTGGTGCTTGCTCCTGAGTTTTGAGAGTCTGGAGTGGACTCTGCTTCTGGGTGTTGAATATGGGGG